>NW_028261383.1:30823940-31123940 GCF_051295495.1 Thamnophis sirtalis | reverse complement strand
CAGGCCCTGCCTGAGGGAGGCTTCTGGCAGTCCTTTTTCTTCAATCACAGCTACAGGCCAGTATAATTGTCAGTTGTTGTGTATGGATCAGGGCCCCACTAGGCACTATTTGGAGAGGGAGTTACTGGGCGATAGAGCTGCCAGGCTCCCAGTATTCCCACATCGCCGTGGCAGCTTCCCATTCATCTCCGGACACGTTTCAAGGTGCTAGTTGTTACTTTTAAAGCCCTACATGGTTTAGGACCTGGCTACCTGAGAGACTGCCTCCTGCCATTTACCTCCCAGAGACCTATAAGATCACACAGACTAGGCCTCCTCCGGATTCCATCTGCCGGTCAATGTCGGCTGGCGACTCCCCGGGGGAGGGCCTCCTCTGTAGCTGCTCCAGCCCTATGGAACGATCTCCCCGTGGAGATCCGGACCCTTACTACTCTTCCAGCCTTCTGCAAAGCGATTAAGACCTGGCTGTTCCGGCAGGCCTGGGGCTGTTGATTTATCCAGCCCCATTCTAAGCTATATGAATGTTGTGAAATTTTAATGTCTGCTCTTTTTAATTTTTATATGTTCCCCCCTTCCTGCCTTATCTGTAAGCCGCCCTGAGTCTCTCGAGAGTGGGCGGCATACAAATCCTAATAAACTGTAAACTAAACTACAGCTGTGAGTCGCTTAAGACTGCCAAAGCATTAGCGGTGAGGCCAGCGTAGGTTGCCAAGACTGGGATTAGCCCTGTGACTTGAAGATCCTGATCAGCTGGTCAGGTCTTTCTCAGGAGCAGCAGATCATCATCGGGCTTGACAGCACAGATTTGGGCGGACAGAGTAGTACCGTTGGCGTTGCCGGCTGCCAACAGTTCGATTCTGACCAACTCAAGGTTGACTCAGCCTTCCATCCTTTGGAGGTTGGTAAAAATTGTTGGGGGCCATATGCTGACTCTGTAAATTGCTTAGAGAGAGTTGTAAAGCACTGTGAAGTGGTATATAAGTCTAAGTGCTATTGCTATTGGTCTCTCTAATTGATGGCGGACATGTGCTGGATCAATGAGCACTCAACTTTCAGTTGCTTTAGTTACTATCAATCTCTGTATCAAATACATCCACTTATTGTTCAATGTAAGATGTCAGCAGATCCTGCCTGGATCTGTTTTTCAGAGTGGATATATATGAAGAGGACCTGTTGTTAGTGGTGAAGTGTCCAACCCATCGTGACCCCATGGGCAATGTTCCTATAGGCCAGTGATGGCAAACCTTTTTTGGCTTGCGTGCCAAAAGTGGGGGGAGCGCAGGGGGTCACGCTGGCCGAAGTGAGCTGGCCAGCGTGCGCATGTGCGCTGGTCAGCTGACAGGGCAAGCCTTGTGTGCCCTGAAAAATGGCTCCGCGTGCGACCTAGCTGCTAAAGTACAGAGATGTTTTGCAGTTGAAATATTAAAGAAATAGAAAACATGAAATGATAATCTAAGGCTCAGCTAGGAGTAGCTTCAGAGCAGCAACAATTCTACATCAGGCACAACAAATACTATCCCAGACTCCACAGAAGAAGTTGGTTCTAATTTGGCTTTTTCCTTAGAGCCCACCTGTTGAAGACATCTAGTTGTACCTTAAATTTTTCTCAAATTCCTGGGTGTCAAAGGAAGCTCTTGAAACTGACTTGAATGAACATCAGGGGAAAATGAAAAATGAAATCAAAATAAGGAAAACGTTGCTCCTTTATGCATTGAATCAATCATTTTCAGTTAGTTATTAAATGTATAAGTCAAGTTAGATTTAAATATGTGAATATCCTTTCAGTTATATATTAGAAGGCTCAAATTTATCTATGGGGACATTTGGATGTTTTGTGATTTTAGTGGGGCACTACAGAAGATCATATATTCTTGGAATAATTAATGTATTTGAGACTCCAGATTTTGGCTTAACAGAATTTTCAGCTCTCAATCTTTGAATAGATTTTGTACTGCCAGAATCAGATAACAGTTTTGGTTGAATTTGTTGTTTAGAGGTTCTAATAAACTGTATAACTATGATTTCATTACCTTTGGACTACTAAGCAAATAGGAAATTGTATATTATACTGCAGCTTTTTTCTTTTTTCTTTTAGTTAATCTTTCTTTTTTTCCCTTTTTCCTTCTCTTTTAACCTTATTGTTTCGTTTCCTTTTCTTTTGTTCATCCACATAGATTTTTCAGTTATTCAGAAGTATAGAAGTGTAATATTCGGTGTTTGTTATTGTTTAAACAACACTTAGTGAATATTGCATTTTTAAAAATCCTTATTAAATCTTTCAATTCCCAGTGAATGTGGCTATTGGGTGGGGTCCGGAGGTTATAGGAGCTGCAATCCAACATTTCTAAGAGAAGCAAGCTAGGGGCATGTGAAAGAAAGGATCAAAAGTGAGTCCTAAATCTAATTCATGAAAATACAGCAAGTCAGGCAAATGTTGGAAAACTCAGAAAGCTGCTGGTCGTAAGAGCTGGCATGGTCATACTCTGCTCAGTATTGAGGATGCAACTATAGAGGTGGTCAACAGTATTAAGTATCTGGGGGTGCAGATAACTAACAATCTGAACTGGTCTATCCATCCTTAGTGACGCATGCATCTGCATATCCTGCATGATGAGGAGAGCGCATCTTTCTCCTATACTAGCCACCTTTTACAGAGACACGATTGAGAGTGTTTTAACAAATTGCATCACTGTTTGGTTTGGTGGTAGCGGTGCCTCAGATAGAAAATCCATACAGAAGTGGCAAATTGTGAGATCACTGGGATTTTTCCCCCCAACCCAGGTATTTCCAGTACTATAACATTCAATCTTTCCTCTTTTTTTGCTTGGTTTTATTCAGACCAATGTGGCTTCCCAGACCAAAGATCCACTTGCTGAAAAAGCCCTAAAGAACATTATCAAAGCAGAGGAAGTTCTCATGTAGACAGAACTGATGATAAAGCCCCATGTGGCGAGGTGGCGCAGTGGTTAGAGTGCTGTACTACAGGCTACTTCAACTGACTGCTAGTTCGGCAGTTCAGCTGTTCAAATCTCACCAGCTCAGGGTTGACTCAGCCTTCCATCCTTCTGAGGTGGGTGAAATGAGGACCCAGATTGTTGGGGCAATATGCTGACTCTGTAAACCGCTTAGAGAGGGCTGAAAGCCCTATGAAGCGGTATATAAGTCTAACTGCTATTGCTATGCGAACTGGGAGGAGTACCTGATGCCTGGGCCCACCTCCATCGCCATCTTAGGAGAGCTGGCTTGCATTGCTGCAGGATAAGGAGACTTTGCCATCAATCTTGCCCCACCCCAGGGAGGCTACAAATATATCAGGTATCCAGACTCCTTCCAGGCTTCCCTGATGCAGGTGAGCAACAGTGGTTGGCATGTCTTCAGCATTGCCCACAAGAATATGGACGGCATCTGGCTCCTTTCTATGAGCGTCCCTGAGCAAATCAAGATGATCATCAAGACCTTATTCCAGGATGACCTTACCTTGATAGATGCCTTGCTCCCTGGACAACTGTCCAGCCTGAAATCGATTGCAGACGAATGTTCTTCTTTAGCTAAGGCAGTTGACAATAAGTTCAATGACGTCATCTCTCTGATTGGGGAACTCTTGGAAGTGTGTACGAGTTCCAAATCGCAGTACGAACAAGGGCTGGCAGAAACCAAACACGCCTTAGAAGACCTGAAACTAAGAAAGGAAGCAGCTGAAAAAGCCAAGGTGAAAGCAGAATGAATATTACAAGGAAATAAAGAACAAAATGACCGAAACATTTGACGTTTATAGAAAAGCGGTTGATAGCATCCCTACCAGCTGGAATGCTGTAATTCTGGAATTCACTTCAACTATACAAGAAACCTTGACGGTGCCAATTGCCACTCTGACATCCTTGCCCAGCTTTAAGGAAAATGAGGAAGACTGTGGAAGTGAGGATGAATTTATAGCCATGAACAATATCTGTGCCCTGTCACCTTGAATGTTGGCATTGGTGGACGCTCTTAAAACTGTGGTGGATGATGAAGGTAACATTGACATGGATCTCCTCTACAATAAAAAACACAATGAAATCAAAGCCATTTGGACCAAAAAGAAATCTCAGCAGCTGTTAGAAAAAAATAGAAAAGAAAGAAAGTGCAGCATGAAAAATTTGGCAGTGAAAATATGTAATTACATAATAGAAATTTCCAATATATTAATTGCAGTAGTAGAGTCAGGGAACATAAAGAAGAAGGAACTGTTAAAGAAAGTGGATGTTCTCTCAGATGATATCATTATTTTCGATAGCAGAAGCAAATCCTTTCACCGCACATCTCCTTTTGGTCCCATGGCGCCAAATATGGCCAAATCCCAGCAAAACGTTCAAGAAGAGTCGAAGTCGGCAGTGAAAAACAGTGTTTTGAAAATAGAGCAAACTAAAGAGCCAAGAAGAATACCAGAAAAGTTTTGACAACTTAAAGCAGCAGAATAACGATTTGCTGGATGTGGTCAGTGAAATGAGGAAATGTGAAACAAAGACTGATTTTGAAAAAGCCAAACAGATGCTGATCAAAGGCCTGAATGTCATGAGAAGAGTGAAGGAGTAGTGGGAGAAAATGGTGTGTTTCTTCCATATGATCTTCAAGCTCATTGACTCCTGTCTCAATAAACGCCTAACAGAATTTGTGAAATCCGCTGAAGATCTTCCCAAAATTTCGAATTATTCCCACAGAGACTTTGTCGTAGATATGATCTATAAGCAGGCCTTCAACGCCTCTAACATAGCTCACCTGGTGCACATGATATCCGAGACCTACACTGAGGTGTCTTCAAAGTACCTGATGGATGAAGTGGGCAGCCTGAGTAGGCTGATTTCCATGGACCCTTCCGATCCCCAATTCCGAGTGGGACCGTCTCAAACTAGCAGACGGCTGTGACAGTGCCCGAAAAGCCATAGAGGACCTGGTCATTAAGCAAAAGAAAGAATTTGAAAATAATATCCATGCCAGAGTGGCAAAAATCAACTCTGAGCTGAAGGCTGTCTTGCCGGAAGTGCCCGAAGCAGAGAGAAAATATTGAACATAACCTGCAAAAAGGGATGTGTTGTGACCTAGGCTTCCTGATAAAGCATAAATCACACGCTTAGTCCCCAAACCCCTCTTTTATTTAAATGGCTGTGAATTATGGTCATTCACAGCCCATAACGATTCACAAACAGTCTGTGAAGAGTCCGACAGATGTCTGCCACAGTCTTTCAGGGTAATGATGATAAGCACCCACCTTTACCTCCCTTGAAATGCTGCCAGAGACCTAATTGCCAATTAGTTTTGCAAGGCCAAACGGAGCACAGAGTCAAACCGAGCTTCAGAGTTTGAACCGACCAGGATGAACAAATTGCTTCCTGCAAAGGCTCATGTCTGTTTGCTCCTCTTTTATGTGTTATGGGAGGGGCCAATCATCTTCAAGCCTTGCTCCTGAGATGCCCCTTTTGTCTTAACAGTTCTTGCCTTCTGGCAACTCTGTGCATGCGCATGTTGGGAACAAACTCACAGTGTTCTTCTACCTCGCTGATGTCAGACTCTGGAGGCAGCACATCACTACCAAATGGCCTTGGGCTCCTCTCTGCCTCCGATGCAGAGCCCTCATCAGAGCCTTCCCCAGACTCCAGGACTGGCCCATGTTCCTCCTCAACCTCCTCACTGTCCGACTCTGCTCCCAGCTCTGCAGGCTGTTGTGGACTACAACAGGATGAGGGAAACCCAGGATGAAGCTGATCAATTTATGTAGAGTTGTCTTTCAACCCGCGAGGGAAATGGAGGCAGCCTAGTTTCTATTCTATTATTGTATTTCCCTCAATAGGGTGTGAATTAGGCCAGTAGATTGTCTTGTATTTGCTTAGGAAAAAAACTGTCCTTAAAAAAACCAAGAAAGAGCTGTAGAAATTGCAATTCAGGATACCAATGAAGAAGAATATTTGTAGCTCAAGGTTGAAATGAGGGGTCCTTGGTGTTCTCTGAACTTGGTTGTTTTCTTGCAGACATTTCAATACTGAAACTAGGGTAAGTATTGATGATGTTACTACTTATAGCAGTGATGGCTAATCTTTTCATTGCTGTGTGCTGAAAGTGCGCTCGTTCGCGCGACAACACATACACCCATAATGCAATGCATGCACCCCCACGTGCCTGCGCATATGACCACGACTCCCTGCGTGCCCCCCACATATGCACATGTGACCACCAATGCTCCTCTTGCCTCCCACGCATGTGCGCATGACCTGCTATGTGCGCTCCAGCCCCTGCGCATGCGTGGTAGACCCCAAAACCAGTTGGCCGGCTGGAGGCGTGCGCGCATGTGTGTTGGAGTTAAGTGGAGGCGACTGCTCGCGTGCCCGCAGAGAGGGCTCTGCTTGCTACCTGTGGTACGCATGCCATAGGTTCGCTATCAGTGACCTATAGGGTTTGAGTAATGTAACGTCTGGAATTAAAAACCAACATGCTCAGAGAGGACCAACGACCTGACATTCAGGATCCTTTCAATAATTACCTTGGCCAGCCATTTCCAAGATTGGGGCTCAAGTTCTCCCACATAAATATTATTTTCCCCCCTTCTTTCTTGGCGCAGTTACCTCTTCTCCTTTCATGTTTGGCCAATTTTTATGGACGGATCCCTTACTCCTCTCCTCTTTGAATGTTTCTAGTAGAAGAAAAGCTGAAGTATGTTGTGTGCTTCCATTTTGGTTATAGTTTGTGTATCTGTGATAGAGACAAGGGTTGGGGGGGAAAGGGGTTGGGATACGTACTGTAATATCAGTACTAAAAATCTGATGTCTAATTTTGACAGGAAATTAATTTCATTCTTTGCTAGTAATTCATTGTTATTACTCCTATTTTCATTGTAGGCTTCGCTCATTTTTGGAGTGAAGGAACAATCAAGTATGAGTTTCTCTCTATGGATGGATGGATGGATGGATGGATGGATGGATGGATGGATGGACAGACAGCTATCATGTACTGTATCCATGTACCTACATACTATATGTGAAAGCATGTAATGTGCACATCCTCTAATTTGTTTATCATGTTTTCCTCTGTTTGAAAAGCATCTACTCTTCATTTTGGTGAAAACCTCTAAAATTCAGGTTGGACATTTTTACTTTGACTAAATATCTAACTGCACAATTTCTCCCCTTTTATACAGCCATTCCTCTTTTTGATTATTACATTTTCTTCTGTTCTTCTTTCTCTGGTGGATAACATAGGAAAGCAAACCTGTGGAGTCCTTGGTGCTCCCTGATCTTGGTCGTTTCCTTGTGGATGTTTCAATACCCAATGGGGTAACATCTTCACAGTACAATTCTTGAGCTACTCTTCTGTGGAAAGCAAACATATTGGACAGTAAGGAGACCTGCTTCAAAATCCTTGAGTGGAAGATCTTGTCCCCTACTCTTCCATTTGGAGATGCCATGTCAATTCTAGGTCCAACACATTAATATGTCATCTCCAAAACAAATGGTCCGGGCACAGGATACTTAATGGAGAGAGGACTGCCAGGATTACTATGCCCATTGAAAAATAGGTGGTAAATTCCCTTTCTTTTTTTTTCAATTTGAGTCCTTCTAATATCTTTTCATATTACTATTGTCACTGGAGCCCGTGAATGGTCAGATCCTAACAACCACATCTACTAAATCTCCACATGTCAAACCTGAAGTTAGCAAATCTTAAAAAGTACAAAAGTTTTCTTATTTTGCCTTTCATCAAACGCCAGATAGTGGAAGTGTATCTAAGGAGGAAAAGAGTGGCAGCTCAGAGAGATGCTCCTCAATTACTTTTAGATGGTAGGTTTCCAGGAAATCAAGAGAAAGATGTCGACCAATCAGCCAGAATGAACCGAGTAATTAAATATTGAGCTTTTGGGTATAGTAGATGTTTTATTAAGGGGTATTAACAAATATTAAAAGATGTTTAATAATAGGTCTGGTGGTCACTGACATCAAGAAGTTCAGTATTCAGAAAACCATTTGGAACTTCTAATCAATACAAAACAAAGTGAAATGTGACCAATACTTGAAAAGTGTTGCTGGTCCTTCCCGCTAACCAGATTATTTACTAGATTATGGATGCCACGAATGGAAATGTGTACACATGATGGCCATTTTCTTTAAAAAAAATCTCACACTCCCAACATTGCTGGCCCTCCAAAGAGAATGCTGTATATATGAATCAAGAATCATTGGGCCGAGAAAAAGGGGAATAACAATAAAGTTGTGGTAAACGCATATGCAAAGATCTTCAGAAACTGAGAGCAGTTAAGTTTAAAGATAATTTCAGTCCTTAAAAGTAGATCTGACATTGAACTAAATTCAAATTGGAAGGAATTTCTAGACTGCAGCTTCGTCGCTTATCCAAAGTCTGGATTTTTTTATGTATATAATTTATTTTACAATTTTATTGCAGATGCATATGTAAAGCTGAACAGTTTCTCAGTTTCGTTTCTCAATTTCTCCACATATTATGCTTTATAATTTTATTTGGTGACTATATTGTGTTATTCATCCTGGCTGAAAGCTTAATCCATGAAAGCAATGTATACAATACAATACAATACAATACAATACAATATAATACAATAGCAGAGTTGGAAGGGACCTTGGAGGTTTTCTAGTCCAACCCCCTGCCTAGGCTGGAAACCCTACACTACTTCAGACAAATGGCTATCCAACATCTTCTTAAAATCTTCCAGTGTTGGGGCATTCACAACTTCTGGAGGCAAGCTGTTCCACTGATGAATTGTTCTAACTGTCAGGAAATATCTCCTCAGTTCTAAGTTGCTTCTCTCCTTGATTAGTTTCCACCCATTGCTTCTTGTTCTACCCTTCTTGTTCTATTTAATCATCATAATTAACTAATGATGCATGGAAAGCAATAACATCCTATTTTTTTTATCGCTTCTTACTCATTTGCATTTTATTCTTGCATGTTTTCTGTTTAGGATTGTTTATACTTTTTCTCTAAAACATTTTCAGTAAAAAATTTTTTAAAGAAATGTAAAAGTCAAAAGGTAATATTGGCTGCTTTATGGATGTTGTGAAATCACAGAAATCATTTGTGGTGTTAGAAAATATGGAAAAGCAAATTGAATGTAGTTGATGTATCTTCAATTTACAAAAAGTCAGAAGGGACTGAATGACAACTAGGCTGTCATCTAGATTTTGTTAGATATTCTGTTTGTATATAGCACCAGAGATCAAACAAAGAGTACAATCACCATGTGCTTCACTGCTTAACTGCTCAACTATAACAGGAAACAGGAACACAGCTAACAAGCCATTGTTAGTTAGGTCATGGATAAACAACAACAGAACCAATAGAACATGTGAGGAAACTTGACTACTGCAGTACCCTCTCCATGGGGCTGCCCTTGGGGACCAGCCAGAAGCTTCAACTGATTCGGAAGATACTGACTTGAGCAGTAATGGACATATTTCAATGTATTTCGCAAGCTGCATTGGTTGTCTGTTTGCTTCCAGTCCAATTTAAGGTGCTGGTTGTTCCCTTGCAGGCCTCCATGTCCTAAGTCCGTGATGGTGAACCTATGGCATGCGTGCCAGAGGTGTGGCACAGAGACCTCTCTGTGGGCACGCACGCCATCAACAGCTGTTCTTCTGTTTTTCAGTGCACACATGCACACTGGCCAGCTAGTCTTTACTGGCCGTGGAAAACGGCATGAAAATGGCCTGAAAAATGCCCCAAAAGTAGGGTTTTTTCAGGCCGTTTTCTGGGGCATTTTCCCGGCTGTTTCCGGGCCCGAAAAATGGCCAAAAACAGGCATGCAGATGGCTGCCAGCTGGTCTTCAAGTTATTGGCAATCTGGCACATGCAATCACATTCCAATTTGGGCAATCGATACAGAAAAAGTTCCCCATCCCTGGCCTAAGGGATCATCACCACTATGATTATTGCAACTCTTGTGAGATACCGTATTTTTTGGATTATAAGATGCACCGGAGTACAAGTTGCACTAAGATTTTGAAGAGGCAAATTTTAAAAAAAAGTTTTTACACTCTGCAGACCTCCCAAAAACTGCCCGTCTTTTTGTCAAAAAAAGGGACATCCATAGCCTTTAGAAGGCTTATAGAGTGCTTCTGGGGGCTGGGGGGGCAACAAATGGCCTGTTTTTCACTCATTTGTGCCCTCCCCAGGCCCCCAGGTGCACTCTGGAAACTTTTTAAAGGCTATGCACAGCCATTTTTGCAAAGGAGGTAGGGTTTCAGGAGGCCAAAAGTGCTGTATTCAGTGTATAAGATGCACCCAGATTTTCAGCCTCTTTTTTAAAGGGGAAAATGTGTGTCATACTCTGAAAAATACGGTAGCTATCCTCATGTCCCTTCATAGCGCTATAAAATCTGGGCCACAAAAATACAGATAACACGAAATAGCAGCAGAGCTCTAAGATTTTACCTTCCCTAAAAATGCCTTGTCAAAGATTTGTCCTTATTTCAAGCAGGAACTTTTAATAATAAATTCCTTTGCTTTGGTGTCCAATTTGCTGTCTTGACTTCTCTTTTATTATACTTCCTGACCTCACAGAATTTTGGAAAGCAATTATAGATAAATGACTCAGACTTCCTCTGTTGATCCACCTTTCAGGATAATACAATTATTATAACTGAAAAAAAACCAGGCAGGTCCTTTAAAACACTGTAACCTTTTATTCAGTAGCTGAAGTAGTGTAACAAAACTCGCAACAATGTATTAGATGAAGCCGGCTGGGCGGCTGCAGGAACAGCTGAAAACAATAGAGCAATCGGCAAGGTTGTTGCTCTAACAAGACAGTTAACTGTTTAAACGGCTTGCCTTTTAAACTGCAAGCACCTGGCTCGTGTTACAGCTCGCGCTGATGACAGCTCGGCAACTGACAGGCACGTCTGATTGGCTAAGACGCACCTGGCTGCTTCCGAGCTGTCATTCGTAACAGCGAGGACTTTCTTCAATACACAACACTTCTTCCCCCCCAGCTGTGCGCAAGCACGCGTAGTCTTTTAAATAAGCAGGGGAACGACGGATTCGCTCAGACCGCCTTAATTCTATTGCAGGCGGATCCTGGCAACGATGTCCTTGTGGTAATTGTGGAGGAATTGCATAACTAAAAGGTGAAGTGTGTGGATGAGACATGGTGGCAGATGATGCTGGAGGGGCATGAGGCTGGTAGTCTGCCTCTGAGGGGTTTGGGCTATGTATATAAGGATCTGGAACCCTTGGAATGGGAGGAGCATTTACACCGGCTAGATTTTGTTGAACTTGCAGTTGAAACCCTTGAACATCCGCTTGAGAAGCTACGGCTGCTGACTTCCGTTTCCTCAGTTGATCCAGGTGTCTTCGCCATGAGGATCCATCGGATAAGTCAACCCTATAGGAAACGGGTCCTGTTATTTGTGATATAACTGCTGGAACCCATCTCAAGTCCCCTCCATAATTTCTAGCCCAAACTAGATCCCCCAGTTGGAAAGAACGGGATGGGGTTGGAGGCCCCAGGTTGCCAGACTGAATTCCTGAATAGACGGGATGCAATCTATCCAGGGTGGTCCGCAGGCGCCTGCCCATCAACATCTCCGCGGGGCTCTTCTGTGTCAGAGGGCAAGGTGTGGAATGCTGTGCCAATAAGTAAGCATCCACCCTAGCCTGCCAGTCACCACGGTTTAGCCGGCCCAAAGCCTCCTTGGCCGATCTAACCGCCCTTTCCGCTCGGCCATTGCTTGCCGGGTGGTAAGGGGCAACCAGCGCATGTCGTATCCCTAGTTCAGCCAGGAAAGTTTGAAAAGTTGTGGCTGTAAATTGCGGGCCGTTGTCAGACACCACTGTGTCTGGCAACCCATGGGTTGCGAACAACCGTCGCAAAGCTCGCACCGTGCTGTCAGATGTGGTGGAGTGCATTAGCAATACTTCCACCCATCGAGAGTACGCATCCACAACTATAAGGAAAACCTGCCCATGGAATGGACCAGCGAAATCAATATGTAACCTAGACCAAGGCCCTCGAGGCATCTCCCATTCCCGGGAGGGAGAGGAAGGAGGAGAAGGCCGGGACTGTTGGCATGTCTCACATTTGGCAACCCAGGCTTCAATGTCGGCATCTAACCCTGGCCACCAAACAAAACTGCGAGCAAGAGCTTTCATTCTACTGACCCCAGGATGACTTTCATGAAGGCGTTGCAAAATCTGTTGTTGCAGGACCGTTGGGATGACCACACGGTCGCCCCACAACAGGCAGCCGGAATGAATTGAAAGCTCTGCTTGTCTGTTTTTAAAATGTTTGAATTGAGGTGGTAATGTACCAGAAGGCCAACCTCTCAGGACCCAATTAAGAAGTTTTGCCAAAGTAGGGTCAGACCGAGAGTGGGCTGCTATGTCTGTAGCAGACAAAGGCAATTCTAGCTCTGCAATTGCCAAAACTGAAAGGCAAGGAACTGGTTTAACTTCCTTCAATGGAAGTGGGCAGCGACTCAGGGCATCTGCATGCCCTATCTGCTTGCCTGGACGGTATCGTAAGGCGTAGGAGTACGCCGCTAAGAATTCCGTCCATCGTGTCATTCTTGGGGATAGAATAGGAGGGGTCGGCTTATCACCTGCCAAAAGCCCAAGGAGTGGCTTATGGTCTGTAAACAAGGTGAAATGCCGCCCGTATAAGTAATCGTGGAATTTTTTAATTCCTGACACTGCAGCTAGAGCCTCCTTGTCAATTTGGCTGTAATTCCTTTCTGCTGATGTCAGTGTCCGGGAGTAAAAAGCTATGGGAGCTTCTGAACCATTGGGCAGGACATGGCTCAGAACGGCTCCCAAACCCACGGGCGAGGCATCACATGCTAGAGTCAGAGGCATCTTGTCACTGTATTGGACTAAGACTGCATCTGACGTCAGCAGGGATTTGACAGCTGCGAACGCTTGTGCTTCGCGGCTGCCCCATTGCCAAGGCGCTGATCGGTCCAGCAACCGATGCAGGGGCTCGGCCAGTGATGCCTTATGTGGAATGAAAGGTGCATAAAAATTTAAAAGCCCCAGGAACGATTGTAACTGCGCCTTGGAAGTTGGAGCAGGTGCGTCCCTGATAGCTGCCAATTTTGAAGGGGTAGGGTTATCTTGTTCGTACCCTCTGAGGAAGAATTGATGGAGACATCAGGAAACGGCAGGCCAGCTTGCTTGACGTTGAAGCAATTATCCTGTCGCTGAGCAGACGCGCGGGGCTGAGGACTTCTGTTTGAAGCAGCTGTCCCATAAGGAGGTGGAGGAGCAGACGATGCAGCTGTAGCAGGCTGAGCAGCTCTACAAACTTTGGCCAAATGTCCTTTTTTTCCGCAACGGCGGCACTCTGCAGCCTTAAAGGGGCAGGAAGCCCTGGCATGCGGACCACCGCAGCTAAAACAGGCATTTGAATTAGAAAGTGGACGGCTGATAGACTGCTGCTGACGCGGTTGCTGTCTGCGGGGCTGTGCCCCAATCCTGTCCACCTGTAAATTAAGTAAATAGTCTGGAAGAGGGGCAAGCTCATCAATTAAATTGGTGATGTACGTTGGCTGTTGTAGTGGAGGAGGAACCAAGGCAGTTGAGGCTTGACCCGTTGGTAAACTGCCAGCAACTGTCATCTGCGTGAGGTAACGTTCTATCTCGCTGGATGACGAATCTGCCAACTCCGCAGCACGAGCCTCATCTATGGCATAAACTAACGTGACTTTAGGCTTGCCCAAAAGCCGGCGTCTGAGGAAAATGTCTTTTAATCCACAGACAAATTGTTCTGCAAGATTAGCCTCTAAGTCAGGGAAATCGCACTGTGCTGCAGCAACTCTTAAAGCTTGCAAAAACTGATTGACATTCTCTGCAGGCTTTTGGACGCGCCTGCGGTAAGCAAAACGTCTTGCTATTTGGGAGGGGGTAGGGGCATAGTAAGCCTGAAGCCCATCTGTGAGCTCTTGCCACGAGAGGTCATAAACCGCTCTTGGGGCTGCAAAAGACCTTGCGGTGGCAAACATTTCCGGACCACAAGCTGTAAGAAAAAATCCGCACTTTCGCGCTTGAGAATAACCCTGGCGGTTATTTGCGATCAGGAAGCACTCAAACCTTTCCAGGAATGCTTCCCAAGTCTCACCTCCGACTCCAAAAGGTGCAAAAGTAGGCATACCAGCCATGACGGTGAGGAGAACTCTAAACAACTGAGAGAAGAAAATTGCAGTTGATTTTCTTCAGGTTACAGGTCCCCAGTCTTCGTCGCCAGTATTATAACTGAAAAAAAACCAGGCAGGTCCTTTAAAACACTGTAACCTTTTATTCAGTAGCTGAAGTAGTGTAACAAAACTCGCAACAATGTATTAGATGAAGCCGGCTGGGCGGCTGCAGGAACAGCTGAAAACAATAGAGCAATCGGCAAGGTTGTTGCTCTAACAAGACAGTTAACTGTTTAAACGGCTTGCCTTTTAAACTGCAAGCACCTGGCTCGTGTTACAGCTCGCGCTGATGACAGCTCGGCAACTGACAGGCACGTCTGATTGGCTAAGACGCACCTGGCTGCTTCCGAGCTGTCATTCGTAACAGCGAGGACTTTCTTCAATACACAACAACAATAGTACTTATATACCGCTTCATAGTGCCTTACAGTCCTCTCTAAGCAGTTTACTGAGTCATCGCTTTGCCCCTAACAATCTAGATCCTCATTTTACTGACCTCGGGAGGATGGAAGGCTGAATCAACCTTGAGCAGGTCAGGATCAAACTATTGGTAGTGAGCTGAATTAGCCTGCAATACTGAACTCTTAACCACTGCACAGAGGTGGTTTTTGCCTCGGATTGGGCAAACCAGTAGTGGTGGCGGGAGGCTCCGCCCACCCACCCACCTGGACGCTTCTATGCATGCTTGAAAGAGTGCACACATACGAGCAAAACAGTAGTAAAATAAATTGAAACCCACACTGCCACTGTACCACCACAACTCTTTATGCTCTGAAAATCAAAATAAAAGGGAGAGTGAAACCAGAAAAATAAAGATGGAATTTCAAAAAAAGCAGGTTCTGGAGCATTGGAGTGAGCCGCAGTGGCACAGTGGTTAGAATGCAGTACTGCAGCCTAATTCTGCTGACTGCCAAGTGACTGCAGTTTGACAGTTCAAATCTCACCAGCTCAAGGTTGACTCAGCCTTCCATTCTTCCGAGATGGATAAAAGAACCCAGATTGTTGGGGGCAATAGCCTGACTAAACCGCTTAGGGAGGGCTGTAAAAGCACTGTGAAGCAGTATACAAGTCTATTGCTATTTCAGAAGGCTTGGCTTAATGGGAGATGGGGTTGCAGCTTGGGATTTTGCCAACTACTCAAAGACCCTCCTACCTTATGTAAGAATCACCCCCCCCCCCGAGAATGAAATATTTTGGGAAATATCAAAAGAGGCAGAATATTATATTTCCCCAAAGGAGAAATGGAGAAACATGATCTTAAAGGCAGCAAGCAGCCCCCAGTTTCTGTATAATAAAACAGCCTCCAGTAGATGCCAGAAGTCTTTAGAGATAGATATTTTGTGCCCATTCAGGAAGACTGGGCCAATCTATTCACAAACAAAACACTTTCAGCTCCAGTTGATGGGATTAAGAATTTGCATTCCCCCCCCCCCAAATTCTAAAAACAGGAGGTAACCTTTTAGGACATAATAGGATTAACCCACCACCATTGAAATAGCAAAAGATACAAAAGCTACTTCATAGCACAATCCCAAGAACAGTTCAAACTTCAAAGTCACAGAAACCTATAAAGATCCATCCACTTCAGGAGTGGGTTCCTGCCAGTTCTAATCTCTTCTATAGAAGATGTTCCACAAATCTACAGTGCCGTTTAGAACCGGTTCCAGCTCCCTCCCCCCCACTCGTCCGCACATCATCAAGATGAAGAGCGAGAGGAGGAATTCTGGGAGTTGAAGTCCACAAGTCTTAAAGCTCTCAAGTTTGAATACCCTGGGGTTTTTTTTTCTAAAGGGTTAGGGGTGCAAGGGTCTTGTAACTTGACAGCTTTAAGACTTGCATGCTTCAAATGCCAGAGTTTCTAAGCCAACATTTTGGTTGCTAAGCAAGAGCGTTGTTAAGTGAGTTTCACCACATTTTACAAGTTGGCCACACCCACCCAGCCACATGGCTGGCAAGCCACTCCCACCCGGTCACATGCCCGCAAGCCACTCCCACAAAGCAGGCCACACCTACAGAAGAGGTTCTAAAAATTTTGAAACCCACCACTGATCCACTCATTCAGCCAATTTGTCAGCTGTCCCAGAAATACTTGCTGTTGTTGGTTTTGCTCGTCCATAAACAGAGTCCTTCTTTCAAATCAGCCTCCATTTTATTTCTAGTACCTCTCTCCCAGATTGGAACCAGACCAGATTTTCCTTCTTACACTTGTTACTAATTTAACACCTGCAAGGATTTAATTATTGGGGCAAGAAAAATAAAAATGGAGCAAAATGCAGTTTAAAAATGCCTCGCTTAGCAACAGAAATCTTGGTCTCAGTTCTGTTCATAAATTGAGGACTACCTGCATCCATTTCAGGAAAGAAGGAGAAAATGATCATAATTATATATACATGGGTAATAGATAATATAAACATGAATATTCACAATTAGCAAACCTCAAATTATTTTCCCATTAATCAACTCTTACTCTTCTCAAGAAAGGGGTGTTGTCTTAATTATAAAAAGAAGCATATCAGTTGTCATAGAAGTTTTGATAAGGAATCCAGAAGCTAAGGACTTCAATTAACACACATTCCTTCTATGCTCTTGCTAAGATGCCCAAGAATTTGTTTTCCTCACAACCTTAGGACTGTGGAATTATTCTTCCATTTGTCTTTTCATTCATCTGTTGATTCTTGCAAGAAATCCAGACCCAAAACACGAGTTCTGTGGTTGCTTAGGAAAGAACTGGGGATGCCCAATATTTTGAACGATTTAATTCAGAATTATTCCTTTCTTCTTTCAAAGTAAAAATCTGTTTCTTTCTATTTTTTAAAAAGAGTTTCACAGCCACTTCTGAAGATCCAGAGAAACATAGCTGTCATCTTATACTTGCTTGTGCTTCCACAGAGTGCCATGAATTCTGGGGTGGAAGGAGGGAGGAAGGCAAGGGGGAGAATGAAAGTTTCAGCAGAAGGGATGAAAGAAGGGAAACGAAAGTTAAGTTCTGCATCTCTTGGAGTGGCTGTTTCAAGGTCATCTGACATGCCAGCTGTGTACCTTCCTGTACACAACTGGTCATTACAAAACTGCATGAACCTGATTGGTCGCAGGGGTGGGTGGAGGGAAGGGAAGGTTAAACTTAGGACTTCTGGCATGCAATCCTCAGTTCTGGCTAAGCATCACTGCAACACGCTCCTAATAAAACGATGTCTTTCTCAGCAGATGGAGCCAAGGATGTTTTTTATTTAGAGGTTTAATTGGCGGCAGGTCTGACACTTTGAGGGGGTTCCCCTCCCTGTGGTGGGCTGTGAGAATCACCTCGAGGAAGAGAAGGAAGCGAGGCAGCCCAAACAACGGTGAGATAAGAAATTTCTGTGTCCAAAATACGAATGCAATTTGAGAAAATGTCTCAGGGTTTATCCTTCCTGGTTCACTTTAGGATAAAGGCAGGCTCTGTTTCTGTAACCCTGAAAGAAAAGTAGTTTTAGGATTCGTGACTTTGGTGTCCAAAGCTGATCTATCTGGGATGGCAGACGCCCCTTTGCCTCAGTCTTCCAGTACTCGAGGGGCTATCACAGACAAGAGAGGGTTGGCTTATTCTCCAGAGCAGGACAGAAAGTAATGGATGGAAACTTGCTAAGGAGAGATCCAACCTAGAATTAAGGAGAAATTTCCTGACAGTGAGAACAACTAACCAGTGAAATGTTTGCTTTCTAAAAGTTGTGGGTGCTCCATCATTAGATATTTTAAAGAAGAAATTGGACAGCCATTTGTCTGGAATGGTATAGGGTCTTCTGCTTGGGCAAGGGGTTGGGCTAGAAGACCTCCAAGGTCCCTTCCAAACCTATTATTCTATGTTCACTTAACAGGCAGAATTAGAAGCAGTTCTAACTTGGGAAAACTCTTCAGGCTCTCTTTGAATCGACCAACATGGCTTCAGTACGAGAAGTGTCCAGTTTCACCGAAGACCTGGTGTGCCCCATTTGCCTCTCCCTCTTTCAGGAGCCCCACATACTGGAGTGTGGCCACAGCTTCTGTGCTTCCTGCCTGGAGACCTGCATCCCTGAACGGCAAAGTCACAGGCTCTGCCCCGAGTGCCGCCACCCCTTCGCTTTGCGCCATGTGAACCGAGCCCTCGGCAGCTTGGCCAAGAAGGCCCGGCTTCTGAAGCTGGATGAAAGGGCTCAGCTGAGTGGCACTGCTGTCTGGTCCTTCTGTGAGGAACACAAGGAGCCCCTGAAGCTCTTCTGCAGGCAAGATGAGGAGCTTGTTTGCGTCAACTGCTGGGACTTGCCTCAGCACCAGGGACATGACTTCCTGCCCATGAAAAAGGCGGTTCAGACCTGTCAGGTGAGAACTGGACCTGGGAGGAGAAAGAAGGTGGCCTCTGGTTGAACAAGACTCTCTTTCTCTCCCTCTCTCAACCTCCCTCCCTCTCCCTCTCTTTTTCTCTCATCTCTCTCTCTTCACTTCCTGAAGATTCACTATTTGATATATTAACCACTAGGTGGCTAATGGATTCACTTAACAACTGTGTTACTAACTGAACAACCGCAGTGTAGCAAGAAAGGTTATTAAATGGAGCCAAATTCACTTAACAACTGTCTCACTTAGCAACAAAAATGTTGGGCTCGATTGTCATAAATTGAGGGCTACCTGTATTCTGATTTCCCTTGAAGTCAAAAGAAGATTGTGGGTGGATGAAATAATATGCATGCACGCATACATACATACATACATGGACATACACAGACACTTAAAACAGTTTGCTTAGTGATTATTTAAAGTTACAATGTTACTGAAAAAAGTGACTTAGGGCCATTTTTCACAGTTACGACCATCGCTGCATCCCTATAGTCATGCGATTTACATTCAGATGCTTGGTAAGGGGTTCATATTTATGACGATTGCAGTGTCCCAGGGTCATGTGATGTACTTTTGTGTTCGTCTGACAAGCAAAGTCAATGGGGAAGCCATATCCACTTAACAACCGTGTTACTAATTTAACAACTGCAGTGATTCACTTAACAGCTGTAGCAAGAAAGGTCGTAAAATAGGACAAAATCTAACACATTTCTCACTTAGCAATAGAAATTTTGGGCTCAATTGTGGTCTCAAAATCCTCAATTGAGGACTTACCTGCAGGGAGAGAGGGAGGAAGGGAGAGGGAAAGACTATAAAAAATCCATAAGGAAAAAAAGAAACATTTAAATAAATGCAGGGGAACATAAAAATTAATATATTGCTAACTAAATCTATCACAGTATAAAACACTCTTAACTAACGAATTAAATGCTAATTAGGGCTGGTTGGGGGAAGAGGTCTGATGGATTTTAAGCGCTGCTGAGCAGAACTTTTGGCTGGAGGTATAAAATTGTCGCGTGATCAGTCAAATGCTGGTGTTCATCTTAAGTGAGATCTGAACTTTCTCTTCCTTGTAGGACCAGCTGAAGACATCTCTGGAGTCTCTTGAGAAAGGTCTCAAGCCGTTGATAAAGAGCCACTGCCACCAGTGGAAGAACATTCTTGAATTAAAGGTACAGCTGGGAATTGGGGATGGTTGGGACTTTTGGTTTAATGCTAAACCAAGTGTATCTTCGCTCTCTTCATCCCAGCAACTATTGCTGTCGATGCTACTATATGTGGCTCATTAGCTTAATATCAGGTGTTTCATAGTCAGCATTTAATCTAGGCTCCTGCAATTCAGTCTAAAGAAAAGAAAAGCTACCAGCTTGATTGATTCGCATCAGTGACGTGCGGTGATGTTTATGGTTGGTGAGGCAAGCGGGCAGAAGCCACCCTATGTCGGACACAGCGGCAGGGCGTTCGGACACCCCAGTGCTGTGTCCGCCATAGACGCAAGACGCAGGGAATAGGTTGGGCGGGGGGCTGGGGAGGGGAGATCATGGTCGCTCAGCTGGCCCCCGCCCCCGCCGGCAGCAGCTTGGGTGTCCTGGCTCCGTCCGAGCTGAAGAAAGCGGAGGATTGTTCATCAGAGGAGGCAGGGGGGGGCGACGCAGCGAGACGCGGCGGCGGAGAGAAGCAACGTACCCGCCGCTGTGTCCGACGGAAATGTGTGGGCAGCTGACAGCAGGCCAGCAATGCTGACATCCCAGCTACCATCCGAGTGCTGGGGTGTGGGTCCAAAAAGCCCAGCAGTGCTCTCTCTTGGAGGGAGGGCAGGAACGCAGAGATGAGCTCACATCTGGGAGGAACAGCAAAGGCGCCGACTTCTCACCATGGTCTCCTCGCATTGGCAGGGGGACCAAGAGCTACTGTCATTCTTGGGAGTGGAGGGAGGGAGCCACCCATGCCCCCTGGTTTTTGCTACTGAAAAATCCCTTCCCTTTTTAGAATAGTCGGACACAGTGGCGGGGACGCTGCTTCTCGCTGCCGCCACGCTCCACCACCTTGGCCCCCCGCCCCCTCTGATGAACAATCCTCCGCTTTCTTCAGCTCATACGGAGCTGGGACACCCAAGCTGCTGGAGGCGGCGGCGGGGGCCATCTGAGCACCCATGATCCCCCCTCCCCAGCCAGCCAGCCCACACCCTCCCCGCCCGACCTACTCCCTGCCTGGCCGGCCGGCACAAGGCCTCACTGCTCTTCTCCTCCTCCTCCTCCTTCCCGTTCAAGTGGCGGCGGGCTCCACAGGACAACGGGGGCTCATTCCTCCCCCGGTGCCACAAGCTCAGTTGCAGCCGGCGAAGAAAGGGGAGATGAGGAGGAGGAGGAGGAAAGTGGGAGGGGAGCAGGATGGGGCTCCCAGTGGGGGGAGAGGAGAAAGGGAAGGGGGGCACAGTGGGCAAAAGAAAGAAAGCGCCAGTAGAAGATCCCCCTCTGCTGGCGGGCTGCCCCTCTCTTCTCAAACAAGGCTGCCCTTCTCTTCTCAAACAAACTCTCTCTCAAATTGAGAGAGAATTTGTTTGAGTGAAGTGAAGAAACAAACACACGCACACACACACACAAATTACTTACAATAAAAAATTACAATAATTTTGAATTCCTGACCCAGGAATCCCCTCCCTCTGACCCACATACCTTTTCCAGGTGTGTCACAGAGGATTTCAACTCTGCTCTTGCCTGCCATGATGAAAATGTAAAAAATGTAAAAAGAAAAATGCAAGAGCTGCTGAAGCCAGGCTGGGTTAGCTGCTGCCAGAGTCCCCAATGGATGACTCTGCTTAACTGTTTAAAAAAGCCTCTAAAAAAGTGCCCTCTACAGGAGGAGGCGAGAGAACCAAGTGCCTCATCTACATAAGGAATTTTTCACCTTTTAACCCTTGCTTAACTCTGCTCAAGTGATCATAAAGATAGACTAAATGAGGCACGTGGTTCTCTCACATCCTCCTGCAGAGGGCACTTTTTTAGAGGCTTTTTTACAGTAGTTAAGCACTAAGCAGAGTACCTCAGCCTTTTTTCTTTTATTTTTTTTCTTTTCATGATGACAGTGGTGAGGCCCTGACTGCACGTCCCTGATTCGCATTCAGATCCACAAAAAATAAATAAATACGCTGTAATGTGGCATTCAAGTCACCAAAGTTGTCAACCACGCATTTTTCAGTATATTCCATTCTGTTCCCTCTTCCTCTGGGATTCTCAATTTACCAGTAGTTTTAAACATTTAGACACACTGTGGTGCTGGAGTCAACCTGAAATTCTTTAGCTGGACAGATGTGGGGGATGTGAGCTCTCAAGAATCTCCGAGATCTGTTTTGGGATCAGAACCCCCGTTTGTGTGTGTGTGTGTGTGTGTGTGTGTGTGTGTGTGTGTGTGTGTGTGTGTGTAGAAGGAGTAGCGTCTTATCAGACCCAGAGGGAGTGCAATAGGGCCCTCGTAGGTCAGAGATTTGCACTCTGAATTGGACTTGGGGTGGCAGCCAATGTTCCCTCTAAACTGTGCGGCTGCATGGCCACGCAAGTAACAAGAAAACACCACACAGAAGTTTCAAACTGCCGCACAGTGTTTTTTAAAGTCTTAAAATATGACTGAAAATATCCCCCTCCCTCCCTTCCCTCTCTGCACCGAACTCTCTCCTCCATCTGGTGATTGGTGACATCAAGGAAGACTCTGCCCAGAGACCGATGATGCTGCAGAAGGGAGAATTCCCATTGGTCCTCTGGAGATTCATCGGTTCCTGGGAAAACATCTGCTCTGATGGCAATTATGGTTAAAAAAAAATTCAGGTGCTCAGGCATGAAAATGTGCTGCTCAAACACTATACTTTTCCGCACACACTGAAAAAAAATTAGAGGGAACATTGGTGGCAGCATGGCAACATGGCTACAGAAGAAGCTGGCTTCAGGCCAAAGCAGCTGAACAGGAGTGTGCAGAGGTGAGATGAAAGCTACCACAAAAGACACTCTTAAACAGGAGCGGGATTTAGCAGGTTTGGGCCAACCGGTAGTTCTGGCGATCAGTTGGCCCTGCCCACTCTATTCTGTCCTATATTTCCTTTGTTTGAAGCCCAGCTGATTGGCATGGCAGAGTAGATTGCCGCGTCTCAGCTGTTTTCCTCACCGGAAAAGGTAAGATTTAGTGCTGATTTCAAATCAGCACCGGTTTGCGCATACAGCAAACCGGTTGTTACACCAGTTGAATCCCACCACTGCTCTTAAAATTTTGTGTATGGATAGAAGGGAATATTCTCCATGATGATTTATCCCTAAGCTGTTTTTTCAGATCTTCCAATGGGCCCCCCATTGCCACTATGTCCACCATCTTTGCTTTTGTTCTTCCTCATCTTCTCTTTCTTTCTTTCCATCTTTCCTAGTATTAAGAGTCTCCTTCAGAAGGTTTGGTCTTTCCATCACATGCCCGAAGAAGTAGGATGTTTTGAATCGTTAGTTGATTTGTTTCATGGTCCATTGAGTTTTTTTTTTCATGGCTATCCAAGGTATTCTCAGGAGTGTTCCCCAAAACCAACACCATTGTGGCAGGTGATCATTTCTGCTTGACCCAACCACAATTGTGCCCCATCTATGTTTCTCCAGACCTGCTCCAAATCCTTGTCTGACCTTATCTCTGAAGAGTTTGCGAAGGTGCACCAGCTGCTGAACGACAGAGAGCTGGGTATAAAACAGGCCTTAGAAAATCGGAGAGAAAAGATCTTGGCGCAGATGGAAGCCAAGTTAAAGGAACTGGACTGCAAGATCACCTCTCGGTCAGAAACTCTGCGCCGTGTGCAGGCCGGCCTTGACCGCAAAGACCACATAAGTTTCCTCAAGGTAAGGAGGACCGGAGGCTGTGAGGGTTTTCTTGGGAAGGAGAAAATTGCACCAAACCATTGTCAGAAGAAGAATTTGGGGTTCCAACTCGAGCTGGAATGGCACAAGAACAAATAAAAATGAGGGAAGAAGAAATATTTATTTCTAAAAGCAAAACAGTTTGCTTTTAAGAGCAGGCTACAGTGAAACAGGGTCCAGTGGAAAACTTTTATAGTGGGAGCTTGTCTGGGATGTTTAAGTGTTTACATGCTGAGGGGTGTGTGTGTATGTGTGTGTTTGTGAAAATACAGTTCTACTGGGAGACTTAATTTAATTATCTCTATTGTGTTTGCAGACCTTATCCTTTGATATGTGCATTAGGCTTGGGTAACTTATTTCGGGGTTTGAGGAAGATAGCTAATTTGATTAAGTTGGAGGGAAGATGGAAACAGTGTAAAATATAAAATGAATTGGGATATAAAACTTCTCACATCATGATTTGTTCAATTAGGGTTTGTCACGATTGATATCGTGGATTGGATTATTGTAATGCGCTCTACATGGGGCTGCCCTTGAAGAGTGTTCGAAGACTCCAATTAGTCCAGAATGCAGCTGCGCGAGCGATTGTGGGTGCACCAAGGTACACCCACGTTACACCTATCCTCCGTGAGCTGCACTGGCTACCTATCAGTCTCCGAATCCGCTTCAAGGTGCTGGTCGCTACCTATAAAGCCCTACATGGCATTGGACCTGGGTATCTGAGAGACCGCCTCCTGCCGATTACCTCTCTCAGACCAATTAGATCGCACAGGTTAGGTCTCCTCCGGATTCCATCTGCCAGCCAATGTCGGCTGGTGACTCCCCGGGGGAGAGCCTTGTCTGTTGCAGCTCCGGCCCTCTGGAACGAGCTCCCTGTTGAGATCCGGATCCTTACTACCCTCCCAGCCTTCCACAAAGCCACCAAGTCCTAGCTGTTCCAGCAGGCTGGGGGGAGCTGAGAAGCATCTACCTCCACAGAAATTGTGAATGTTGGTTTTGTTTTTAATATGTTGTCTTTGTCTCATTCCCCCCTTTCCCTTGTCTTTTGTGAGCCGCCCGGAGTCCTCCGGGAGTGGGCGGCATACAAGACAAATAAATAAATAAATAAATAAATAAATAAATAAATAAATAAATAAATAAATAAATAAATAAATAAATAAATAAATAAATATAATCTCTGTGGTTTTTTTAAATCTTTGTAAGCCACCCAGAATCAGTTCTTGATTTCTTTAAGAAATCAATTTTCTTAAACAAAACAAGTAGGACTGATTTCCTGTAACAATTGCTAGACTCCATAGTGCCATGATGACACACGGAGCCATATCTGCCAGCATGCCAGCCATCATATCCAGCTGGCCAGCTGATTTTCGTCCTTCCGGAGGGCCAGGGAAGGATGCTTTCACCCTCCCCAGGCTTCAGGAAAGCCTCCGGAGCCTGGGGAGGGTGAAAAACAGGTCCAACAGGCCAACCAGAAGTTCAGAAACAATCCATTTTGGGTTTCTGGAGGGCCTTCCATTTCCAAACTTCTGATAGGCCCGTTGGCCTGTTTTTCAACCTTCCCTGACTCCTGAGAGTTTTTTAGAGCCTGGGGAGGGCGCAAACAGCCTATCCCGGCCCCATGGAGGCCCTCCAGAAGCCCAAAATGGATCATTTCCGAACTTCCGGTTGGGCCATAGAGCCCATTTTTTTTGCTCTCCCAGGCTCTGGTGGCTTTCCTGGAGCCTGGGGAGGGTGAAAATGGTCTCCCCCAACCCCCCGGAGAAATACCAAGCTCAGCTTGGAGGCAAGTGGTGCGGTGCTTGGGGAGGGAAGGGTTGTGTGCGCATGTGTGGGTGCGCTTTGCATTATTGGTGCCGGCACGTACATGTGCTATCGCACGCTCTCGCATTTTTGGCACCCAACAACAAGAAGGTTAGCCATCACTGCCATAGGGTTTGTTCAGGTAAAAGAGAGATCAATCAGTAGATGTGCTTTCCTCACCTTGGGTTTTCAGTGGCATATCAAGCATCCTGACTCTACAGGCCTCAATTTTTGTTTCTTCTATGTTTGTTTTAATAGTATTTCACTGGGATGTTTTTCTGATAATAAGCTACCATGTTTCCCCCAAAATAAGATAGGGTCTTATTTTGTGATCCCCGAAATAAGCCCTTTGCCTTATTTTTGGGGATGTCTTATTATTTTTGAGGTGCAGGAGGTGGCGAGCATGGTCACCTCATGGCTGCTGCTGTGTTGCAATATTTTCGGGAAGGGCTTATTTTCAGAGGAGGACTTATTTTAGCGCATGCGCTCAAAAGCCTGATTGGGCTTATTATACAATACAATAGCAGAGTTGGAAGCGACCTTGGAGGTCTCCTAGTCCAATCCCCTGCCTAGGCAGGAAACCTTATACCGTTTCAGACAAATGGCTATCCAACATCTTCTTAAAGACTTCCAGTATTGGGGCATTCACAACTTCTGGAGACAAGTTGTTCCACTGATTAATTGTTCTAACTGTCAGGAAATTTATCCTCAATTCTAAGTTGCTTCTCTCCTTGATTAGTTTCCACAGTTGCTTCTTGTTCTGCCTTCAGGTGCTTTGGAGAATAGTTTGACTCCCTCTTCTTTGTGGCAACCCCTGAGATATTGGAACACTGATATCATGTCTCTCCATGTCCTTTTTTTCAATAAAGTATACATAACCAGTTCCTGCAACTGTTCTTCATGTGTTTTAGCCTCCAGTCCCCTAATCATCTTTGTTGCTCTTCTCTGCACTCTTTCTAGAGTCTCCACATCTTTTTTACATTGTGGCGACCGAAACTGGATGCAATATTCCAAGTGTGGCCTTACCAAGGCATTATAAAGTGGTATTAAAACTTCATGTGATCTTGATTCTATCCCTCTATTTATGCAGCCTAGAACTGTGTTGGCTTTTTTGGCAGCTGCTGCACACGGCTGTCTCATATTTAAATGGTCACCCACTAGGACTCCAAGATCCCTCTCACAGTTACTACTATTGAGCAAGGTACCACCTATTCCCTGGATGGCGAATCTACGGCATGTGTGCTACAGATGGCACACGGAGCCATTTGTCAGGGTACGTGAGGCGTTGCCCTGTCAGCTGGCCAGCACGGATGCGTACGCTAGCTGCTGAGTTCAGCCTTTTTTAAAGCAATTTTTCGCCCTCCCCAGGTTCCAGAGGCTTTAGAGGAGCCTGGGGAGGGCGAAAAGAGCCTCCTCCGCCCCCCAGAGGCCCTCCGGAGGACTCAGGGACCTAAAACCGGCCTTATGGGCAAACTGGAAGTTCGGGGATGGACTTCTGGTTTGCTCGTAGGGTCAGTTTAAGCCCTCCGGAGGCTTCAGGGAAACTTCCTGAAGGTCCCTGAGTCCTCCGGAGGGCCTTTAATGCCAAGTTAACTCAGTTTTTCATGCAGGTATCATGACTAATAAAACCAAAGCCTTCCTTTTTACACCACTCCTTTACCCTCACGTTAAACTCTGCTACACGCTGGCCTTCCCTTTTTGTTCCTTATATACTGGTAAAACCTCTGAAAAGATAAGCGTACAACCTTAGGGTGACCAAACGTCCCGCATCTGGCGGGACAGGCACGCCTTTTCATAATTTTTCCCGCGTCCCGGGCCGTTCTCAAAAAAACCCGCTTTATTTTGGTGCTCACTGGCTCTCCCGCCCATCAGCTGCCGCTAGCTCGCTTGTTCCGTTCCCCCATCTATTCTATCTACACTAAAAATCTAAGCTAGCCCAGCCTGCCGCTCACTGATTGGCCTGGACTCCAGCCAATCAGTGAGCTGGCTGGGATGGAAAACTTTAAGCACGCACGCGGCGTGCTTAAAATTTTCCATCCCAGCCAGCTCACTGATTGGCTGGAGTCCGCTTAAGCATGCCGCGTGAGTCGCGACTCTCACGAGTCTCCATTTCATTTCGCCTTCGCTGTTTGCTTTTGCTGCACTGCCCTGGTGAGTAACTCCGGCGGCGCCAGTGGGAATCGGGAGGCTTCGCCGCTTCGGGTGGGCGGCGGCGGCCTTTAGCAAGGGAAGGGAAGGCCTTCCCTTGCGAGCTACTCATGAGAGGAACTGGGGGGGGGAACCGGGCAACCTGAGAGAGGGGAAGAAGATTGTCCCTCCCCGCAACTCCCCAGATTTTGGAAGCTGGGTGTGTGTGGAAGGGGGGGTGCGGGGTGAGGAAGGAAAATGCAGAGACTGGCAGCGGAGAAACATTGCCGCCCCCTCCCAGTTCTGCCGCCCGGCCCAGTGCATAGCCGCCAGCTCCGCCTCCCGCGGCTGCCCAGGCGAAGCAAATTCCACATGTGGACGCGGAGACGAACCTCTCGCCTAGGGAGGCCGCGGGCTGGCAGTAGCCGCCGCGGTCTGGCTTTCCCCCCCCGCCCCACCTCCACTAGCCTTTGTCCCTCTACAGTGGGGCGCCTGGGGGGAGGAGACGGCCCTCCTCTCCTTCTCCCCCTTTGCGGAGTTGGGCGGGCCGCCCTTAGAAGGACTACCACTTTTTGAACTGTCTGCATCAGATTTGAATTGATTTTACAATCTTCTGCTCCCAAGCCTCTTGGAAATGTAATTTTAAAGTGGACAACGCGAGGAGCTCCCACTGCATACTTTGAGCTAGATCTTAAACAAATGTCTGCATAAATTTGATAGTGGTAAATATCAGACAAGCAAGGGATGAGGGTAAAATGCATGTGGAATGATTTACGTTATTTAAATCCTATTAGAAGAGAAAGTCGGTTGGGATTATCTTAAGATAGAATGTAAACTGATTTTTGTGTAAAGTAATACTTGATCTACGCTGCTTAAACTTTACTAAGAAGGGGAAGCTTGGTTAGATTATTTTGAATTATTGTTTGAAAAGGAGGTTAAGAAAGATTATTTACGCTGTTTAAATTTTATTAGAAGGGAAAGTTTGATTATTCTTCTGTAAAGTAATATTTGAATATGTGGCATGAACCACGTTGCTTAAATTTTATCGGAAGGGATCATTTTTGGTTAGATTGTATATTGATGCCTACACAAATTTGTATAAATGTTTATCTGAATATAAGGTTTAGGAAGAGGAACGGGAGAGTCTACAGAAGGTTGGGGTAAATAACAAAGAAGTAAGAGACGAGAATAAAATATAGATAGAATGACTTATACTATTTAAGCATAGATAAAGATGGGGGGCTGAGCTCAACACAAAGAGTGGTTTCTTTTTTTTCTCTCTCTTTTCTTTTCTTTCTTTTTTCTTGTTTTTCTTTCTTTTGATATATTACTTTTATTTTTAATCCATACGTACACAAGATACTTTAGACAGAAGGTAGTGCCAGGTGTGGGCCCTGGCAAGTCGGGAGGATTAGGGATGGGGATTTGTGGGGGTGGGTGGGTGGGTGTTAACATAGTCTCAATAAGAACAAGAATGTATTTATATACGGTGGTTTTTTTTTTCTTTTCTCTCTTTTTTCTTTCCTTATATATTTTTTTTCCTTGGTTTATTTTACTTTTATCAGATTAAACAACACTCGAATAAAGGCATACACCAAGGAGGGAGGTAGAGGGAAAGAAGAGGGAGGAGTAAGGAAGGAGTAAGGGGAATGTAAGGCGGGCGTGTGGGGAGTAAGGGGAGAAGGAAGGTTTGAGGGGAAAGGGAAGTAGGAGGGGAGTGTTAGAGGGAGAAAGGAAAGTTGGAGGGGGTAGATGGGGTGTATGGAGGATGGAAGTGTTAGGTGGGGTTGTGAATGATGAGTTGTGTTTTCTTTTTATTTTGTTTTATTTCTTTTTTTTTTCTTTTCTTATAGCAAATACCCTGTATATAAGTGATTGCAAAATGGAATGTGAAAATGAATAAAATATATTTAAAAAAAAAAAAGAAGGACTACCACTTTTTGAACTGTCTGCATCAGATTTGAATTGATTTTACAATCTTCTGCTCCCAAGCCTCTTGGAAATGTAATTTTAAAGTGGACAACGCGAGGAGCTCCCACTGCATGCTGGGAGATGTAGTTCTGCAAACGTCGAAGTCTCTGGATGGACGTCGTTTCCCGGCAGCCTTTTTGGCGCGCCCCATTCAAAACGGAGGCAGTTGGTTGAGTGCTCTTGTGCGGTAGCGGGCTAGTTTGCAGGCGTCTTGAAACCCCCCCCCCCGTCAATGGTGTCCCTCTTTACCAATCTGAAAATCTGGTCACCTTATACAACCTATGCTACTAAGTTCATACCCCAGGCTCTGGAAATCATTCTGCACAGAAAGTACATCTTTTGGGGACAGATCATTTGTTCCAAGATGTATAATAGCATCAATGTCACAGTTCTTACTTACATTCTTGACTATCTTAAGAATACGCCTCTTGTCTCTGCTGGCAGTAGCACCTGGCAGACACCCAACCTCTTTTAAAACCTCCGTATCCTTTCTTAAATTTACATCCCTTACGATTGAATCACCAACCAGAAGGTGACTTTTCTTTTTGCATACCTTGCTCTTCTTATGTGACTGACTGATGTGTGATACCTGGTTCCCCATTTCGCCTTTCCGAAGTAAGTTCTTCATTTTGGACCACGATCCCCTGCTTATTTGAGTCATGATTATCACAATGACCTTGACCTGTCTCTTTAGTGTCCCCATAAGGTCAGCAAGGGCAGTATATCTGTTATGCTGGGTCACAGCAAAAGCTTTGTGTTTATGGTTCACAGCTCTCATCCTGCCAGATCCCACAGTTGTCCAGACTGCTCTTCTCCTTTAGGATCTTTGCGGTAGAGGGGGCTGATTGTGTGGCATCTCCATAGAGTGGAATGGCTGAATTGGACACCTACTTTCTGCTTGGAGAGCACTTATTATCCGGGGAGGTCGTATTTGGGGGGAAATAGGGTAGGACGTGATATACAGAGAGCAGGATCCGTTGTGCACCATTAAAATGCAGGATGCTTTTGCAGGAAAGTGGGTGATAACCAGTGACGTGCAGGCAGGGGAGGCAGGGCCTCACCACTGTCATCATGAAAAGAAAAGAAAAATGTAAAAGGAAAAAGGTTGAGGTAGTTGCTGCCAGAGTCACAGTGGATGACTCTGCTTAGTGCTTAATTGTTTTAAAAAGCCTCTAAAAAAGTGCCCTCTGCAGGAGGGGAGAGAACCACGTGCCTCATTTAGTCTATCTTTGTGATCACTTGAGTTAAGCAAGGGTTAAAAGGTGAAAAATTCCTTATGTAGATGAGGCACGTGGTTCTCTCGCTGCATCTGTCATAGAGTGGGTCTTTAAACCCCTGCTGCCCTTTAAAGCCCTGTAGCCCTTTCCGAATGCCCCGCCGAAGCACTGCCTCAACGTCCGCCATAGAGTGGGACCTGTCACCAGGACTTTAAAACTCTGCCGGCCTTTAAAGCCCTGCAGCCCTTTCCGAAAGCCCCGCTGAATCCCTGCCGCCGCATCTGCCATAGATCGGGATGCGTCCCGCTCTACGGCGGATACGGCACCGGGACTTTAAAGCCCTGCCGCCGCGTCCATCATAGAGTGAGACTTTAAAGCCCTGCTGCCCTTTAAAGCTCTGCAGCCCTTTCCGAAAGCCCCGCCGAAGCCCTGCCGCCACGTCCATCATAGAGCGGGACATGTCCCGCTCTATGGTGGACACATCGCCGGATGAAGAGCCGAGGTGGCGCAGTGGTTAAATGCAGCACTGCAGGCTACTTCAGCTGACTGCAGTTCAGCAGTTCGGCTGTTCAAATCTCACCGGCTCAGGGTTGACTCAGCCTTCCATCCTTCCGAGGTGGGTAAAATGAGGACCCGGATTGTTGTTGGGGGCAATATGCTGACTCTGTAAACCGCTTAGAGAGGGCTGAAAGCCCTATGAAGCGGTATATAAGTCTAACTGCTATTGCTATTGCTACTTTAAAGCTCTGCTGCCGCATCCGCCATAGGTCGGGACGCGTCCTGCTCTATGGCGGACGCGTAGCCTGGACTTTAAAGCCCTGCTGCCGCGTCCGCCATAGGGTGGGACGCGCTCTGCACTATGGCGGACACGGCACCAGGACTTTAAAGCCCTGCCACCCTTTCCGAAAGCCCTGCCCCCACGTCCGTCATAGAGCAGGATGCATCCCGCTCTATGGCGGACGCGTTGCTGGGACTTTAAAGCCCTGCCACCCTATGGTGGACGTGTCACAGGACTTTAAAGCCCTGCTGCCGCGTCCGCCATTTAAAGCCCTGCAGCCCTTTCCGATAGGGCGGCAGACATAGGTCGGCTTTTGCCCGCTTGCCTCACCGGCCATAAACCTCACCGCACGTCACTGGTGATAATCCACGGAAAGAATTATTTTGAGTGCTATCTCACCTTTCTTTATTTTTTTCTTCCTTCTTCTTTTTCTCCCTTGTTCCCTCCCACAGGAGGCAAAAGGGTTGCTAGAGAGGTAAGTAGTGTTTCTCTTTTCTTATACATCAAATTACAACCACAGTTAGGACCAACATTTCCTTTGATAAGCAAGGTGGTTGTTAAATGTTGCCCCCCAATCTTTTTTTTGCCACCGTTGTTAAGGGAATCACGGCAGTTGTTAAGTGAATCCAGTGTCCCCATTGACTTTGCTTGCTCCAAGTCAGCTTGGAAGGTTGCAAACAGCCATCACATGACCCCCAACGTGGCAACTATCGTAAATGCAGGCTGTTTGTCAAGCATCTGTATGCTGATCACGACCATGTGGATGCTGCAGTGGTTTTAAATGTGAGAACTGGTTGTAAATCTTTCTTTTCAATATTGTTGTAATTTTGGTCTCTCAATGAATAGTTGCTAAGTCCAAGACTACCTATATAATAAATATATGAAAGGAAGAAAAGCATGAACCAATAGGGAGGGCTGACCTTAAAAGGCATATTAGTTTGCCTCCTAACTGCAGGCATGACTACTACTTCCACCTTTCAGAAGCTCCTGGATTTGCCAAAATGAGTAGGTGAAGCTCCTCCATACAGTATATGGAAATGAAGATGGCTGCTTGACACCCCTGATACAGGGTATATTAGTTTGCCTCCCCACTGTAGGCATGACTTCCTCTTCCACTGGCAAAATGAGTAGGTGAAGCTCCTCCATGTATGGAAGGGAAGATGGCTACTTGTTTACTTCCATTTAAAAACTGGTACAATTATAAAGTTGGCTCCTCTTCCTCCTTGGGAGTAAAGGCAAAGGAAGGTAGATTTGGCCACGAAAAGAGTTTTAGAGGTCATCCTGTGTTGTGCTGTTTCTTGCTATGATTATTTTAAAAAGTGCATTTTAAAAAGTGCATAATTAAACCTGATTTATGGAGTAGAAGACACTCCCAGGTGTAATTGTCTTGCAATTCTAATCCTCCCTTTTTCATCTAATGTGTTCATGCTATTTTTCCTTGTTGCATAAAGTCCATTAAAGAGGTGAAAGAAAGAAAAATTGGCAACATCATTCTTTTTTATCAGAAATGCTCACATACCTTTCTGTAGAAGGAACCAGATGTGATTCCTTTAGGCTTGATAGATAGAGTTGTGCTGGTTAGAGTGCAGTAGTGCAGACTACTCTGCTGACTGCTGACTGCCTGGCAATTTGGTAGTTCAAATCTCACCAGACTCAAGATTGATTCAGCCTTCCATGCTTCTGAGGTCGGTAAAATGAGGACCCATATTGTTTGGGGGCAAGATGCTGACTTTATAAACTGCTCAGAGAGGGCTGCAAAGCGGTTTATAAGTAAGTGCTATTGCTATTGGGGCAGCTTATTCTAAAATGGCTGATCCTTGGGATGCCATTCACCTACAGGCTCCGTAAGGAACAAGGAGCTCCGGACAAACCCAAAATAGATGCTGAACTGGTAGGAGAAGATGGGCTGGGGGCCAGCAGTGAAGACACAGGTGAGTGTGAGAAAGAAATGGATGAAGATGTTGATGAAGAGGAAGAAGAAGAAGAGGAGGAGGAGGAGGAGGAGGAGGAGGAGGAGGAGGAGGAAGAGGAAGAGGAAGAGGAAGAGACAGAGGAAGAAGAGGAGAAGGAAGAGGATGAAGATGGAGTGGTGGCTGTAGACTTGAACCTGGGCATCTTTAAAGGACCTCTGCAATTCTATGTCTTGAAGGAGGTCTATGGTATGCTACATCCAGGTGAGTTGAGGTTTTTAGACCAAATGTATTGGTTATTGGTTTATTACTTTTATACTCTATTTTTTTGTGAAAGTTCAAGGCTATGTACTCCATAGCAATAACCCTGTAATGTGATGATGATGATGATATCCATTCAGTCATGTCCGACTCTTGGCGATTCTATTGGCCAGGAGGTCTCTCCACGTCTTCAATCTTGCACTGCTTCTCTGAGTTCTTCTATGCTCTGGCTGATATCAACTTTGACGGTGTTGAGCCACCGTGATCTTTGATGACCTGGTTTCCATTTACCACCAAATATAATTGCTTAACTTCTCTAATTACCCTATTATATATAATTATACAATCCTGTAGTTTGGGCTAAAAGAGAGAAAGGAAGCTTCAGACATGTTGAGGATGGCAGTAGATTTATTAACAGCTGGCTAATATTATCTTCATATGTGTCTAATTTTTTTCTGGACCAGTTTATACTCCTGCAATAACTTTGCTGCACAGGTCTGCACTTGTTCATTCTGAATTCTTTCCATCTTCCCTCTCCAGTCCCTGCAAGCATCACTTTGGACTGCAAGTCAGCTCATCCCAGCTTGGTCCTCTTGGAAAAAGCCACTGGCGTCAAGTTCAATCCTGACCAACGGCCAGAGAGCCTCACTTCCACTCCGTTTGTGGTGGGACGGAAGGGCATTACCACTGGGCGCTTCTATTGGGAGATCCAAGTTGGGGACAGCCCCGGTTGGATAGTGGGGATGGCCAAAAAGTCTGTGAGGTGCAAGAAGCAGCTGAACTTTCTGCCCAAGGAAGGGGTGTGGGCTATTGAGCTGAAGGCGGGAAAGTACCAAGCTCTGAGTGAGCCCCGAACGGCCCTCTCAGTCTGCAGGAAGGTGGAATATGTTGGGGTCCACCTGGACATTGAAAGGGGGCAGCTCTCTTTTTACAACAGCTACAACATGTCCCACCTCTACACCTTCCAAGCGTGTTTCCAGGATGACCTTTCCAAGCCTGATCCCATTCTGCCCTTGCTCAGCACTCGAAGCAAGTACCCCCTCTGGTTGTAAATTCTTCAGCTTTGAGGGCTTAGCTCAGGGTGTAGCATTGCAAAGAACAGCCTGGTGAAAGTTGAAAACATTGAGGTGCATTAGGGTGGCTGTTTTAAGAGAAGGCCCATTCCATTCCCTCTTTGCAAGCAATCACTTGAAGATCTGAAAGTGGTTTGACCTGACTATTGTGGTCTACGATGGTTGTTCTAGGCACAGAGGGTGCTATAAGTGTAGCTTTCAAGTTGACTTTCTGTTTCCCACATGTTTAATTTCCTTGATGCATTGACCGTAGTGAGGGTAGAGGTTGCCTCGGTCCACCTGTGGTGCAAGATTTTTACCTCCTTTCAATGTGCTCCACGGCAGGCAAAAAGAATGAAGGCAAGCCATACTTCCTGCCCTTGGTTGGGAAGGCCTTAGTAGAGATGTTCAAATATTCAAATTCTGGGTTGTGTTTGTATCTGTAACAAGTGATGGTTTTCCTCATCACCCTATAATGCTATACGGCATTGCACATCAAAACAACTAGACACAAGGACAATTGCCCGTCCGTCCCCAATGCCATCATCATGCTAAACAACTAAGAACCACAACACTGTCTTATGCCCTGGGATGTCAAACTTATGCCCTGGGCTATATTACTATTATCCTTCTCATCTTTCCTATTACCTATTCCTTTTAGCATATTATAACTATAACTTTCTTGTTTCCATCTTATGGTTTATATTGATTGCTTTTATTTAGTATCCCATTATGTTTTATGTTGATTGTTTATTTAGTATCTATGATGATCAGTGCTGTATGTTATGATTTATGATGATTGTATTTTATGATTATAATCATGATTTATCACTTGTTGCTTATATGTACACGGAGAGCTCATGCACTGAAGACAAATTCCTTGTGTGTCTAGTCACATTTGCCAATAAACAGTTTTATTCTAATTCTTATTCTATTCTAAGTCTGTCCAACCCCATTCATTCTAATTCAATTCTATCCTGTTCATTATGTATATTATGTATATATCATCTAGAAAATTGAAGTCAATCTTGGTATAGAATGAAAGATTTGGACAAATGAGAAAATATGGACTGGGACTGAAAGGAACATAGAATTAAAGATAAAGGTAAAGGTTCCCCTCACACTTATGTGCTAGTCGTCCCTGACTCTAGGGGGTGGTGATCATCTCTGTTTCAAAGCCAAAGAGCCAGCATTGTCCAAAGACGTCTCCGTGGTCTTGTAGCTGGCATAACTAAACACCAAAGGTGCACGGAACGCTGTTACCTTCCCACCAAAGGTGGTCCCTATTTTTCTACTTGCATTTTTACATGCTTTCGAACTGCTAGGTTGACAAAATCTAGGATGAGCTGGCCCCGCAGCTTCGTATAATCCCCAACCTCTGGTCCTTCCAACACGCCCTAAAAAGTTGGCTTTTCCAGCAAGCCGGCCTGGCCTGAACAAAATAAAATAAATGATTGATTATTGTTAATTTTAATCGAATTTTAAATGTTATTGTTAATCTTAATTGGGTTTGTTTTTTGGCTATTCTATCTAATTTTTTTTAACTTTTGTAATATGTGTTTTTTTTTTAATGTTGTACGCCGCCCTGGGTCCTTGGGAGAAGGCGGCATATAAATCCAATAAACAAACAAACAAACAAACAAAATCTGGGAGAAGTAATGGGAGCTCACTCTGTTCTGAGGTGCTAGGGATTCGAACAGCTGAACTGCCGACTTTTCTGATCGACAAGCTCAGCGTCTTAGCCACTGAGCCACCATGTCCCCATTTTGGATCTGGAAGGCCTCTTGTACCATTCTGGAAATTCAAGTGGGACACGCAGGGGACTCCTAGGAGGGGAGGGGCAGGGCCAGCCAGAGGTGGGATTAGCCAGTCCTCCAAACTGATAAAAACCTTAACAACCGGTTCGCCTGAACCGGTGTGAAGCAGCTGCAGTCCACCTCTGCACATGATGTATCTCAACTTCCCCCCCCCCTTCGCTAAACCGAGGGTGGGCGTGGCCAGGGCTTGACACATTTGGCCTGTGGGCCGTTTAGTTTGACACCCCTGTGTTATGGCGTCACGTGGAATGGACCTTGTGCGGCAACATCCTGAGGCTTTTTTCTTCATTTCGGCAAAAATGATGGATCTTGCAGATGCATAAGATGGTATTTATTGCGTGCATTTGGTTACATTTCAATACTATGTTGCTTGTCCCTTAAAATAAAGCCAGCAATCCTAAGCATCTAATGCCCTGGTGGAAATAAAGAAATCAAAGGTTTTTTTTAATTAAAAAAGGCATTATAAAATAATAAAAGGTAACTAACAAACCAAGATCAGTGAGAGAATGACTGGTCTTACTAAAAAAGATGCAATAGCCCAACTGTGATGAAACTATTAAACTGTTTATTTTGTTTAATCAAATAACCAAGTGAGAATATCCATCGATAAATCAAACTACAATCAATGTTTTTGTTCACTATTTCATTGAACACAAACATATACAGGTCGTCTTTGACTTATGGCCACAACTGAGCCCAAAATCTTTGTAGCTAAGTGAAACATTTGTTAAGCAAGTTTTGCCCCATTTTATGACTTTTCTTGCCATAGTTGTTAAGTGAATCACTGCAGTTGCTAAGTTAGTAACATGGCTGTTAAGAGAATCTGGCTTCCCCATTGACTTTGCTTGTCAGAAGATCGCAAAAGCAGATCGCATAGACCCCAGGACACTGCAACCGTCATAAATATGAACCAGTTGCCAAGCATCCAAAATTTGATCACATGACCAAGGGGATGCTGCAATGATCATAATTATGGGAAATGGACATGTCACTTTTTAAAAGAAACTAGAAAACATATATAGGTAGTCCTCCACTTACAACAGTTCATTTAGTGACCGAAGTTACAACAGCACTGAAAAAAGTGACTTATGACCATTTTTGACACTTATGACCGTTGCAGCATCCCCAGGGTCACATGAATTACATTTGGTTGCTTGACAACTGGCTCACATTTAGGATGGTTGCATTGTCCCCGAGTCTTGTGCAAAGATAATGAGGACCCCAGATTCACTTCACAACATGTTACTATTTTAACTGATTCACTCAACAAATGCGGCAAGAAAGGTCGTAAAATGGGGGAAAACTCAAGAAATTTCTCACTCAGCAGCAGAAATGTTGGCCTCGATTGTGATCATAAGTTGAGGATAATAGCCAAATACTTATAAGTAAGTAAAGGTTCCCCTCGCACATATGTGCTAGTCGTTCCCGACTCAAGGGGGCGGTGCTCATCTCCTTTTCAAAACCGAAGAGCCAGCGCTGTCCGAAGGCGTCTCTGTAGTCATGCGGCTGGGATGACTAAACACCAAAGGTACACAAAATGCTGTTGCCTTCCCACCAAAGGTGGTCCCTATTTTTCTACTTGCATTTTTACATGCGTTCAAACTGCTAGGTTGGCAGAAGCTGGGAGAAGTAACAGGAGCTCACTCCATTACAGGGTGCTAGGGTTTCGAACTGCTAAACTGCCGACCTTTCTGATCGACAAGCTGAGCGTCTTAGCCCCTGAATCACCACATCCTCATACAGGTACCTTCACCTTTGATTATAACTACAATGATCTAATTTGGGGGGGGGGGGGGAGGTTATAATTGCCAGAGCTGCCCTGTTCCTCCCTCCAAGATACTGGATTCATATGAACTTGCTTTCTTCTTCTGGGTTGACCATTCTCAGGAGAGGCTCAACTGCATCCCTGTTTGCAGGCAGAACGGCTCTCATCTCCTTTTCGATGGCCTCAGCCCTGGCCTCCAAACCTCTCTCAAACTCCGCTTTCTTCTGCAAGACCAGCTCCTTCACAGCATTGCGGCTGCATCGCAGCCTTCAGCCAACGCAGCTCGTTCAGCAGCTAAACGTGTGTCATCAGCTTCCATGGCAAGCAGGTGCCCTAAGTTGCTCACCCGCTCCATCAAGTACTTCTCCGACACCATGGTGTAAGTCTCTAAAATCATGGCGATCAGCTGAGCCACACTGGAGGCATTGAAAATATGTCCGTAAACCAGATCTGCCATGAAAGCTTTGGATGAGTAGCTGGACACCTTCTGGGCACCATCCACAGTGTCGGCAAATTCCTTCACGCACCACACCAGGCAGGTCTCGATTAAGTTGGAGATCATTTGGAAAAACCTCACCATCTTTTCCCACTGCTCCTTCACCCGACTGAGGGCCTCTAAGCCCTTTATGAGCATTTTCCTGGCCGTGTCAAAATCCACTTCCTTAACCTGGTACCCTCTCATAGCGCAGAGGATCTCAGTCAATTCTTCGTTCTGCTTCTTAAAATTTTGAAAGCTTCTTTGATACTCCTCTCTGGTGGCCTTCAAGGACTCTCGGCTCTGCTGGACTTTAAGACGGGCATTTTCCACTCCCGGGTTTCTCACTTCCCCCATCTTGGACACATTAGAGGGTTTGGGCGAAAACGCCGGAGACCGAGTGTATATTTTGCTGTAGGAGTCAAATTCTGAAGCCTTCTTATGGAGCTGGTGTATTCCATCCAGCAAACTCTTTCCCACTTTTCCGATGCTACCCACGGATACTGCTATTTGCTCCAGCTGTTGACAAATATCCAGGGCCGCTTGGCAAATCTCCTGGGCCTTGACTTTGGGGTCACACTCATCCTCTTTTGCAATCGAGTCTCTCAGCCTTTGCAAATTCTTCTTCACCCACTCTGTTTTGCTCTCCCCACTCTTTTCATCGAGAATCAAGGAGGTCTTAAGGCCTCCGTGGTCGTCCAAGAGATTCCTCAAGCTAGTAGCAAAAGTCAAAAGCTCAGCTGACTTGGAACATATGACACTGGCTGAGATGAAAGGAATCATCCTTGTCAGTCCTTCACCTCCGCCTATCTCGGCTGCTTCTCCGAGACTCTTCTGCTTCCCTGCTAGCATCCGGCTAAACTCAACCGAAAAAGTCCCCAGGGTCTGGGTGAGAGTCGTGACCAGCTCCATTCCTACCGCATCCCATCCTGTAGGGATGGAGTCCATGGCTTCTTTATACTGTTGGAAAGACTCTGCCACTTGCTCCTTCATCTGATGATGGTACCATCTCTTTTGCTTCCTTGGCGGACTTTTCTCGGATCTTGGCTTGCTCCAGAGCGATCTGCACTTCGTTGAGCTCCTTCTCGTAGCCCCGCTTGGCATTCAGACAAGCCTCCAGGAGTTCTTGGATGAGCTGGATCACATCTGTGAACTTGGTCCTGACTGACTTGGCCAGCCCACTGCATTTCTCCGTCACTACCTGGAGGTTTTTGAGCTGATTGGGAAGAAAAGCTGTGACCACCTCCGTCTCCTGGATGAGAGTCTGCACAATTGTTTTCATCTATTCCGGGATGCTGCTCGCTAACAATCTAATCTGATCCATGTTGACGTGGGCTTCATTGAAGGCGGTCCAGCCTCGGTTGCTAACTTGGCACAGGGAGGCTTTGAAGGATTCTGGATACTTGAGGTGCTGGAAGCCACCCTCAGGAGGTAATATGTTGATGGAGAAATCTCCTTGTCCTGTTGAGATGAAGATCAGCTCCCCTAGGATAGCAATGGAGATGGGTGCTGGCATGAGAAACTCCTCTCAGTTGGCATAAGGCTTCATGAGAAGCTCCGTTTCTCTCCGTACATCTTGTCCTCTGCTAAGGGTCTCTATGGCTTTGATCACCTCACATGACTCTCCTGCTGATGCCATAGTGGATAGCCTGCAAAGAAAAACAACATCACTCTTAACAAAGCTGTTTATAGGTAGTCCTCGGCTTTCGACTGGTCACTTACCCTGTTTCCCCGAAAATAAGACCTCCCCGGATAATAAACCCAATCAGGCTTTTGAGTGCATGCACTAAAATAAGCCCTACCCCAAAAATAAGCCTCCCTGAAAATATTGCAACACAGCAGCATCCATGAGGTGACCACGCTCGCCGCCTCCAAAATAATGAGACCTCTCCAAAAATAAGGCCAAGTGCTTATTTTGGGTGTCATGCTTGGGGAAACATGATAACACCAAGTCTATGTTACAGCGGATGTCCCCCAGAGCTACTTACAACCTGTTTTCAGCTACAACAGCTGCACACACACACTCACAAACCACAGTCATGTGATCTCATTTTGGACACTTGGCAAGCAACCTTTATAGTTGTTTTCAGCTTCCCACAGTCACGTGACCACAATTTGTGATACACCCCCCCCACCCCCCCGGGTTCCAGTGTTTACTTCTGGTTTCTGGCAAAAAAATGCCCATTAGGGAAAACTGATTAACAACCATGGTGTTTGGTTAGTGACCACCGTAAAATATTTCAAAAAATCTGATCTGGTCACATACTGTCTCAATTTATGACTGCAACAACTTACCATTCATTTCCAGGCTTAATAGCGATTGTAAGTCAAGGATTACTTGTAAAAGAATGATCCAATTGCCCCAGGAAGATAACAAACATCAGAACCCTAAAATTTGCAATCTTGAATCAGAATGGGCAATCTGAGGTTAGCGGCAATAGACTTAATAAATAAGGCTTGAAATTTCATATTGGTTTGATCATTCCACCTAAGGTTTTGGGCTATTGGCTGCTGTCCCAAATGGTCACAGATGAAAGAGCTGTTCAGAACATTCATTCAAACAGTAGACGAATATACAGCAGAAGTGGCTGGCTACCATGATAAGTTGATGCACTTCTCCCAAAAGGAACAGGAATTACAAGAAGGGATAAATGCCGTGAATCAGAAGATCATCCAGACGCAAGTCCAATGCAATGAGCTACTTACTTTCCAAGGGAATGTTCTGTTAAAGCAATCCTGGGTCAGAAAATGCCTTGCGCTGCTGGACGTACTGGCAGGCAAGGTTCATGTAGCCACAGTCATGTCTCAACATGCTTGTTTCCCTGAGTTTCTGGTGGACATCTTAGGGGACATTGTACATGTGATGGGTGAGAAGGGTGGGGAAGCATTCGTTCAGAATCAGAAAATCCAGGATTCAGTTCTGGAAATAAAGAAAGCAGTGAAGACTCTGAAAAGCAGAGTAGGAAAGAGCACATTGCAGGATTATTAATGTTTCCATGACCTCCTCCTTCATGTTAACATGACTATGTACAGGTCGTCCTCAATTTATGACCAGTTGCTTAACAGCTAAAGTCATGACCGATCTCCCCAACAGCTACTTACAACTCAGATTGGAAGTTCTGATGGCTGCCCCTCCCCTCAGTCAAATGACTCCATTTTAAGTGCTCACTATCCTGCGGCCACATGAACATGTTTTGCAGTGATTTTAACAGAAACCGGCATTTACTTCTGATTTTCAGCAAAATCGGCCCATAGTAAACCATTAGGCAAGTTCCATTATAGCATTATAGCAATAGCAATAGCACTTAGTATTATATACCACTTCACAGTGATTTACAGTCCTCGCTAAGCAGTTTGCAGATTCAGCATATTGTTCCCAACAATCTGGGTCCTCATTTTATCAACCACGGAAGGACGGAAGGCTGAGTCAACCTTGAGCCGGTCAGGATCGAACTCCTGGCAGTTGGTAGAATTAGATTTCAATACCGCATTCTAGCCACTGCGCCACCACGGCTCTGATTGGTCATAACTCAAGGACTATCTTCATTGTATTTACCAATTCCTTATAAGATGCCAACATGAAACTAAATACTGAAATGACATACAAATTTTGTTATGCCGCCCAGTGGCAAAGCTTTTCCCACCTATTTGCTTTGCAGCCATGTTGAAGTACAACTTCTAGATAGGTTATCCAGGTCCTATTGTAGTTCAGCATGAATATTTTTCTAGAAGGTGCTTCCAAGATGAGAGTTTTATTATACAAGTATCCTGTGTCTTTGTCAAGAAGGTGGATGCTACAATCTTCAATTCGGAAAGCTCTTGTGTTTTCTGGTCCCTTTTGCCTTTTTTTCTTCCAAGAAAAGACTTGTTCCCAGGCGAGAAATGTAGAATGAGTGCAGTGTGTCTTTGTATTCATAGCCCACAGAGCCATCCATGTTCTAATTCATTTCCCCCAATCTTCTCCTTTCTGACCAAGTGTTTTTGGAAACGCTAGTCCAATACTTCTGGACTTCCAGATGCCTATTCTAATAAAAATATTATAGTTTGTACTTTTGATAACCCAAATGTGACTGAATGCTTGCATTTACACGTTTATTTGCATTCCTCTGAACACTGAAAAGCAGTCTTCATGTATTTGTTGAAATCTGCTTGTACAACAATAAATGTGTTGGTTTTGAAGATGTCAAGGCTACTTGATGGAAGTACTGAGGCTTTGAAAAATACCAGATTTTCAGTGATAAGATCTGTCTTGCTTTATGAATGTATATCCCTCTGCCACGCCTGTAACCTATCGACCCAAGTATCTCTAGATGCAACTCCAACATTCCTTCAAGAGAGGAATGGTCCCACATTTGGAAAATATTAAATAATTTGACAGATGACTGAAGGTGCCATCCCAGACTCCTTTCACTAAAACCCTTAAAAGAGTGTTTTTCCCCTCAGCAGACAAAACAGTACCTACTAAGGAGGGAAGAGAAAAGAGATTCTCCATCAATAGCAGTTATGTTTCAAACTTGGCAACTTTAAAATGTGTGGTCTTCACCTCCAACAATTCCCTGGCTTAAAGCTGCCAAGTTTGAAAAACATTACTTTGTCCTTTTCTGAATGAATAGCGGCACCAGCAGCCCTTAAAAGGAAAGGTGACTGCAGAGGAGCATGGTTTGGAAATAAAAGATAATTCAGTTTATTAGATAAACTGCTTGATCATTCATGCAATGCTAGATGACATAAATCATTTAAGAAAGCATTCTTTTATTCTACCTGAAGGACTGGAAGAAGATGTATTACACAGCTGGCTGTATTTAAAGTGAAAAAATAGGCATTCTAGATTATGAGTTTGTTGACCTCATCAAATGCCAAAGATGATCTTAGTTACAATTATGATGACTCTTTTATCAAACTTCACATTACTTTCGTCAAATGATACCGAACAAAACTGAATAAATGTCAAAATACCATAATGGATGAATAACTCAGATTCTTAGCAACAGAAGTGTAATACTGCATTGCTAGTCGTGTGCTGTTTTTTTGCAATGCAACAATATGCCCGCTGTCTATCCTGGACCTATGCATGCCAGGTGATAGGAGGCAGAATTACAACAACAATAAGGAAGGTAAAAAAAGCAATAAAATGCATTTCAGGAATGATATTTTCTCCTTTGGCAAAACTCTTCCACTTACAGCTCAACTTTTTCCTAATGAAATCAAACAAACTCAAGAGTCCGTTTAGATTACAAATAGATTACAACTAGACAAACTATATTTGGATTCGGGGATTAATTTCTGTTTAGTCTTAAAAAAAAAAGCTTGGCAACTTTAAAGCTTGTGGACTTCAACTCCCAGAATTCCCTACACAGCCAGCTGCCTCAGGATTTCTGGGAGTTGAAGTCCACACGAATTTAAGTGGCCAAGGATGAGAAATATTGGTTTAAAAGAGAATTCACCGTTTTGGATCAGAACCATGGAAGCGGTCGTTTTAATATAAGGTTCTCTTATTGGATGGAATCAGTCCACTACTTTTATTGAAGTCTATTTTAGCGCCCTCATCGTTTATATTGCTCTTCCCCGTTTTCATTGGCTTAGCGCTCACGGATGGGCGGAGCTAGTGCTTCCTCTCTTGGCAACCGAAGCTTCCCCACCCCCAAAAAAATTCCAATCCGGCCCGCGCCAGTACGCGCATGAGCAGTTTGAGAGCCTCCATCTGTTGACCGAACGTTAGGGACCGTTGCTAAAGGTTCGAAAGGGGCGGGGGCGGAGACGTGGGGGGGGGGCATATTGGAACGAGGAACTAACCAATGAAAAAACGGGAGGACCCTGGGGAGCCGGGGTTCCAGCATCGCACAGCCAATCAGAAAGCTCGCGGATGCTGGGTGAGTTGAAACGTTGGAGAGGTGTGTACACTGGTTTAAGGGCGGACGTTGCCTTGAGTCGCCAGTTTTTGTTTTTTATTTGGGTTTACGTTAAGAGCTGTGGGACAAAAATTGGAATTGAACCAAAGGAAGCTCCATGCGCAGGTAGCTATGAAATGTACAGTAATATAGCCAGGAGAAGTACATTACAACTTAATTGTGGGGTATTGGGGCTGTCTGAATCGCCAATACTGGTTAAGGGAATCGTCATCACTGGAGGTTTTTAAAGAAGAGACTGGACAAACGCTTGCCTGAAATGGTCTCTTGCTTGAGCAGGGGGCTGGACTAGAAGACCTCTAAGGTCCCTTCCAGCTCCATTGATTGATTGATTGATTGGTTACTTTAGCGATACGGTTTATGCTGGATTTGCCAACCAGGAAATTAGACCAGAAGTATATACATTTCTCTGAACCCAAAGCACTCATTGCATGGAATGAGGTGAATGATGTTTTATCAGATTGTTTTAAACAACTGATAAGATTCAGAAAGTTTAAAAATCCAATAAATAAATAAAAAAACATCCTGGGGTGGCCCGTGTAGGAACTGTAACTGAGAATCATGTGGCTAAAAGTAAAACCATCTTCCCCAATGTGGAGACTGCAGGTTCCAGTCATGTGGAATCCCAGGTTGGTTGCATAGCCTAAAAAGCATCTGAGATGGTAAGATTGGTGAGGCTTTGGTTTAGAGCAGTGTTTCTCAACCTTAGCATGTTTACGTTTGTGGACTTGAATTCCCAGAATTCCTCAGTCAGCATGGTGGCTAAGTAAAGCAGCTAAGGTTGCGAAACACTGGTTTAGAGTCTTTTCAATTTTTAAGATGTTTGGACTTCAACTTCCAGAATTCCCCAGTCAGGACACTCAAATCTGTTTGTTATCCTTCTTGGATAATGTATTGATCTCCCCCAGTGTTTGTCTACAAGCAATAATAACTCAATCAGAAATAAACTGGAATTAATCCAAACAAATTTGAGTATTTTTTGTGGGGTAAGGGGGAATGAACTCAGTGTTTCAGGTTGAGGCTTTTATCAGCTGAAACTGATTTGGTAGTGCCAGACTTTCCTTGACTGTTAGATCTTCCTTTCCTTAAAGATCTAACTGATCTTCAAACAGTGATGCATCATAAGGTTTCCTGCAAAATTGAATGTTGCAATGTTTGCTATATATAAAGTATATGGTATATGTGAAATATATGTGACATGTATGTATGTGTGTACATATGTATCTATGTACACACAAACATACACACTGCATGTAATTTTCAGTAAGGTAGCAGAAAAAATATTTATAGGATTATTTGGGTGAGGAATGATTTGTCTGTTTTTAAATAGTTATACTGACTTCCTGTAGATTTCCAGATAAAATACTGTTTGAAGCATTGACTATCATCTTAAACACCTAAATTAGGTTAATTTTACCAAAGAGAAGACCATTTTTATATAATCTCCGCTGCTCATTGCAATAATAGGAAAGTATGCTGTTTCTCTATGTCACTGTTTCTTAAACTTTTTTTTCAGGATTCCTTCCCATTTTTAAAATTATGGAGAACCCCAAAAGAGCATTTATTTGTATGGGTTGTATTTATTGATATTTACTATATTAAAAATTAAAATTGATGCACTCACTGCCATTACCGCTTCTCACAACTGTTTGATAAGATTTTAATATTGTACTATCTTTCAACATAGGCTGGCAAATAATTTTGATTTCATGGACCAATGATAGGATCTTGGGGAATCCCAGGGATGCCAAGATCACCCTTTAGGAAAGACTGTTTTATGTAATCCTTCTCAGGTAGTAGACTTAGCTGGAAAGATACTCCTGAGTGCCATCAACTCATCAGATTGTGACTTGTGATCAGTCTTCTGTCATTGGACAGCCATTTGGTGTAGGGTCTCCTGCTTGAGCAAAAGGGTTTGACTAGAAGTCCTCCAAGGTCCTTTCCAACTCTGTTATTCTCAGTCATTGCCTTTATGGTTATGGGGCATTTTTCCTTAATCAGGAGTCTAGCTTCTTTTAGAGTCCCACAAAAAAGCCTTCAATTGTAATAGATATAATTAATTTTCACATGAATGTGTTTGATTCGATAGTGAAATTTTGTTTTAATAATGTGCTTAAATAGTCATGAGTAGAATTGAAATTTTTATTACTCAATGTATTTGTATATTTTGAAGGACCTTGGAGTGAGACCATGGACAAGAGGAAAGATTCAGGCAAGCACCTGGACCCCCCTGCTGTATTCCAGACTACAAGGCCAACTGGTAAAAGAATCAGCAAATTCCTTCTTAGAGATAACCTAGCCATACAGTTATTGCTACGGTTGCAACTTCTAAGCTAGCCTTTCTAATGCATTATGTGTGTTCTGTAGAAATCTACCTGAAATCCACTAAGAACAAAGTAAATTTTCCAGATTATTTCCTGAGAGTATTCACAAAGAGCATAACTTGCTAATTGTTAAATTATGACACTGATCCATTTCTGGTTGGAGCATAAAATATTACCTATAAAGCCGTTACAGAACCAGTTATAGTTGTTGAGGCACCAGTCTAAAAAACAGGAGTCTGGGAATTCTAGTCCTCCTTTAGGCACAAAGCCAGCTGAGTAATCTTCAGCCAGTCACTGCCTCTCAGCCCCAGGAAGCAGGCAAACAACTACTGAAATCTTAGCAATAGCTCTTAGACTTATATGCCGCTTCACAGTGCTTTACAGCCCTCTCTAAGTGGTTTACAGAGTCAGCCTATTGGACTTACTTGGACTTAATCTTCGTAAATGTCAACGTCCATAAGGCAGTGACCGTTGCATTGTGAAGGCCAGGGGCAGGACGTCACGGATTACAGCACGCCATTGATTCCGATTTAGGGCGGCTTGTTGGGCATCGGTTATTGAAAAATGGAGTGGTTGAAGATCGTGGGCCACTTGGGATATCCACGTTTTCTTTGGGGCATTTCGTGCGATTTTCCACCCATTCGGGCGCAGTGAGTTAATCGATCGGTAAGGTAATCGGCTATTGTCCATACGGCAAACGTGTCCAAACCACCTAAGTCATTGTCTTCTTAGGTAAAGTTCGATTGTAGTTTGGCTTTTACACAGCTGCAATACCGTTTCTTTTTTCCACCGGTCCCGTAGAGTTATGTGCAGAATGTTGCGCAGGCATCTTAGCTGGAATCGCTCTAATAGGTTCAGGTCGCTTTTAAGTAAAGTCCACGATTCCGAGCCGTACAGTAAGATTGTGCGGATGGAAGCATTAAATATCCTCATCTTAGTCGCAATCGTCACGTCATTTTGGCTCCACAGGCACTTCCTTAAAGAGGCGAATGCAGCTGTAGCATTGCCAATGCGGCTTTTGATGTCATTTGTAGCCACTACACGTTGGCTGTCGATGATCGACCCCAAATATTTAAACGTGTCTACTCTTTCGATAGGGTTGCCTTCGAGGTGCAGTTGAGCTGGTTGAGTGCCCGTGAAAATGAATTTGGTTTTTTCACCATTTATCACCAGGCCGAGCTTGTTAGCATTTGCTTGTAATGCATCCAGGGTATTTTGGGCGGTTTGGGCTGTTTCAGCAAAGAAGACGATGTCATCAGCATACACCAAGTCTGTGAGAGACAGCTGAGCCCCGATTTGAACGCCTGGTGTGTCAGCTTATTGCCCTCAACAACCTGGGTCCTCGTTTTACCCACCTCGGAAGGATGGAAGGCTAAGTCAACCCTGAACCTGTTGAGATTTGAACTGCTAAACTGCTGGCAGCCGGTGATCAGCAGAAGTAGCTTGCAGTACTGCACTCTAACCACTTGCCAAGAAACGTGTACAGGCAGTCACCAGAAGTCAATATTATCTTGAAGATGTGTCTGTCTATGTGTACGTATGCATGTATACACAGACACGCACACCTCATACCCTTTCAGAAAACAGTCCTATAATCTCATTGGTGCTCTCTGACCTCTGAGGATTTCTGATACGGTGTGAGAAATTGATCAGGTGGCCAGAAGAGCAAAGAGATATTTGTTTTTCCATTTCTTCCTGGGTTCTTTTCGCCAAATAATTTTTTCCCCTTAGTTTGCAAAGGGAGCAACAGGCATACTTAAACCAGCACAACAGATGTCGGTGTAAAACTAAAGATCCCCATTTGGTGTTTTCATTAACAACTAATGGTTTTCTATCTGGTGAGAGCCTGGTTTAGCAATAGTAATAACACTTAGACATATACTGCTTCACAGTGTTTTACCAGCCCCCTCTAAGCGGTTTACAGAGTCAGCCTCTTGCCCCCAACAATCTGGGTCCTCATTTTACCCACCTTGGGTAAAGGATGGAAGACTGAGTCAACCTTGAGCCTGGTGAGATTTGAATTGCCAAATTGCAGGCAGCTGGTAGTCAGCAAAAGTAGCCTGCAGTTCTGCATTCTAACCACTGCACCACCGTGGCTCATTATAGCATTATATATCCAAATAGAAAATCATGATCTAGGTGTTTTCTGTGTTTTCCCCCCATCTTAGGATTTAGAGAATTGATCCCACCGTCACATTTTCAGAGCCAATCAGCACCACCTCCAACAGTGTCTACTACTGGGGTCTTGGGGGCCACAGCTTACCCTAACTGGGAGGAGGTTGCTGAACTCCAACGCGAGAATTTGCGTTTGAAAGACGAACTCCAAAGATGGAATACAAAAATAGATACGACAGAAGACCCAAAAGATAAAACCAGGTGAACAATTCTGTGTCTTACTCATTTTCTCTGAACTTTTTAAATTCTGTGTGAGCTGGGAGAGGAAACTATTAGAAGAAAGTTGCTTTGAACCGTTTCTTAGCTGAACCATTGAGAGCGGCACCTTTTAGATTCATTTTTCTCTACTTTTGTTCTGTTTTCTTTGGACACTATGCAGGTAATCCTCCACTTATAACCACAATAAAGCCCAAAATTTCCATTGTTAGGGCAGCTGTTAAGTGAAGTTTCATCCACTTTATGACCTTTCTTCTCACAGTTGTTAAGTGAATCCCTGCAGTTAAATCAGTAACATAGTTGTTAAGTGAATCTGGCTTCTCCATTGACTTTGCTTGTGAGAAGGACATAAAAAGTGATCACATGACCCCCAGGACACTGCAACTGTCATAAGTACATGCCAGTTGCCAATCGTCTGCACTTTAATCATGTGACCACGGGGATGGTGCCGTGGTTGTAAGTGTGAAAAAAATGATTGTAAGTCACTTTTTTCAGTGCCATCGTAACTTTGAACGGTCATTAAACAGTGATAAGTTGAGGACTACCTGTATGGCAGATCAACCCACTTATGGTCTCCTTGACACATGGCTTTTAGCGGGGAAATATGCATTCTGTTGTTTCTGTTATTAAGTGAGCAGTTCTTAGAATTGTCCTTCCTAATGTAGATGCCCTTCAGATTGTATGGACATCAAATACCAGGATTCACATCGATAGCTATGCCGGCTGGGCAGTTCTGTGAACTGAAGCTCACAAATCTGGAAGGTTGCAATCAGGATGGGGAAGTCTGCCTAGAGCAGGCGTGTCAAACTCAAGGCCTGTGGGCCGGCTCCAGCTCCAGGATGCTTAGATCTGGCCCATGGGGCCACCCTGGAAACAGCAAAGGCCTTGAGAAGAGAAGGGGAAGGAGGGAGGAGGGATGGAAGGAAGGAAGGAAGGAAGGAAGGAAGGAAAGGAAGGAAGGAAGGAAGGAAGGAAGGAAGGAAGGAAGGAAGGAAGGAAGGAAGGAAGGAAGGAAGGAAGGAAGATAGATTATACTGGGAGGGAGGGTGTGAGGGAAGTCCTGCCTTAGTACTTGGCCAACACAGGTGCCCCTGACATGAGTGACGTTGAGCTGGCCATGCCCGGCCACACACCCCAAGTCAAACACAACCTGATATGGCCCTCAATGAAATTGAGTTTGACACCCCTGGCCTAGAGCATTCTCTCTTGAGATAGGAGAACGTCCTGACATCTTCTTCTCTTCTATCCAAGGTCCTTGGATAGGTTGTCCGAGCCTTCAAATGTGACCCTGGCAATGTCTCAACAGGCTGAAATCATCTCCCATCAGCTCCACGAGATCCAGCGCTTGGAGTCAGAAGTTAGCGCCTTTCGAGTTTCCTCCGCCCAACAGGAGGCAACCATAGCTGCTCGGGAAAATACCCTGTCCAATCTCCAAGGAGAACTAACTTTCCTCAAAGGCCAGAACCTTACTGAAGTTGCTATCCTGAAGACCGAACTGGAAGAAGTCAGGAAAAGCAGCCAGCAAGAGAAAGAGGCCCTGAGGAATGAATTAGAAGAGCTCAGGAAACAAAGTCAGTTAAAAGCAGATTCCCTGAGGGAGGAACTGGAGTCGGCCAAAGAAAGGAGCAACCATGAAATCACCATGGCACAGGGAGAGCTGCAGCAGATGAGGGAAGAGCGAGAGGTGGAGCGGAGGAGGCAGGAGGCCATGGTTCAAGAATGCCAACAGTTAGTGCTGAAAGATTACCAAACACAGGTAACTGCATAATGAAAAATAGCAATAGCATTTAGATTTACATACCACTTCACAGCCCTCTCTAAGCGGTTTATAGAGTCAGCATATTACTCAGTGATGGGTTTCAAAAATTGTTTGAACCTACTCTGTGGGTGTGGCCTCCTTTGTGGGAGTGGCTTGCCACCCATGTGACCGGATGGGAGTGGCTTGTCGCCCATGTGACCGGATATGAAGATGCCGACGACACTTGTCAGAACCTCCTTAAATTACCTCACACTCAGCACTGGCATGCATAAGAATATGGTGTAAACTTGTTTTTTAAAAGGCATCTTTGGTTTGCGTTAAAACAACTTCAACACACACAATGTTCTGATTGCACCACAAACGCAGTAGTCATCCTTACCTTTCACAGAGGCATTGAGTTTTATAAATATGACCATGATAGTGTAGAATAATCATATCCAAGGACCAGTGGTGGGTTTCAAAAAATTTTGGAACCTCTTCTGTAGATCTGGCCTGCTTTCCGGTTCCACTGGTGGAACCTCTTCTAACCGGTTTGGTAGATTTGACGAACCGGTTCTACCGAATAGGTGCAAACTGGTAGGAACCCACCTCTGATATTTCCCCGCCCCCCAATAATCTGGGTCCTCATTTTACCGACCATGGAAGGATGGAAGACTGAATCAACACTGAGCCTTGCCAGGATTGAACTCCTGGCAGTGGGCAGAACCAGCTTGCAGTACTGCATTGTAACCATGGTTCTCATCAAATCATGTTGAGAAACTATGCCTTTTGTTTTTTTTAGAAAAGGCATAGAATAAAGTAAGTTGCAAAGCTCTCTGGAAAAGAGGGAGGGCAGGTAGTCCTCAACTTACAACAGTTCAGTTAGTGGCAGTTCAAAGTTACAGCGGCACTGGGAAAAAAATGACTTAAGACCGTTTCCCCACACTTAACAACCGTTACAGCATCAACAGTGATCAAGATTCAGTCTCGTGATCAAAATTCAGACGCTTGGCAACCGACTCATATTTATGACGATTGCAGTATCCCAGGGTCATGTGGATGACCTTTTGTGACCTTCTGACAAGCAAAAGTCAACAGGGAAGCCAGATTCACCTAATATCTGTGTTACTAACTTAACAACTGCAGTGATTCACTTAACCACTGTGGCAAGACAGGTAGCAAAATGGGGCAAAAGTCCCTTCACGACTGCCTCGCTTAGCAACAGAAATTTTGGACTCCATTGTAGCCGTAAGTCGAGGACCACCTGTAATTTCAAATAGAGTAATCGAGGTGAGCCTATGTACCAAGTCTCCAGCATCTCTTTTTCCTTTCACAGTTGGATAAGCTGTCTGAAGCCTACGAAGCTGAAGCGACTTCCTTGAAGCGTCAGATATGCGCATTCCAGCAGGATTTGGAAGCTCAGCGAAAGGAAGCCAGCCAGTTAAGGGAGAAAAGAGATACACTCCAGAACCAACTCAGGTTGATTTATTTTTCTTCACTCCCCCTCTTCCCACCTCTCCCTTCCCTGGTCCAGGGATTTTATTCAAGGTAGTCCCAGTGTTGTGGCCCACTGGCAGCCAGCGGAGCTGACAGCAGAGTCAGACAGTGAGGAGGTTGGGGAGGAACATGGGCCCGTCCTGGGGTTTGAGGAAAACTCAGACGAGGGCTCTGTGTCGGAGGCAGAGAGGGAGCTAGATAGCAGTGAGGCAGAAGAACAGCTGGAGCCTGTTTAGAGGTTTATTCAACTTGTATGCCACCCTATTCCCGAGGGACTCAGGGCGGCTAACAAACCTGGAGGGAAGGGACATCATACAGAAGGGAAAGAAAAAGACAGACAACAATACAAAACGGTTTAAAAAGGTCTCAACAAGCACTCCAGTTCGAGGGGGGATGGAACTCAGCAGCCCCAGGCCTGCTGGAACAGCCAGGTCTTAATGGCGATACGGAAAGCCTGAAGGGTGGTGAGGGTCCGAGTCTCCACGGGGAGATCGTTCCAGAGGGCCGGAGCAGCCACAGAGAAGGCCCTCCTCTGGGTGGTTGACAGTCGGCATTGGCCGGTTGATGGAATTCGGAGGAGGCCTAGTCTGTGTGATCTAACGGGTCTTTGGGAGGTAATCGGCAGAAGGCGGTCTCTCAAGTACCCAGGTCCAATACCATGTAGGGCTTTGTAAGTGACGACTAGCACCTTGAAGCATATCCAGAGACCAATAGGCAGCCAGTGCAGCTCGCGGAGGATAGGTGTAACGTGGGTGTACCGAGGTACACCCACAATCGCTCGTGCGGCTGCATTCTGGACGAGCTGAAGTCTCCAAACACTCTTCAAGGGCTGTCCCATGTAAAGCGCATTGCAGTAGTCCAGTCTTGAGGTCACAAGGGCATGAGTGACTGTTGTGAGAGCCTCCCGGTTCAGGTAGGGACGCAATTGGTGCACCAGGCGAACCTGGGCAAATGCCCCCCTGGTGGACAAATGGTGGTCTAAAGTCAGCTGTGGGTTGACATGCACAGAGCTGCCAGAAGACAGGAACAACTAAGAAAGCAGGATCAACTTAAGAGAAAAGCTACACCTTGGAGGTGAGTGGCCCCTCCCATAGGAAACAAAAGAGGAGCAAACGGGGAGGGGGCTTTTGCAGGAAATATTTCATTTATTCGGTACGGAAAGTTCTGTTTGTGATTCTAAGAGACTCTGTGGCAAGTTTTGCTTTGCTCTGTGTTTGGAAACTAGTTATCTGGCAGTGCTCTAAACGAGATAAGGTCCGTGTGGATAAACATTGCTCTGGAAGACTGTTTGTTAGAGCCTTGCTGACTGTGAATGAAAGGAATTCACAGTCGTGTAAATAAAAGAGCTTTTATCGGGACCAAGACTTTGCTTCTTGCTTTCAAAGCAAGCCTGGGTCAGAACAGCCTGGTTTCTTTCTTCCAGTGTGACTGAGGCAGAACTGGCTTCCCAGAATGCTTTGGTGCTGCAGTTTAAGACCTACGTGGGGGAGCAAAAGTCAAGTAAACCTGGTTTTGAACAGGAGCGGCTGATAAATCGAATACAGGTGAGACTCTAAGCAGGGCTGCTGGTTTGGTCCTCTGACCCATCCAGTCTAGCAGTCTGCTCTTTCGACCATCTCCATTCGGAAGCCCATTAGTCAACCAGCAGATGGCCTTCATGTCAGCCCTGAAGCCATTTTCCCCTGGCACCTTCAGGGCTGCCACAGCGGAGATGAGTAGAGATGTGCGAACTGGAGGGGGGAGGTAGAGATAGCTAGGGGATTATAGCCAAAATGAAATTCTTTCCTCTGAGAACCAAGGACGTTCCCACCAGGAGCAAGGAGGTGGGATCTGGGACCAACTGACCCTTGGACTGTGAACAAATTGGACCACATGATGGATGGCATCGGCAGGCGAAAGCGAATGTTACTTTTAATTAATGGGTAAATCCAAGGAGGGTTTAGAGTCGGGTTTCCCCAGACGTGCCAATATGTCATGCCTAATAAATCTATACTTTGAGGAATATGCCTGCCTTGGAGTTTTGATTCCGTTGGGTGTGTTAACTGGAACCCTGACACTTCGAAGGCAGTCTCACTTCCATTAAAGCTAATTATCATAACATTCCATGCCGGTGGCTGTGTGTGAAAATTGGTCAAAAGTCACTTTTTTCAGTGTCATCGTAACTTTGAACGGTCACTAAATGGATTGTAGAGTTGAGGACTACCTGGGCACCTTTTTCTTTTTGTTTCAGCAACTTGAGGATGAGAAGGAGGCTCTGAAAATGACAGCTGAACTTCTGCAAGTTCGGGTGGCTTCGTTAGGCGATATCTTGAGTCTGCAGGAGACCGAGCTTGATAAAAAGGTGATTTCATTTGAGTGCTTTAGAAAGTTTGGATGTCTTATCTAATTGGGGTTTGGACTATAATGATCCATATAACATTTCTGTAATACCAGTACTTGTAAAGGAATATAAAACCCTACACAATGTAAGATCTGGATACCGGACTGCAGGGTTGTCAAACTGGATATCTTTGAGGGCTGGATCAGCATTGTAGTTCTCTTCCAGTTGGGGTGTGTGTGGAGGAGACGGGATGGACTTCTGCAACACCCTGCCAGCCATGATCTAAGCACCCTGTGGGCTGGATCTGGCCCGTGGGCCTTTAGTTTGACATCCCTGCTCTAAGTTTACCGAGTCACCATGTTGCTCCCAACAATCTGGGTCCTCATTTTATTGACCTCGGAAGGATGGAAGGCTGAATCAACCTTGAGCCTGGTAAGGATTGAACCCCTGCCAGTGGGCAGAGTTAGCCTGCAATACTGCATTCGAACCACTGCGCCACCAAGGCTCCTTCTAGCCCCGTGATGGCGAACCTATGGCACATGTGCCACAGGTGGCACGCGGAGACCTGCCAGCCGGCACATGAACCCCAGCTGAGCTCCACCAAGCATACGCCTCCGACCAGCTGATTTTCCAATCTCTGCAAAACACTATACAAGCCATCGATATATATCCAACAGGAACAGGAAGTGCCTCACAGGAGCGAGGCAGGAAAATGCATCACTGAACAATGGAGATGAATGCTCGAGAGGAATAAAGCTGCATACAAGGCTGACATAACTCCTATAACAGCATAGGCATGCGCGAGCGTGTATGCCTCCGCACCCCATTTTTGGTCCCTGGAGGCTTCAGGGAGGCCTGGTAGGCCCAAAATGGGGCACGGGTGGCAGGGTGGGTGGGAGTGTGCATTGTATTATGGGTGTGGGCATGTGTGCATGTGCGTGCGTGCATTTTTGCCACATGAGAACAAAAAGGTTAGCCATCACTGTTCTAGCCTGATGCCTTTTCCACTGCACCAAACAGGCCCTCCTGTCATGTTTACCTTGTAAGAAAACATACGTAAACAATTAAGGATTCTTGCCAACAGTGCTGGAGACAGACTTGCAACTCATTTTTTTAATTACGCACATTTTTAAATGTAAAAAGTCAGATGGGATGGTGAGAGCCTGGCAGGATCTAAGAGTAATATCCATTTTCATATTTGTCTCTGGGTACCATACTGTGAATCCTGGTCTTGGTTATCGAAACATAAAAAAGTTGGAGGAAGGGATGTAGCCCTGGTGAAATTGAGGGATTCCCAGGGGCTTTCATATCTTGATAGTTTTCGAGTTTTGCGAGTGGAAGCTTTTTCTTGCATCTGAAAAGTCTAGCATTTCTGAGAACAAGACTTTGGCTTTTTCCATTTGTGTGTCCTTCCTGATATCTGCAATCATTCCGAGTAGAAAGGGATGATAAGTATGTTGGAGGTCTGATTTTGTGTTTTATCTTCACAGGTGCATCTCCAGGACCCATTCCAGTCTGAGTCATCTCAAAAACTTCAGTGCCTGCTGACCAGATGGCGGGAGAAAGTATTTTCTCTCCTGGTGCAGCTGAAGTCTCAGGAGCTGAGCCATAGGGATGATACTAAACTTTTGCAGAAGAAGGTATGGTCATGAAGAAGGACTGGGGGCTTGAGAACACACAGAAAATACCAGCTGTTGTGCATTTTACAAATGGGAACTCCTCAATTTATCAGGCTCTGTAGTTAGAAAGCAGTACTGCAGGCTAACACTGCTCACTGCCAGCAGTTTGATCCAAATGGGGCTTAAGGTTGAGTCAGCCTTTCATCCTTCCAAGGTGGGTAAAATGAGGACCCAGATTCTTTGGGGGCAATATGCTGATTCTGTAAACTGCTTAGAGAGGATTGTAAAGCACTGTGAAGCAGCATATAAGTCTAAGTGCTATTCTTTTAAAAACTGTAAGCCCCCCAGAGTCTTTTTGGAGTTGGCAGCCTTGAAACCCAAGAAATAAGAGACAGTTTAATGTAGTGGTTAAAGTGCTGGCCTAAAAACCAGGAGACTGTGAGTTCTAGCCCCACCTTAGACATGAAAGCTGACTGGGTGAATTTGTGCCAGTCTTTCTCTCTCAGCCCAACCCATCTCTGAGGTTGGTTTGGTGTGGGGAAAATAAAAGGAAGAAAGAACATTATGTATGCTCACTGTCTTGAGTTACTTATAAAGCAATAAAGATGGGATAAAAATATAATAAATAAGTAGCTAATTCACTGTCCCCAGGTGAAAGAACTGGAAGAAGAAGTGGCCTCTAGAGAACAGAAAGCCGCGCTGTTGCTACACAGTCTTGAGGACAAAACTGCTGAAGCTGATATGGAAAGAGTAAGAAACAAGGTAATTATTCTCGCACAACCCCTCTTGAAACAGAAAGATATGTGACTACAGTGACTCCCGCTGTATTATTTGGAAATGGTTGTCCCTGAAGTGACCGATAATAGTCGGCAATTGATGGAAGAAAATCAAAGGAGGAGAATTAGCTGTATTTTAGGAGAAATTTTCTCAGTGGAAAGTGTAACCACTGTAGAGAAGGAGCATGGCTTTATTTTTGATTAAGTGCATTAAGTCTACTTATTCTCTAATATCCCCTTGGATAACTAGAGTTTGTGCATTAAAATACTATTGTATTTTTGATTGAACTGTCTATTTTCCTACAGAGGAGGGTGTTCTGAAAGCTAAGTTGTTTCTCCCATTCACTGTAATGTGGCCAAACTAAAAAGTTTATAACAATATCTAGAATGAGAAAAAGTAGTCTCTCTCTATCCTAGTTATCTTCTGCCTTCCTCTAAAGTTGGGGCTTTTTTTTTTTGCAAATCTCTATATAATCTATTTATCCTAGATTTATTAGAGCCATGGTGGCTCAGTGGTTAGAATGCAACGTTGCAACACTGCTCACTGCCAGGAGTTCGATCCTGACTGGCTTAAGGTTGAGTCAGCCTTCCATCCTTCCGTGGTCAGTAAAATGAGGACCCAGATTGTTGGGGGACAATATGCCAGCTTAGAGAGGGCTGTAAAATCACTGAAGCGGTATATAAGTGCTATTGCTATTATTTGAGCAACATGCTGACTGGCCTTAGTGGATTAATCTATTACAGCCAACCACCTGCTTTCATTATCTGGATGTAAGGAGATATACAAACAAAGAGGTGTCTTCTGTGGATCTGAAGTGACTTACAGGGATCACTTGGGACCCCCAAGTGCACACAGGATGGGCAGATGCCAAGGCATGATAGTTTGTGCATCATAGATGAAGAATGGAAGGGCATTTTCTTGTTAATTCAAAGTATCAGGAAAGCCAGGAGTTGGTTTTCTTGACAGCATAAGACTGGAGCAGTTCAATTCTCACCTTTACCTATTATCGATAGCTCAGCACCATTTTGGATCTTTCATTTAAAAAAGAGATTCTAAAATGAACATGCAGCTTCTCATCCTGGTGCTTTCTGCATTCTTGTGAGAGGTGGCCATTTTCTTCCCTCAGAATTTCACCTCTGATGTTCTTCCCCGCCAAAACAGAGAATAGCAGTCCCTGAATAAAGAAATTGCTGTGCCAAGAGGTAACCTCTGTATACTTTTTATTGCTATCTGCCTAGGGAGAAGGTGTTGGGAATTATTGGTAGCCATCCAAAGATGGGAAGTAAATAATAGCAATAGCAGTTAGACTTATATACTGCTTCATAGGGCCTTCAGCCCTCTCTAAGTGGTTTACAGAGTCAGCATATTGCCTCCAACAACAATCCAGGTCCTCATTTTACCCACCTCGGAAGGATGGAAGGCTGAGTCAACCCTGAGCCGGTGAGATTTGAACAGCTGGACTGCAGAACTGCAGTCAGCTGAAGTAGCCTGCAGTGCTGCATTTAACCACTGCGCCACCTCGGTCCTTGATCTAGCAATAGCATTTAGACTTATAGACCGCTTCACAGTGCTTTACAGTCCCCGCTAAGCAGTGTACAGAGTCAGCGTATTGCCTCCAACAATCCGGGTCCTGGTTTTATACTGGCCTTGGAAGGCTGAGTCAACCTTGAGGTGATCAGGCAGCTGTTTCCACTGGCACATCCAGAAACACAGTTAAAATTGGAACTTAGAATGGGAAAGATAGTTATTTAACCCCAAAATAGGGCTCCGCAATAGCATTAAGAGTTTCTACCTTAAATATTCTGAAGAGACCACAAGAATTAATTTTCCGGCCTATTCAACAAAGAACCTTCCTTTTCTTACAGACTCTGCAAGCAGAGATGATGCGCTCCAACGAGCAAATGCATGGTTTTCAACAGAGGGCAGAGGCTGGTGAAAAAGCCCTTCGGGAACTGGCTGACTTTGTCAGCAGGTAATGGGGAAGAATGGATTCTGGGCTTTTTCATCAAACACTGAGTCAGTTTGTATAGGTAGTCCTCGACTTACAATGGTTCATTTAGGGGAACTTAATTCTCATAAAAGAATTCACACAGGGGAGGGACCATATAAATGCCTGGAGTGTGGAAAGGGTTTTCCTCGGAAAAGAGATCTTATTGATCATAAAAGGGTTCACACAGGAGTGAAACCATATAAATGCACAGAGTGGAAAGAGCTTCAACGTTACAACGGCACTGGAAAAAGTGACTTACGACCGTTTTCCCATTGAAGACCATTGCAGCATCCCCATAGTCACGTGATCAAAATTCAGATGCTTGGCCATGGACTTGTATTTATGACCATTGCAGTGTCCCAGGGTTCATGGGATCACCATTTGCTGCAAAGTAATCGGAGGAGCCAAATTCACTTAATAACCTGTCACCAATGTAACTGCTGCAATGATTCATTTAACAATGGTGACAAGAAAAGTCATAAAATGGGGCAAAATCCACTTAAATGTCGGTCTCACTCAGCAACATGAATTTTGGCCTCGATTGTAGTTGTAAGCCAAGGACTAGCTGTAATGTTTTGCTGGCTTTCTCAGCTACATTTGTCTCTGCTGTAGAGTGCCTTGCACACACAGTCTCACTTTTATCCTGATGTTTTTGTTATTGCAAATAACAAAAAGGAGACCTCGCATAAGTCACTTGAGATCCTAGAGGAAAGGCACAATATACATCTAATCACAGATTAGCTGTCTTCAGTGGCGCCTCTTTCATTTGTGAGATATTTTGTTGGACAACAACAAACAGTGCAGAATCCACTGTGATACATATATATACATACATACATACATACATACATACATACATACATACATACATACAAACATACATTTATTTTTCTTTAATATATATAAGTGCTTAGTAAACAGTGTATTGCCTGGGTCACTTTACTTATACATAATAATAGTGATGATAATAATATTTACTTATACATAGTAATAATCTTTCAATTTCTAATTTCTACACTCTATTATCTAATCATTGAAATCCCATTTTGAGAAATATTCTGTATCTTCTTTATCTTTTATCTTTAATGTTAACTTATTTCTGCACAATCTAGTATTTTTTAAATTACTTTTTCATCTGTAGGAGTTTCCTCATTTTTCCAATGCTGTGCAAATACAATTCTCGCTGCTATCAAGACATGTAGTATTAAATATATATTCCCTTTGTCATATTTTTCTGGTAATTATAACTAACAAAAATATTTCTGGCTTTAAATCAACATATTGCTTTGTGCCACTATGTTTTTTAGTCCCTTTGTTTTTTGGTTCTCTCCCCTCTTAATTATAAGAAAAGCTATCTAGGATCACGGAGCTGACTCATCTACTCTAGTTTTCTGTGTCAATATTGACCAGCCAAGTATATCTGGAATATTTACAAGCACGCCACGGACTGGAAGGCCTAGCCCTTTCCTCTTGTTGCATCATACAAATGGTATTTAAAGTATGGAGATGGTATCAGTAGCATAATCATTCATGAATTTGTCCAGTCTTTTAAAAATAATCCATGTTAGTAAAGTAATCTACGTTGACATCAGCACATTCCACAATTTAACTATTTGTTGCGAAAATAATTGCTTCTGATCTAAAGTGATCCTGACTATCTCTGAATTTAGTTTCAGTGGATTATTTAAAAACCTAGAATTGCGAGAGGGAAGTGTTCCTAACTTACATTTTCTGTATCTTGAATGATTTTATGTCTTCAGTCCCGTATCCACATTAAAAAAACTAATCACTGTAGTTTTTCATTGGAGTATGATAGTCCTTGACTTACAACCGTAATTGAGTCCAAAACTGTGGCTAAACAAGACAGTTGTTAAATGAATTTTGCCACATTTTATGATCTTGTTTGGCACAACTGTTAAGTGAATCGCTGCAGTGTTCCAATATCTGAGGGGCTGTCCCAGAGAGGAGGAGATCAAGCTATTTTCCAAAGCACCTGAAGGCCAGTCGAGGAATAATGGATAGAAACTGAACCAGAAGAGATTCAACCTGGAAATAAGAAATTTTCTGACAGTGAGAACAATTAACCAATGGATCAGAAGTTGCCTTCAGAATTGTGGGAGCTTTATCGCTGGAAGCTTTCAAGAAAAGATTCTACTGTTATCTGTCAGAAATAGTGTAGGGTCTGCTTGGGTGGGGGTTGGACTAGATGACCTACAAGGTCCCTTCCAATTCTATTAATCTGTTAAATAACATGATTGTTAAGTGAATCTGGCTTCTGCATTGACTTTGCTTGTCAGAAGGTCAAAAAAGGGGATCACACGACTCTGAGACACTGCAACTGTCATAAATACATGCATGATGGGGATCCTGCAATGGCCATGTCAGAACTAATCATAAGTCACTTTGTTCAGAGCGGTTGTAACTTCTAACAGTCACCAAAAGAATGGTTGTAAGTGAGGACTATCCTAGCAACTATTTTTGCTTGCTCTTTTTACATCTTTTTCAGCTCTGCAATATCCTTTTTGAGGTACTGACAGAATTGGTCCAGTATCTATAATCATGATGCCGAACCAATCGTTTGTGTGCCCGAAGTAGCACATGGAGCCATGTTGCTTGGCATGTGCGGCGACACCCGTTCCTCTTTTGGGTTTCTGATGGGCATGCACACGCAACAATCAGCTGGCCTTTGTACGTGTGGCAGTGCCAGAAACCAGGAGAGTTGGTCTTCCGTTTTCCAGCATGAGCATTTGCGCTGGCCAGCTGATCTGCGCATGCACATGTGTAGCAATAACCAGAAGACTGTGCCGGAAAGTGAAAGTTCATTTTCTGGTATGCGCATGCTCCCTTGGCAGCTCCTCTTCCTGTTCACAGCCCAGATGGGCACTTGGTGCTGAAATGGGTTCACCATCACTGCTCTATAGGATGCTCTGTTTATTGCCACCTAAGCTGGAAATTTACATTTAGTTTTAGGAGGTTGTAAAAACCTGAAGCCTTGAAAGGCTCAAATTCCTCATCTGGATGATTGTCACCATTGGTGTGACGTCTCCTGCATCCTGTAATAATTCAATCACTGAATATATCCTAGGGAAAATTAGCAACATTAGAATAAAACGAAAGTGTAAAAAGAATTCATTGCCCTACATCCACATCTGTTTATCTGCTGAAGAAGGACAACTGGTTAGGAAATCAATAATTAGATTGTTCTTTACAAGACATTCCCAGGTAATTAGACATTCTGTTTTGTGAAAGTTAATTGATTTTAATCACAGATAATACTGGTTTAGAGCCTTGGTATATTACAAACCCTCTACTTTCCAAATTAGAGATCCCAAACATCTTGAAAAGTTTTGAAACTCAAACCAATTGCTTTTTAGGCTGAAGCAGCAGCTGATGGGGCAAGAAGAGAGGTGGAAGGCAGCTTTGTTACGGCTTCTGGGCCTGGGAAATAGGGTCAGTTTTGCAACTAAGAGAGTTGATACCATCCAAGGTAAGCTATGGAGCAATCTGGGCATTATTGAACTTCACTGTAATCTTGTCTGGCATGTTTTTCCCCATTTGTTTATTCAATTTCTAGAGCCGCTCATCTTGATTCAATTAATTTTTTATACCAGGGATGGGGAACCATGGCCCTTTTATAACTGGTGGATTTCAACTCCCAGTGTTCCTGAGACATTATATTACAGGAAGGAATATAATAGTGTAATGTTATGAGGAGGAGCCATGGCCCTTTTATGACTGGTGGACTTCAATTCCCAGAATTCTTGAGGCAGCCCTGCTGGCTTCCTATAATATAATGGCTCAAGAATTCTGGGAGTTGAAGTCCCCCTGTCCTAAAAGGGCCATGATTCCCCACCCTTGCTTTATACCATTAAACCATTACAGGTAAGTCAATTGTGTTACGGCCACAATTGAGCCCAAAATTTATGTGGCTGAGTGAAACATTTAAGGGAGTTCTCCCCATTTTGAGGCTTATCTTGCCACAGGGGTTAAGTGAATCATTGCAATTGTTAAGTTGGTAACACAGTTGTTAAGTGAATCTGGATTCCACATTGACTTTGCTCTTCAGAAGGTTACAAAAGGTGACCCCCAGGACACTACGACGGTCATAAATATGAACTAGTTGCCAAGCGTCCAATTTTTGATCACATGACCATGGGGATGCTACGATTGTGAGTGTGAAAAATGGTCATAAGTCCCTTTTTTCCCCCAGTGTCCCTGTAACCTTGAACAGCCACTAAATGAACTGTTGAAAGCCGAGAACTACCTGTATGTTACTTCCCATACAACAAGAAAAAGCAATTCAGCTGTGGTTTTACAAAACGTTTGTTTTGAATTACTGTTTTCAAGTAAGCTTCCTGCTCTTCTGGTGGGTGTTATTTTTAGAAATTTGCCGCTATTGTCTGTTGAAGGCACTGAGATGGAAATTCTAAATATTTCTCTTGGCTTATTGCAATACAAATACTAATTCAAATAAAGGAAATTCCCTCTGGGCTTTGTTTTGTTACAATAATACCAAGTATTGCAACATGTGTCACAGAGAAGTTCAGAGCTTCTTCTCTCACAACGGAGTTCAAGGCATGAGATAAAACTTTAAAGCTGATTTCAGTGGAGTATTATAAAAAAGCATCGTAAGCATGAATATTTAAACAGTGGGTCCAATTAGCAAGTACGTTGGTGGGCTCTCATTCATTTTACTGTGCTGAGGCAAAAATATGAATTTGGATTCCAGTATACATAGACAATCTTAATATTAAACATTTCTTTTTGCTGTCTGGTCTGGCAAAGTCATTAAAGAGCAGAGAAACCTGAGTTCTAGTCTTACCTTTATTGGTTATTTTGGATCACTCATTTCCTCTTAGCATGTAGGAAGAAGGCAGTGGTAAACCTCTTCCAAAAATGTAGCCTAGAATATTGCATGGGCTTATCCTTGCAATTACCCAAAGTCAAGTTTGACTTGCACAATTAAATATGTATAAATATATGTGTATCCTGCTGCAATGTAACTACGGTCGGTAGTAGTAATATAGTACTTGTAAATTGTAAAAAATTTTTTTAAAAACATTTGTGATGTGTTCTAAAAGAACATCAACAAGGAAGAAAAAAAATAAGATAATGAAATTTAAAAAAACATACAGGGACAAAAGTAAGAAATAGTTATGGTGCATTGTGTAAGTTAAAGATCTCTAGAATAGGTTTGGTGGACTACACCTTAACAATGGTGTGAAATAAGTGCAAATAGAAATATTACCTTCTTCATTAAGCTGTAGTTTGTGGAAGCCATGATATGAAACTCATATTAAACAGATGGTGAACTTGTGGTATGCCAGAAATCTTTCCCTTCTCTAAAACCATTACAGCTGCTTGCCTACCACTTCTTATCCTAATACCAGACTTGCCTTTGGTGAGATGGGAGGATGGATGGATGGATAACTTGAAACAAAACTTGATTACTGTGATCAACTTATAGTGCTTATTTTGGGGGGCTTGTTTTTTTGGAGGTTGTTTGTTTGTTTGTTTGTGTTTTTTTTTTTTTTTTTTTTTGCAGTAGTTAGATGGCCTAGACAAGGGGCCCCCAACCTCTGGCCAGGAGCTGTTTGTAAGTGTTGTGAAGCTGGCAGCAGAGTCGGACAGTGAGGAAGTTGGGGAGGAACATGGGCCAGTCCTGGGGGTTGAGGAAAATTTAGACAAGGGCTCTGTGTTGGAAGTAGAAAGGCAGTTAGACAGCAGTGAGGCAGAAGAACAGCTGGAGCCTGTTGCCAGAGTGCGCATGTGCAGAGCTGCCAGAAGACAAGAACAACTAAGAAAGCAGGGTCGACTTGGGAGTAAAGCCACACTTGGAGGTGATTGGCCCCTCCCATAGGAAACAAAAGAGGAGCGAATGGGGAGGGGGCTTTTGCGGGAAACAATTCGTTACCGAACTTCCGTTTTGCATGTTTGGCCATTTTTCTGCCCTTCGGAGGCTTCAGGGAAGCCTCCAGAAGGAGAAAAACAGCCCAATGGGCAACCCGGAAGTTAGTTCCTGAACTTGCAGTTTGTGCATTGGGCCATTTTTTGCCCTCCAGAGGCTTCAGGGAAGCCTCCTGAAGCCTCCAGAGGGAGAAAAATGGCCCAACAGACAACCCAGAAATCGGAAAATGGGCTGTTTCCGGCCTCTGAAGGGCCTCTGGGTGGCAGGGGAGGCCGTTTTCGCCCTCCCCAGGCTCCTAGAAAGCTTCTGGAGCCTGGGGAGGGTAAAAACTGGACCTAGTCTGAAGTTGGAAAATGGGCCGTTTCTGGTCTCCAGGGGGGAGGGGGGCTTTTTTCACCCTTCCCAGGCTTCAAGAAAGCCGTGTGCACATGCGTGGGCATCAGGGGAGGGTATTAAATTATGGAGGGGATGTGAGTCTGCACAATAGCCTTTTGGCACCTGAGGTGAAAAAGATTCACCATCACTGCCATATGCTAAATAAATAAATGTTGCCCGCTTATCTGGGGTATTTCTTTTGTGGAGGATTAGCAATAGCAATAGCAATAGCAGTAGACTTATATACCGCTTCATAGGCCTATCAGGCCTCTCTAAGCGGTTTACAGAGAGTCAGCATATTGCCCCCAACAATCTGGGTCCTCATTTTACCCACCTCGGAAGGATGGAAGGCTGAGTCAACCCTGAGCCGGTGAGATTTGAACCGCTGACCTGCTGATCTAGCAGTAGCCTGCAGTGCTGCATTTAACCACTGCGCCACCTTGGCTCTATTGGGCTTATTGTCATTGAAGTGATCACACACTGTTGTTCCTTTTCATCTTCAAGTAAAAATAAGTCTTTCAGACTTTTGTGTATTCAGGAGTCGGGGATAATTTTGTTTCATTAATATAGTTCTGTACGAGATGGCTTCCTGAACTCTGGTATTTCTGCATTCATTCAAATAGCCTTTATATTTCATACGATACGCTCCTTCCCACGCTGCAATTATACACTTACATACATCTCGGTTTAGGAGTTTATTTTTTCAGTTCCGTTTCTATTTTGTGTTCTAGGGCTGGTATGTCGGAAAATAGCACTGGCAAAACTACAGCAAGAAGAAAAACACGTTGCAGGGACAAACCAAGAGTAAGTTCAAATTCAAGCTTCCATAAATAACTAAAAGGCAGGTTAGTTAAGCTCTTGATAATTCTGTATGTTTATTTGAAAGCCCAGTGCCAATTAATTTCTCCACTTATTTATATATTACAGATTATTCTGACTGGGGTATTATGTATGGATCTTGAGGCTGATAAATTACTCCCTATGATTATTCAGCACATATATGGCTAAAATGCTTTGAGTTCCAATCAAGTGCTATACTTTTCTGCAGATAGCCCAACTTTGTGTTAAACTGCCTATGGGCCCCAGCACCCATTTGTGCCCTCATACAGTTCTAGAATGGGGTGACATTTTGTAACTTTTAAAACAGTGATGGGCAACCTTTTTGGCGTGGTGTGTAAAAAATCGGCAAAAAATCGAGCATAACTCGCATTGTGTGTCACTTCGACAAAAACATAATTTTGCGCAATTTATAGTTGCTGCTAATGGCGCTCACAGTTCCCGTTGGCACTCCGCTGTTCCCTGCTGTGGTGCGGTCGTAACCGACAGTCCCAGGAGTAGACTCTCTGTGCTGGCCTGACTGGAGAGAGGCGCGCACTGTTCCCGCGCTCCTCTCCTGCGGGTCCTCCCTCACCACGCTGATGACGTGTGTGCGCACGGCGCGCACGCCTTACCAGCAGCCCCTGCGCTCAGAAAGGGGCGGCGGCGATACAGTAAGTGAGTGTGGGCGGGGGAGATCACACGTCCCGCCCCCCCGTTCCTCCAGCACAGATTCTTTCATCCTCGGCGGCCGTGCAGGAGCCGAGGATGAATCGCATGAAATCCTGTGCGTGTCACCCCAAATGGCTACGCGTGTCAGCACTGACACGCGTGTCATAGGTTCGCCATCACTGTTTTAAAATTTCCCCATACCTTCCCTCTCGTATGCAAAAAAGTGGCTAAAAGCCCCCATCTGTTGAGTTTTCATCCAGATCCATTTACAGATTAAGACACAAACATGGCGAAATCTCAAAACCCCATCTGTGATCCATATATGGTGAATTATATCACAGAGAGAAAAGCTGGAACGAATGCCTCAGATATTTTGAGTGCAGGTAGCCCTCCAGTTACAACCACAATGGAGCTCAACATTTCTGTTGCTAAGTGAGACATTTGTTAAGTGAGCTTCGCCCCATATTACGACACTTCTTGCCACAGTTGTTAAGTGAATCATTGTTAAAGTTAGTCACACGGTTGTGAAGTGAATCTGTCTTGCCCGTTGTTTTTCCTTGTCAGAAGGCCTTAAAAGGGGATCACGTAGCCCCAGGACACTGCAACCGTGATAAGTATGAGTCAGTTGACAAGCCTCTGAATTTTGATCATGTGACCATGGGAATCCTGTAACAGTCGTGAGGAAAACAGTCAAAAGTGACTTTTTTACAGTGGGGTTGTAACTCCGAACAGTCACTAAATGAACTGTTGTAAGTCGAGGATTACCTGTATTTGGAGGTAGAACTAGAAATCAGAACTTCTAAGCATCAGTGCAGTTAAGTCACAATATATACTTTGTTAGCGGACAAGATGAAAAGAGAAAGCCACAGCTATGATTCAGAAGCAGTTATGGCTTCTGCTTGCCCTTTCTTTCCAGGATTCAGCCATCGTATGAAGATCTACAAGCTGAGTTACACATGTTGCATGAAGAACGAGACCGACTCTCTGCAGAGCTTAAACATGGGGCTCAACTGATAGAGAAGAAGGTGGCTGAAGCAAGAGAGAGAGGTAATTTCGCTACTGTCATATTTCAGACAGTTGGTGCAGGCTGGCAGGATATTCCACACAGACCAAAATTTTAGAAAATGGCCAAGTTTTAGCCTCACCTTCGCCCAGAGATACAGGAAATCCTTCACGTGGAAGAAAATTAATCTGTGTCCACAGCTAGAATCTGAAATAATGTGGGAAGGAGGCCTTTTTCGTTCACTGATGCTTCCCTGTTTTTAAGGCTGAATTGAGCAGCTTTTTTCCAAGTTCTGGGGAAGGGATCTATAGAAATATTGGTCTGATGTCTCCTCAATTTAACCATTTATTTTCTCTCTTCTCCCAAACAGTGGAGACTGATCTGAGCAAAATGAGGGGAACATTGCAGAGCCTGGAAGAGACACTAGAGGCAAAGACAGCGGTAGAACGGGAACTGAGGCAACAGTTGGAGGCTACAGAAAAGCAACTGGAAACAACCAACCGTGAGCTCCAGAGGAATGCCGGAGCTGCAGATAGTTTGCGACAGGAGGTGGGACAATTAAGAGGAGAGTATGAGAGAGGTACGTTAAGTTCTTCAGAGGTGGGAAGAATTTATTTCTGGAGATAAATAAAATAAGCTTTTTCATTAGAAGGTTCATTTTTTCTCTATTATGATGAGTAGAAATAATTAGAAATTCCTGTGGTGGCAGAAATCCTATTGTAACACCAAAAACACATAGAAAGCTACAGCTCTGTGTTAAGATTTGCCTTATATCTCAGGTATATTATCTGTAAACTGAATTTTCTGTGATGTATCAGAGACTTAGTCCTTTCTAAAATATTGGATCAGCCCATTCTTTCCTGAGTGTGAACAATAATTGTGGGTGTTTTTTGTTTTTTTTAGCTTAATGAGAAAAGCTGGGTTGAAGATGCACTTGAGATAGGAAGGTTTTTTTTAAAAAAAGGTTCCCATCTATTTAATATCCCCCTTAATGAACACTTAGGGTTTTTTCCCTGCTATTATTCCTTCTGAGACGGTAAAGTAAATTTTTCAGGCCGACAGAATGTGATCAGATTGTAGAACTTCCAAAGTCATTTCATTCCAATTTCCCAGTAATACAGTAATATTCTCAAATATTATCATCAATGATATAACAATAAAATGGCTATCGATATATTCACATAATGGGTGCCTTAACAGTTGAATACTAGATGGGCCACTCATTACTGGAATCCTCATGGGGTATATACAAAATCTCCCAAATCTTCCTATTTAAAATCTAAAAATTATTTAATCGAGTTTGGAGGCTTATGATCTACGAATGATGGATAGGGGTGGGTATAATTAATGAACCTGATGAGCAATTATGCATAATGAAAAGGGCTCTGTTTCAATTCGGTTGTTGCATTTTAGCATGGAGAGTTGGTGGCAATGGTCAAATGAGAAAGGAGCATTAACCAATAGCAGAAATCACATGGAATCCAGGATATTAAGCTTAGAAAAACGACAGTAAAGAAAAAGGAGGCTTAGCAATCCCAGACTGGGAACTGTATTACCAGGCAGCAGCATTAACATGGGCCAAGGAATGGATAGAGTTAAAAAATAAGAAAATCTTGATATTAGAAGGACATGATCTTCAGGTAGGACGGCATGTATTCATTTGGGGTGAAAAAAACATCACAAAAACATTTTCAAAGGCATCTAATCAGGAATGTGTTGCCACAGATTTGGCAAAAAATAAAGAAAACCCATTATACTAAAATATCAAATTGGCTATCCACAATAGAAGCATCGAAACACCCAAATTTTATAGATATAGATAAACTACTAAGATATAAAGATTTAATAAAAGATCAGGGGAATTTAAAAACCATACAAGAATTTAAAAACCAGGGAGTAAACATTGATTGGCTCACATATATACAACTCCAGTCCAGATGTAACAGCGATATATGAATTTCAATTGGAGCAACTTGAATAAAATACTACAAAGCACAGAGAACTGATTAGGAAAATATACAAATTCTTGCTGAAATATAAAATGGAGGACGAAGTCGTCAAAGATACAATGATAAGGTGAGCAAAAAGCTTTGGGTATAAAATAGAGTTGGAAAAATGGGGAAAACTTTGGGAAATAAATTTGAAACTGACCATGTTGGCGGCATACAAGGAAAACCAGTACAAGATGTTTTATAGATGGCATTTACCTCCTGTGAGGCTCGCAAAGATGTTCCCAAACATATCACCGGTGTGTTGGAAGTGTAAAAAATTATATGGGCTTTAATGCCATACATGGTGGACATGTGAGATGGCGAAAAAATACTGGACCAAAATTAAAAAGTGATTTGAAGAAATAACGGGGGTCATATACACTGGAAGGTTTTTATTAGGTATAACCACAAAAAAGCACAACAGAGAAACACTATATCAAATCCTACATAACTGCAGCCAGAATAACGTATACCCAAAACTGGAGGTGATAAGAATGCATGGAGAAGGACAAATTGACGAAGGAAATACAAGGGAAGGAGGAATCAGAATACTATTTAATTTGGAAAAAAATGGTATAAATGGTTCAATGACAGAAATCAGAAACAGGGAAATGTAAAATAACAATGTAGTATAGAACATTAGGATATAGTGATAAGACAGGAGATAGTAAAGTTATGTTAAGATATAATGATAATCTAATGTACAGACTAAATGATAGTAAAGACAATATTGTGATATAAACAGCTAAGTATAAATAAGTACGGAATTGTACATAAAAATGAGTAATGACCAAGGGGACCACGAATGTAAGAGATAAACATATACGAGGGAAGATACTAATTGTAAAGATACACTGATATGGAACTGCTGTATGACGGAACCTTTAGCTCCTGTGTTGTTTTAAGTGATGTTTGTTTTTGTTGATGTGTTTATGTGTTTAAAATTAAAAATTAAAAAAAAGCTTAGAAAAACAGAAGTTACACACAGTAGAGAGAAGCATTTATTTAAGGTCAATGCCATATTTTTCCTCAGCCCTGCAGGAAAAGGTAACAGAAGTTGAAACGCAACTGCGGAAGGCTCTCTCAGAAATGGAAAAAGCACTTAATACAGCACGGAGAGAACACGCCAAAGCAGGTAAGAGTTGTCACACTGTTGTCAGTGGAAGAAGGCTGAAGATGTTTTATCTGTGGCAGAAATATTTTAAAAAGTCTTTTGTGGTAAAGGGATAACAGAAGATTTTTACACAAGGCCGAGCTACAGTTAAGGTTACAAAATGGACTACTCGGGTCCTTGCTTAAAAAAAAGTATTTATTTATTAAATTTACATGCTACCTGTCTCACTATCAAGTGACTGGACGACAGATTGCAATTCAGGGGGGAAACCCATTCTACCCAGAACTCTTATGCTTAGCCTGGAATGACCTTTATCTGAACTTCCAGAGAGATGCTGCCATTCACAGTAGATGGCTTGCATCGTTAACTTGACCTTAGGGCAGTCAGGTATATGGTGGCAAGAGGCTTGTGTTCCTCACGCTCAGCAACATGAAGTCTTTAAATGTGCTTACATCCTTAGTGGTTGCCCTACGGCAAGCTGAGCGGCAGGCAGCCAGAGACAAAGCAAGGAGTGAGGAACTGGCAACAATTCAGGAGTCTGCAACACAACAGGAAATGGCCCGTCTGGAAGGACGTCTGAAAGAGCTTGAGAGGGACAAAAACGTGTTAATGGTATGTTCAAGCAGTAATGGGGAATTGTTTACCCCATTGCTGGCTTTTCATTAAGATTACTTCCTTCCTCTTACAGGCCACCTTGAGGCAAGAAGGGCTATTAGCCCAGTATCGAAAGAATCGGCAGTCAGCAGTCCCAGCTAAGTCAATTGGAAAGACAGGAACTAGTCCTCTATCTAAAGGTATAGATTTGTCCTCCAGAAATTCTATTTTTTCCCTTTTTAAAAAGATTTTATTGTTTTATCATTAAAAAAAGAAAACGTAAAAGAGTAAAACAAGCAAAATGAAAGAAAACAAAAGCATACATACAATCCTATCAAGAATAACAAAGAAAAAATAGTGTACAAAAAAAGGAAAAAGTGATAAATACATTTAACATGTAGGATCCACCCTGGCTGGTTGCTGAAAGAAAAGAAGCAGCAATATATGAAGAAAAAGCATTACACTAATCTTCAAATTCCTTTGTTAACCATCTGTTATTATATTTAGCGTGTAGAAAGACCAGTTTCCAGTCTCTTATAAAGTTAGTCCAATATCCTAATCAAAGCAGTTACTTTCACCATCTCTGCTAATTCAGTCAACTTCAAAATCCATTCTTCCAACAGTTCTATTTTTTTCCTGTGGTATTGCCAGTTAACATAAGTGTCATATTTTACTTCTCGTAATCCTTTGCAATTCTTATTGATAGCTTATTTGTAAATCGTCAGAATCTTTTCTAAATTTTAGTGTTACTGTTTCTTCTGGCTTAAGGATGTTCAGTCCAGGTTTTTGTTGAATACTTCCTGCCTCTATGACATCATATCCTTAAAAACATTTTCTTTTCACAGAATCCCTATTTGCTGTGTTGGATGACTTACAAACTCTGGGTGCTGCTATCTTGGAGGAGGAAAAGCCTGACAAAAATTCAAGCACCATTATGGACCCTTAAAAATACAGTGGGGAAAATATTGGAGAAGCAAGGATGAGAGAGCAGATATTTGTAATAAAAACAATGTAAATAAATTTATTTTATTATTATGTTGTTTTATTTATTGAAATGTTCGGTTTCTTTTATCAAGTTCTGATTGTCTCATAAAGACCATCATAGATCTCACACATTTTGGATGTGGAAAATAGTTCAGGATCTCTGAAAGTCATACAATTGATATTACACTACACAAGTGGGCCTTTCTATTCCTTGCTATATTGTTCTTAACAGATGAATTAATTACATTCAGTTTTAAAGAACCTGGGGTGATTTCACCAGAGCCACACACACCAGAAGCAATTAATGATTAATTTCTTTAGATATCAAATTATAACATCCATCTCATTGTAATTCTATGGCTTCATATTATGGTGATTTTATTATGGTCTTGTCTTAATATATTATGTCCTATATTGTATTGTCCATATATCTTACATACATGCATACATACACACACACACACACACACACACACATTCTGATGCTTTAAAGTAAATCTGTATATCAGTGATTGTATGAACTCTGTAAATGCTATATAATAAAGAACATTAGATTAAATTTCAACCACTCATACTTTGCTGCACCAAATAAAAAAGGAAAGATGTTATGCTCTTTAAAGGAATTTATCACCTAGAGTCTAGGTCCTAGACCAAAGAGAACCAGCTACCCTCTAGAAAATACAGATAGCTGACACATAGTGCCGTTTCTTTAAGAAAACATCTAGCTTTCTGAGTATTTTTACTGCCAGTTTAAGAATCTCTGCTAATAAATGAAATAAGCTCTCCATGCTTATTTAACTATGCTCACCATTTCTAGACAAAAAAATGAGTCTCAAAGGCACACTGGCTAGTGTTTCCATGTGAGCAAATTTATTCCACATAACAACTCCAAATTGGTTTATTCCTTCCCTGATCTACTCCATACCTCTCTTGATTTGTTTTTTAAGGAATTATTGTTTGGGAAAAGCAGAAAGAATTGGCAGGGAAGGGATTTAACTGAACTATGAAAATGGAGATTCCACATCTGCTAAACATTGGGAATAGGGAATTTCATCCTGCCTACTAGAGGGTTTGGGATACTTTTATCTTTAACTATCTCTTGATTTGACTGAATCTTGATTGGTTTGGTGGAAATGTGTGTTCTGTGCCCCCATTTTGCTTTGAATAATTTTGTGTTAAGCAGACTAAATGCTCAAAAGTTCTTAAACAGAGACCATTCTCATTCTCCATTGTGAGGGGAGGATGGGTTGACCTTATCCTCTTGTTGATTGGACTGAGTCAGATAAGCTCTTGGGATACGCCCCTGGTCCACCAGGCACCGCCCAGTTATCAACTCAGTCTCTCAACAGGACAGTTTGCCATCCTGGATCTCCGATAATTTGGAAGAAATTTAAAGAAAGAAAAAGGATTCATCCGCCTCCCTACAGCAGCAGCCGCATGCGAGCTGGACAGCTCCCTGAGCTGCAAAAAGGACTGCCAAAAGTCCCCTTGGGGGCGGCACACTGCCCAGGCTTCTGAGTGAGACAAGTATCACTCTGCCGGGCAAGCAGGAGACAAAGGGCACAAGCCTTCCAAAGGCAAGCCCTGCTGAGGAGGCTCCGGCAGTGCCGGAGCGCTCCGCCACTCCCCACAGGGTCGAGCGGCGAGCCGCGGCTTTCTTGAGCACCATGGGGTGCAAATTGGGGCACTGGCAAGCGAAGGTGGTGCTGGATTCCTGCCCAGAAGGTGAGCCTTGCCATGGAAACTGCCGGGCGCCAAAATGCTCCGCTGCTCCCCGCAGGGTCGAGCAGCGAACCATGGCTTCCAAAACGCTGCAGAGTGCCCGCGCCATTGTCCACACGTCCCACCTCATTGGAGGGGGTCCATGGGCAGAGCCAAGCCACATGCAGCACAAGAAAGGCAGAAGGAGGAAAAACTGGCAGCAGGGGTGTGTGGCAGCTCCTCAGAGCACAAGCCGCCAGAAGAAAAAAATTAAAAGAGGCGCCCTTTGTGTCCTGGCCCAGGCGCCATCTTGAAGCTGGGAGGAGCCATGTGTTCCAAGATGGCAGGCCTTTTCCACATGGTGTAACTCCCAGGGACACGACCCGGTGAGAGCCACCATTCCCTTAGTGCTGGAATTTCTCCAGGCAGGCCTGGACAGGGGGTTAGCTCCCAACACAATTAGGAGACAAGTCTCGACCATCTCATCTGTGCGGCAGAGCCCAGACACCCATTCACCAACCTTTGGTCAGGCAGTTCCTGAAGGGGGCGTCCAACCTCAAACCACCCACGGTACATAGGCACCCCTCCTGGGACTTGCACAAGGTGTTGGACGCTCTGATGGGGACCCCGTTTGAGCCATTGCGAATAGTGTCACTAAAGTTTTTAACCCTTAAGGTGGTGTTTCTGGTGGCCATCACGTCCACCAGACAGATATCAGAACTGCAGGCCCTGCCCGCTAGGGAGGACTTCTGCATTTTTCACCAGGACAGAGTGGTGTTGCGGTTGGACCCCCTCCTTCATGCCTAAGGTGTGTTCATGCTTTCACAGGTCGCAGGGGCTGATTTTGCCCAATTTTTATCCAGACCCTTCTCGCCCACTAGAGAGGAAGGGGCACACCTTAGATGTAAGGAGGGCTCTGAGGATTTACCTCAGAAGAACCCGGCCGAATAGAAAGTCCGAGGCTGTTTATCTCATTCTAACCGGGGTCTCTGGGCAGGAAGGTGATCTCCACCACCAGGCAGGTGGTAGAGGACCGGCATTGCTATGGCCTACCAGTCTCAGGGCATACAGTCACTGAGCCCCATCACAGCACACTCAACACGAAGTGCGGCCACCACTGTGGCCTGGGCAACGCAGGCGTCATTGACAGAGATATGTAGGGCAGCCACATGGTCTTCCCCCTCACCCTTCGTGAGGAACTACAAGTTGGATACCTTTGCCTCGGCAGAGGCTTCGTTTGGTCGCAGGGTACAGGCGGTCTATAGGGGACACACCCCACCAGACTTAGTTTGGCCATGTTCCCTCAGTATGTTACCCTCCCTAGGGACATGTTAGCTTTGGTACGTCCCATCCTGGATACTCCTCCCCTCACTATGGAGAAAGGGCGTTAGCACTTACCTGATACGCCTCTTCTCATAGTGGGGGAGGAGTATCCAGACCCTCCCTGACATAGTAATGTAACATGTGTTATGATGGATGTTGCACTAGTATGTTGAAGTTGTAACTCAATAAAAAGTTTGAAACCATAACAAAAGTCTGGAGTGGATGGAACAACGAGTCAGATAGAGTTCTTCACTGATAACTGGACAGTGCCTGGTGGACCAGGGACGTATCCCAAGTGCTTATCTGACTCAGTCCAATCAACGAGAGGATAAGGTCAACCCATCCTGGATACTCCTCCCCCACTATGAGAAGAGGCATATCAGGTAAGTACCAATGCCCTTTTTCTCTCCAATTTACAATACCTGCTGTATTTTAAAAGTACCTGACCTGGTGGCCCTATTCCACCTTTTGTACATTACCTTTACAGAGAAATATCTGTTTTCCTCTGTTTTCTAGGAAGAGGGCAGGATGAGGCCCTTCAGAAATGATTGTCAGCCTGGTGTGTTCCTCTGCTGCTTGTTTTTTTCCAATACAGTGTGGGAAAAACAGAAGAGGGTGTTCTTTTGACCATTGACTGATGACCTCATTAAATAACAAAATAACTTGAGTTGGAAGGGATCTTGGAGGCTTTCTAGTCCAACTCCTTGCTCAAGCAGGAGACCCTATACCATTTCAGACATGTGGCTGTCCAGTCTTTTCTTAAAAATCTCCAATGATGGAACACCACAACTTCTAAGAGGAAGTCCTTCCTTTGATTAATAGTTCTAATTGTCTGGAAATTTCTCCTTAGTTCTATGTGGGTTTTCTCCTTGACTACTTTCAATTCATTCCTTCAAAGCAGCCACATCCAGCTCTTCTTTCAGACAAGGAATCTTTCTTGTAGATTTTCACACCATGTCACCTCCTCCTGCCCATCATTCAAGGGTATCCTCGGCTTGCCCATGCAGGTTGTAGTTTCAACTTACGACCCCAATTGAGCCCAACATTTCTGTTGCTAAGTGAGACATTTGTTCAGTGAGCTTTGCCCCATTTTACGACCTTTCTTGCCTCATTGTTAAGTCAATCCCTGCAAGTCGATAAGTTAATAACCCTGTTAAGTGAATCTGGCACTTTGCTTTTTCAGAAAATTGCAAAAGGTGATCATGTGGCCTTGGGAGACAGCAATGGTCATGAATATAAATTAGTTGAAGATTCTCAATCATCCAAGTCATGGTTGCCCCAAAGATGCTTTCTCAAGAGACAACTAGGCTTTCTTGTTTTTCTTTAAAGACTGAAGAAGCTTCTTGCCTCTTGAAAAAGATAGCTGACATTTGCTTTCCCAACTTGGGAGAAAAAGGCAGAGATAAGAGAAGCAAGAGGAGCTACCAATCAGCCCTGTTGTTTCCACCACCTACAAAGATCAACCGCAGAGCATCCCAAAGGTGCTTATTCTGGAGGCAACTAGACTTCTGTTTTTTTTTTTTAAAGACTTCTTCAGCTTCTTGGATGAGAAGTGAAATGTCTTCAAAGAAAAAAGAAGAAAGTCCAGTTGCTTCGAGAATAAGCACCTTTGGGACAACCATGACCTGGATGACTGGGAATCTCTACAGACTTTTAGCCATACAATTTGGGATGAACACCTTCTTAGGAGTATCTCCGTTGAGAGACAGTAAGTAGTGCAGCAGAATGTACAGCTAGAGAGAAATAATGTTACTAGTAGAAACACATGAATAGAGTTTTAGACACTGCTAGTAAAAACAAGTAGTTTTGCTACTGATAATTGCTTCACAAGCAGTCATAGTAGATAGTAGATATTACTCCAAACACAATTCAAAGAACGAACAGTCGCAGTTCACATTCCAGTCATCAAGTCATCAAGCAAAGGACAAGCAGAAAGTGAGTGAGCTCTCTTGACTTCTTCTTATAGTAAAGTTAATTACACCTGATAAGTACATTCATTTAAAGCAACAACCATTTGTTGTAGACACACACACACACACACACACACACACACATATATACCAGTGGTGGGTTTCAAAAATTTTTGGAACCTCTTCTGTAGGTGTGGCCTGCTTTCCAGGTCCACTGGTGGAACCTCTTCTAACCAGTTTGGTAGATTTGATGAACCGGTTCTACCGAATAGGTGCGAACTGGTAGGAACCCACCTCTGATATATACATACATACACACACATATACATACATACATACATACATACATACATACATATTTAGTGTCACAACCCCTGGTAAGCCCCAATTATGGGAGGAAGCTAACAGCTTCCATTATCTGTCAATCGGCTCGTCACAAGAGTCCATCACGACAGAAACCCAATATTTTTACTGTTGCCTTTGTTACACATTTTGTGTTATATTTGTGCTGATAAATAAATAAAGGGAGAATAGTATAGATCTATTTCAAGCTATTTAGCTCTCAGTAAGGGTATGGCTAGCTGATGAGAGCTAAATAACTTGAAATAGATCTATACTAGTCTCCCTTTATTTATCAGCACAAATATAACACAAAATACATATATATACATATATACATATATACATACACATATACATACATATATATACACACACATATATATATAACACTAGGAGTATACTCCCAACACATCCTTTGAATGGTGCGCAAGTAGGAATGGATTTACAGGGGGAAAATTGCAGACTACAAGAAACATTTGCACTACTCATGTGACCCTGAGGACAGAGATAAACTTCCAAGTTCATCAAAGACCCTCATAAAGGATGCAAATGTCTGCAAGGAATATAAATCCTTCCATTCCCCACCATCCAGTCAGAGCTGAAGAAGCTTCTTGGATGAGAAACAAAATGTCTTCAAAGAAAAACCAAGAAAATCCAGTTTCCTCTTGGGGAAAAAAAGCATCTTTGGGACAACCATGACCTGGGCGCGGGGGCTGGCAGCAGTAATGGAGAATTACACCACCCCAGGCTGCTAGTCAGAGAAGTCATCAAACAGCTGTTGAGCTCTGGAAGAAGTGCTGGAGGAAGTGAGCTACGGAGCTGTGGAACTGTGGGAGACGCTGAGCTCTGAGGGTCGAGGGAAGTGCTGAGGGGTTTTTACGGACATTCCTGGATTTTCATCTATTACCAGAAAAAAAAGGCATTTTCTCTTATGGAACGGTGAGCTTGGGGGTTTTGAAATTGGCTATAATCATCTTTATCATCACCATTACCATCACGGTAAAGAGGAGGAAACTATTGTGGCTTGGGCGAGCGAATTAAGTGGCAATTAGCCACCACCATCATAGCTCGCCTGAGTGCCCGCCCCTCCTCTATCCTGTAATTTAGTGCCTACCTCTCTCACCGCGGAGCCTCTCCTTTCTATCCCTCCTGCGGCCTGGACAACTTCTTTCCCTGTCTGCCCCTGTTATTGCGGAGCCACGCTTGCCTGCCTATTCGTCCTTATTTAATACGAACTTACTGCCTGGCCTCTGACCACCGGCATTGGCCTGGAACAACTCCCCCTTTCTACCACTTGCTACCACTGTTACTTTGGAATACCTAATGGGAGTAACGACCATTTGTTTAACATTTTGACATCTTATGGTATATATACATATGGTGCATTTGGTTTGGGGAAAGAAGTGATAGAGGATGGCAGTTCTAGAGACAAGAACTTGGCGTTTTAAAAACTGGACACTAAGCTGGCACCCCCCCTTTCCCCCTTCTAATTGGTTCCAGTCACTTGTGAACTTTGGACATTTAGACTCTGGCCGTTCCAGGACTTCAGGAGAGGGGGAAGAGCAGATACCCCCCTGCATATTACCGTTTTATCTCCTATGGACCGTTATTGTTTACTATTCTGCGCTTTATCTGGATTTGGAGGGTGTGAGACTGCAAAATTGGTGCTGGCTGATATCTGGGGCCTGTGCTTTGCCCCCCCTCCATCTACAACTATTTATAGAATACGGATCTTGGACTTTGGCTTCGGATTTCTCTGGAACTGGAGGAAGGGAGGCTGGCTCTTCTGGAACTCATAATTTTAAATTCTGTGTTGCGCAATTTTAAATGGGTATGTTGAGTGCGTGGGACTGAATGAGTTAGTATGAAAGACCCACTTTTAGTACTATTATTGCTGTATTCTTTTTGTGTTTTAATTATATTGTGGGAACTGCCTGTGTGAGTGTCTGAGTATGCCTGATTCGGAGGACCTGGCGGGGCAAGCGGGGGCCATTGGGGTGGTTGGGGGAATTATGCCCACGGGAGAGAGTCGGAGCATTGCGGTCATAACAGGGAGAGGCAGATATGGCGGGGACTTTAGGGCTGGCCATTATAGGGGAAGGAGGGTTCGCTATATTGCAGAGATCCCTCCTTCCGGCCCTATGAGTCCCACTCCAAGATCAGATGGCGTGAGCGATCAGGACCCTGGTCTCAGGCTGCTGTCGCTAAATGCCAGGTCTGTTATCCATAAGGCTCCCCTCGTCCGGGACTTGATTGTAGACGAGGGGGCAGACCTGGCATGTATTACTGAAACATGCCTGGGCACGGAGGGAGGAGTCCCCCTCGTAGAGCTGTGCCCAGACGGGTTTCAGGTGCTTCATCAGCCGAGAGCCCAGGGAAGGGGTGGCGGTGTGGCTATTGTAGTCCGGGAGTCTTTAGCTCCTCGTAGGATCCCTGCTCCGGAGCTTGTCGGGTGTGAGTCCCTGCTAGTGAAGTTGGACCTCAAGGGTCAAGCGGGTTTGCTGCTAACGTACCTGCCTCCCAACTGCGTTGCAGCGGCCCTCCCTGCGCTCCTCGAGTCAATAGCCGAGCTAGCAATTGAGTTCCCTAGACTAATGGTTCTGGGGGACTTCAATTTGCCTTCGCTCGGTGAACACTCTGATGGAGCGCAGGAGTTCATGGCCTCCATGACAGCCATGGGCCTGACCCAGGTAATTCGAGGCCCTACCCACTTGGCAGGACATACACTCGACCTCGTATTCCTCTCGGAGCAGTGGAGTTATGATCTTGGTCTGAGGGGAAATGAGATCATTCCCCTGTCGTGGTCAGACCACTACCTACTGAGGCTAGACTTCCGGAGGCCAAACCCCCACCGTAGGGAGGAGGAACCGACCAGGTGGTTCCGCCCCAGGCGACTGATGGACCCTGTTAGGTTCCAGACGGAGCTTGGGGTCATTCCAGATGCTCTCGCCCACAGTTCGGCGGAGACTATTGCTGCGGCCTGGCACTCGGCGGCATCAGAGTCTCTAGACCGAATTGCGCCACTACGGCCCCTCCGGGTCAGCGGCTCGCGGAGGCCCCCTTGGTTCACCGAGGAGCTCCGCGAGATAAAGCGCCGGAGGAGACGCCTAGAGCACCGGTGGAGGTCGGACAGGTCCGTATCGAACCGAGCACTGTTGACAGCTTGCACCAAGGAGTATATTTGGGCACTGAGAACCGCCAAAAGATTACACATTGCCTCCTTGGTAGCGTCCGCCGAGTCTCGCCCAGCCGCCCTGTTCAGGATAACCCGCTCCCTCCTAAATAGGAGGGAGACGGGGAACCCCCTGCAGGGTAAGGCTGAGGAATACAGTCAGTTCTTGGCGGACAAAATTGCTCGGTTTCAATCGGAACTGGACTCCACCCCCGCAGATCCAGCCGGGACACAGGGGAATAACTTGGTAGACCATCTCTGGGTTGAGTTTCAGGATGTTGCCTCTGGGGATGTGGACAAGGTTATGCGAGCTGTGAGTTCCTCCACCTGCATACTGGACCCGTGTCCCTCTTGGCTGACTGCCAACAGCAGAGAGGTGACACGAGGCTGGATCCAGGCGGTTGTTACCGCCTCTCTTCGGGAGGGACACCTCCCCACCGCGCTTAAGGCGGCGGTGGTGAGGCCCCTCCTGAAGAAACCGTCTTTGGATCCAGCAGTTCTCAACAACTATCGTCCAGTCTCCAACCTCCCCTTTCTGGGGAAGGTTGTTGAGAAGGTGGTGGCCTTACAGCTTCAGCGTACCTTGGAGGAAGCTAACTATCTTGACCCCTTCCAGTCTGGCTTCAGGCCCGGTTACAGCACTGAAACCGCTTTGGTCGCATTGACCGATGATCTCTGGAGAGCCAGAGATGGAGGCTACGCGTCCATCCTGGTTCTCCTCGACCTCTCAGCGGCTTTCGATACCATCGACCATGGTATCCTTCTGCGACGACTGCGGGAGGTGGGGGTGGGCGGCACTGTCTTACAGTGGTTCTCCTCCTACCTCTCGGACAGGTCGCAGTCGGTGTTGGTGGGGAGGGAGAGATCGTCCCTGAGGCCCCTAACCTATGGGGTGCCGCAGGGCTCGGTTCTGTCCCCCCTGCTATTCAACATATACATGAAACCGCTGGGCGAGATCATTCGGAGGCACGGGATTAAGTACCATCAATATGCGGACGATACGCAGTTGTATCTGTCCGCCCCGTGCCAACTCAATGAAGCGGTGGACGTGATGAACCGGGGCCTTGAGGCTGTTAAAGACTGGATGAGAGCTAACAAACTGGTACTCAACCCGGAAAAGACCGAGTGGCTGTTGTGTTTTCCTCCCAAAAATTTGGCTAACGTTCCATCAATCAGGCTGGGGGGGCAAAATTTATTCCCCTCAGATAGGGTCCGCAACTTGGGAGTCCTCCTGGATTCACAGCTGAGTTTTGACCACCACTTGTCGGCTGTGACCAGGGGGGCATTTGCCCAGGTTCGCCTGGTGCGCCAGTTGCGGCCCTACCTGAACCGGGAGGCTCTCACAACAGTCACTCGAGCCCTTGTGATCTCTAGGCTGGAATACTGCAATGTGCTCTACATGGGGCTGCCCTTGAAGAGCATCCGGCGACTTCAGCTAGTCCAGAACGCGGCCGCGCGAGTGATCATGGGCGCACCACGGTTCGCCCATATAACACCAATCCTCCGTGAGCTGCGCTGGCTACCTGTTGATCGTCGGGTGCACTTCAAGGTCTTACTTACCACCTACAAAGCGCTCCATGGTAGTGGATCTGACTATTTGAGAGACCGCCTCCTGCCAATTACCTCCCTGCGTCCCATCAGATCGCACAGAGTAGGCCTCCTCCGAATTCCATCCGCCAGTCAGTGCCGACTGGCGACTACGCGGAGGAGAGCCTTCTCAGTTGCAGCTCCGACATTATGGAACAACCTCCCCGTGGAGATCCGTACCCTCACCACAGTCCAGGCCTTCCGCACAGCCCTTAAGAACTGGCTATCCCGTCAGGCCTGGGGATAGGATTACTCTCACCCCGCCCGAATGTTGAGTGAATGTTGTGATTTTATGGTTAATTTTCTTTTAATCACGATTCTTTTCTTTTTAAGTCTCGTCTTGCACTCCCTTCCCTTCACTGTTGTGAGCCGCCCTGAGTCCCCTCAGGGAAAAGGGCGGCATATAAATTCCCAATAAAATCCTAAAAATCCTAAAATGGAGGACTCATAATCTTTACAAAACTGCCAAGCATCCTTGTCAAAACTGAAGACAGGCAGTCCTCGACTTACAACAGTGCATTCAGCAACAGTTCAAAGTTAGAACGGCTGTGAAAAAAGTGACTTGGGACCCAAAGGTGCTTTTTTTTTCAAGAGGCAACTGGACTTTCTTGGTTTTTTTCTTTTAAGACTCCAAGAAGAAGCTTCTTTAAACTTCTTTGAAGCAAAATGTCTTCAAAGAAAAACCAGACAGTCCAGTTGCCTCTTAAAAAAAAAACACCTTTGGGTCACTTTTTTCAGCGCCGTTCTAACTTTGAACAGTCACTAAACGAAGTAAGTCGAGGGTTCCTGTTACTTGTCAACTTTCTAGCTAGAAAGCGAAGCTCGGAAGGCGGGGCCAAATTGACTCATCCCGCCAATAGTTATCGCTCCTCCCCCCCTCCCTCCCCTCTTTGCCCCTCCCGCCATCCAATCGCCTTCCGCTGGCCGAACGCGCCAACGATGCCGAAGGCCCACCCTGACGATCCCAACCACTCAGGGCCTTCCTCCGCCCCAGGCCTGCGTCGGGCCTCGCGCGCGCTTTATGCTCGCCGACCCGCCCTCCAGCCTTTCCAGCCAACGGGACAGCAAGGCTTTCTCATCGATCGGCCAATCGGCGTCGGAGGCCGCGGCCGCTCCTCCTTCCCCTAGCTCCAGCCGGACCAATCTGAATGCAGCGCGCGCCGCTCGGAGCCCGGGGAGCGGCTTTGACAAGGAGGCCAGAAGCGAAGCGGACGGGAGACTCCAGAAGCTCCTTCCTTTCGGGCGATTCGAGGCGTCGCCAAGGAAACGGCGATTCGAGAACCCTCCCGCCCCCCCCCTCTGCCCAAGATCGCTCGTTGCTACGACATCGCCCGGGTTCTAGAACCGAACCGCGTTGCCTGGGCGTGGATGTTCCAGAAAGCTTGCAAAGGAAGGGCGGTCGACTTCGCTGCCGGGCAAAAACCGGAGAGACCGACGGACAAGAAATCTGCAACTTTTTTTGTGCATAAATTCGAATTAATTCCAAGGATCCTCAGCCTGCTGAGAAAAGCCGAGTCGGTTTCGATCCGGTCCATCAAGATCTGCATCCTCCCCCGGGGATGCTCGAAAAGACCCAGCGGGGCTGATTTTCCACGAACTTCCACGGGACCTGCAGGGTAGTTTTAAAGGATCGCGAGTTGTCCCTGCAGTGGAAGCCTGGAACCTTCCTGCAGAAGGGAAGGAGGAGGAAAAAAAGACTTCATGCAAGAATTCCCATGGCGAGTGGCAGACACGGGTGTTTGCACCCGCAATGCGGGTCAGGAGTCAGTCTGACTCGAAATTGCTCTTGAGGAAATAATTGCCCTTAAAACGTCTGAAGCCGTCTTTGCAACGCGTGTCATGGGGAGATGAAACCGGTTGCATGACTGAAGGAGCCTTATTTTTTTTTCTTTGTAGTTAAATCAATTGGGGTTAATCAAGGAAGCTGATGGAAGGACCCACCCATCTTCAGGTAGAGATGAACCTGTCATTGCACGACAGCCTGTGATTTGGGGCATCTGGCCAAATTTCGGCAGCCATCTCAGTTTGCAATTGACCCTATTCTCTTGCACCTGCTATTTCGGCTTTCCCATTAAAAAAAAGTTTGCAGCTGCCACAGCTGGAAGTCAACTTGACGGCTTGCAGGTGGAGTGATTGAACCCCTGCCCCACCTGCTTGTCACCTGACCTGTCTTTGGATTGAAGGAGCTCCAGCCATGCTTTCTGAAGCTCTGCCCTGCTTCCAGCTGCTCCGGATGGGCCCGGCCTCTTCTGGGGATTTGCCAAACCGGGATCTCTACACTTTCAGACCTGCCAAGCCCAGCTGCGTTTATCGTCTGGGTCGCCGAGATGAAGTTTGCGATGTCATTCTGGTGTCTGACCAGAACCCGGCTTTGATCTCCCGGGTCCATGCGGAGATACACGCAGAACGGGATGCTGACAGCATGGCGGGGGAGTGGCGAGTTGGCCTGGTGGACTGCAGCAGTTATGGTGAGTTCTTGGGAACACAAATAGACTTTGACTGACAACTGTTCATTTAGTGAAGTGTTCAAAGTTCACCAAATGAATGTTTAGTGTTCAAAGTTACAACAGCACTGAAAAGTGTGACTTTTTCACACTTATGACCGTTGCAGCATCCCCATGGCCACGTGATCAAAATTCAGGCGCCCGGCAACTGACTCATAGTTATGATGGTTGTGGTGTCCTGGGGTCATGGGATCACTTTTTGTAACCTTCTGACAAGCAAAGTCAATGGGGAAGCCCTTTACAGTTGTGTTTGCTAATTTAACAATAGTAGTGATTCACTTGTTGTGGCCCCGTCATAAAATGGGGCTACATTCACTTAATAAATCTCTCGCTTAGTAACATAAATTTTGGGTTCAATTGTGGTGATAAGTGGAGGATTACCTGTACTGCACTGCTAAATCCTGGCCTAATTGTTTATTTACATCCCGCCTTCATTATTTTTATAAATAGCTCAAGGTGGCCAGCACACATAATACTCTTTGCGCCTCCTATTTTCCCACAACAACAACCCTGTGAGGTGGGTTGGGCTGAGGGAGTGATTGGTCCAACTCAGGATCTCTTGGTTTCTAAGTCCGGTGCCTTAACCACTATATTAAAGAGTTCAGACACTTCTTCCTAAATGTGTTGAATTTGAGCATGGCTGGATTTTTGAGGGTTAAGAATTGCTTTTATTTATTCATTTATTTTCAGGACTTCAAAACAAAACCCACAACTTAGAAGTTGAATAATTGCTTAGACCAGTACAGGTGATATTTATATAAGGGGCGTCAACCTTCTACTTTAAAACTCAAGTTCATTTCTGAAGGAGAAATACACATTCCAAAAGGCCTGATATGAAACACACTACAATACAGGTACCCTGTTTCCCTGAAAATAAGAGCTCCCCGGATAATAAGCCCATGTGGGCTTTGGAGCGCATGCGCTAAAATAAGTCCTCCCCCAAAATAAGCCCCTCCCCAAAAATTGCAACACAGCAGTAGCCATGAGGTGCCCACACTCGCCGCTCCTGTACCTCAAAAATAATAAGTCCCCCCCCCAAAATAAGGCCAAGTGCTTATTTCAGGGGTCAACTTATGACCATAATTTCCAAAATTTTGAGCCCAAAATTTCTATGCTATGTCAGATAGATGTTTTGTCCCATTTTCCAACCTTTCTGGCCACCGTTGTTAAGTGAATCACTGGAATTGCTCAGTTAGTAACATGCTTGTTAAGTAAATCTGGCTTCCCCATAGACTTTGCTGATCAGAAGGTTGCAAAAGGTGTTTGTGTGACCTTGGGACACTGCAACTGTCATAAAGTCAATTGCCAAACGTTCGAATGTAAGTCACGTGACCATGGGGATGTTGCAACGATCGTAAATGCAAAAAATTGTCATAAATGATTTTTTCAGTGCCGTTGTAACTTCAGATTGTCACTAAGTGAACTGTTGTAAGTCGAGGACTACCTATACAGGTAGCAATAGCACCTAGACTTATATACCGCTTCCCAGTGCTTCCCAGCCCTCTCTAAGCAGTTTACAGAGTCATCCTCTTGCTCCCAACAATCCGGGTCCTTATTTTGCCCATCTTGGAAGGATGGAAGGCTGAGTCAACCTTGAGCCTAGTGAGATTTGAACTGCTGAACTGCAGCTAGCAGTCAGCTGACATGGCCTGCAGCACTGCATTCTAGCCACTGTGGCTCATTATAGTCCTTGACTTAACAACCATACTTGAGCTGAGAATTATGCTTGTAAGTCATACCTGTCCTTAAGCAGGTCATCACAGGCTTGGCCTGATTTTACTTTTTTTTTTTTTTTGGCAATAATTCTTAAGTGAATCCATTGTCTGCAGTGGGTGGGTTTTTTTGCCAGAAACTGGAAATAAATGCTGGTTTTTGACAGAAAACCATCATCAATCAGGGTCATGTCATCCAATGTGGGATGTTGCAAATGGCCATACATGTGCCCAAAATGTGATCATGGGGGGGATGGGGTGGACAGGGGGGAGAGAACTGCCCATCAGAACTTCACATCTGGGTCATAAGTACATTTTGGGGGTCTGTTGTGACTTCAACCAATTGTTTAGTGGCCAGTCATACCTTGAGGATTAGACTACATGTAACATTTTTCCTCCCCGTGTAATTATCCTTTCAGGCACATACATCAATGCTCTCCGCATGTCCCACGGCCAGCGGGTAGATCTGAACGATGGAGACCTTCTGACTTTCGGCCATCCCAGCCCAGTGCCCGAGGGTTGCGTGTTGCCACCGCCACACGGCAACTCCGAGTTTTATTTCCTCTTCCAGAAAGTCCGTGTCCGGCCGCAAGACTTTGCAGCTATCACCGAACCCAAAGCCCCGTGGGCTTCTTCCTCTGGTTTCCGGCCGGTGTTGCCTTCCGACAACCATCGGATCCGTCCTCTATCCCGTCATTCGCCCACCTCCCTCTCGTGCCGCCCCAAAGCCACCCTCATCCTCAGCTCCATCGGCAGCCTTAGCAAGCTGAAGCCCCAGCCTTTTACTTTCTCTTTGAGTGGGAGCCGATTAGCGGATCCTCCCGCCCAGCCGAAACCATCCCGTAACCGCCGTAAGTCGGCTCACACGGTGCTTCCTGAACTAGAGGATGAAATCGCACGCCTGGAAGAGGAACAGCCACCCCCAGATAAGGAGCAGCGCTTGGGGACTTACCGGTGTTGCCAGAGTAGCAATTTGAGGCTCCAGCAAAGAATGCAAGAAGGGAGCAACAACATCAAGGAAGATGCAGAACCAAAGCTTCACATCACGCCAAGTGGGTGAGTCCCTTTAAGTTCTATGTTATAGGCAATGTTTTTTTTCTTAAAGGAGCACGGTTAAAGAACCTGAGCTTGTCAGCTGGAAAGATGACAGACTGGATTCGGGACCATTCTCCTGCAAAGGGGTGAGCTTTCGTTCCTTGCCTCAGCTCAGGGGTGAAATTTAGCAGGTTATGACAGCTTCTGGAGAACCGGTAGTGGAAATTTTGAGTAGTTCAGAGAACCAGCAAATACCACCTCTAGCTGGCCCCAGAGTGAGGAGGGAAAGGGGATTTTGCAGTATCCTCCCCCCAGGAGTGGGGTGGGAATGGAGATTTTGCAGTATCCTTCCCCAGGAGTGGGATGGGAATGGAGATTTTGCAGTATTCTTTCCCAGGAGTGGGGTGGGAATGGAGATTTTGCAGTATTCTTCCCCCAGGAGTGGGGTGGGAATGGAGATTTTGCAGTATCCTTCCCCAGGAGTGGGGAGGGAATGGAGATTTTGCAGTATTCTTTCCCAGGAGTGGGGTGGGAATGGGGATTTTGCCGTATTCTTTCCCAGGAGTGGGGTGGGAATGGAGATTTTGCAGTATTCTTTCCCAGGATTCGGGTGGAATGGGGATTTTGCAGTATCCTTCCCCCAGGAGTGAGGAGGGAATGGAGATTTTGCAGTATCCTTTCCCAGGAGTGGGGTGGGAATGGGGATTTTGCAGTATCCTTCCCCCAGGAGTGGGGTGGGAATGGAGATTTTGCAGTATCCTTCCCCATGAGTGGGGAGGGAATGGAGATTTTGCAGTATCCTTCCCCCAGAAGTGATTAGGGAATGGGGATTTTGCAGTATCCTTCCCCCAGGAGTGGGGAGGGAAAGGGTATTTTGCAGTATCCTTCCCCAGGAGTGAGGAAGGAATGGAGCTTTTGCAGTATCCTTCCCCTGCCATGCCCACCAAGCTACATCCACAGAACCGATAGTAAAAAAAAATTCACCACTGCCTCAGCTCCTGCCCATCTAACAGTTTGAACGCATGCAAATGCAAGTAGATAAATAGATACCACTTCAGTGGGAGGGTAACAGTGTTCCGTGTGCCTTTGGTGTACAGCCATGCTAGTCAGATGACCACCGAAAATGTATTCGGACAATGCTTGGCTCTCGCGGCCAAGAAACAGAGATGAACACAGTGCCCTGCAATCGGACACAACCAGACAGGGAAACTCTTACCTTTTTTTACTTCTCTTAACAAAATACTTCTGTCTGAGAGCCAGTTTGATGTAGTGGTTAAGGCACCAGCCTAGAAATCAGGAAACTGACTTTTAGTCCTGCCTTAGGCCAGAAAGGCAGCTGGGTGACTTTGGGCCAATCACCAGGAGGCTGTGAGTTCTAGTCCTGCCATAGGCATAAAAGCCAGCTGGGTGACCTTGGGCCACTCACTCTCTCTTTCAGCCCAATCCACCGCCAAGGATGCCTGGCCTGGGAACGGAATGTGAAACTACTTTGAGAAGTGCCCAGCTTCAAAGCGTTTCCCAAAACATCCAATAGGGATGCTATTGGACACTGTTGAACTGGTCAAGGGAGGAGGGCCAGGGAAAAGGGAAAATAGCAACCTTTTGCACAGGAAAACTCAGATCTAGCCTTACTTTCGCTGCAACCACTTGTCTTTAATAAAAGAACCTATCACTTCAACCAAATGGAATCGAGGGTCTTTCTTTGCTAAGGATCTAAGTTGGGGCAGGCCTGACACCATCTCAGGAACGCGCCTGGGTGTGATTATGATGTGTTACAAATGTGTTATCTCTGCTTTGGTTCTTTCCAGGAAGCGACGTGGCCGGCCTCGGAAGAATCCTCTGGGAAGCGCTGGCCAAGTTTTCTCCCAGACTCTGTCTTCCCCGCAGCCATGTGCAGCTCCCCGGTGCCGCCTTCCCCAAGACGAGATAGTGGAGTGGGTCCAGTGCGATGGCTGCGATGCCTGGTACCACGTAGCCTGTGCGGGCTGCAGTTATAGTGCGGTGAAAGAGGCAGATTTTCGGTGCATTGCCTGCCGTTCCTAATGCCCGAGAATTCTCCTTAGAAACTGGTCCCATCAGTGACCGAAAAGAATTTAAAAAAAAAAAATAAGATCCCTGATGGACGCATGTGGACTACTGAAAATTTGCACAGGGTAAGCCTTCCTTCAATGAGAAGGAAGCAGATATCGAGTAGGGTAAAGTGTGGGTACGTGCAAAGGAAACCCCTCAGACGGAATAGGGTGAGCGACCTTTGACATGTTAAAAGGAGACAGACTCCTAAATGTATCAGTCCCGTTTCTTTGGAAATCATTGCCTTGCTGAGAACATGCCAAACAAGCATTTGTGGGAATGGATCATGCTGTGAATTGCTACCTGGTGACCATCTGGAGAAGGTCAGTAAGAGCCTGGAGATCAATGCAATAGATCTTTGGTACAGAGCAGGGGTGGGATTCGACTGGTTCGGGCGAAGCGTGCGATCCCCCAACCAGTTGTTAAACGATAGGATCCGACCACCGGTACAGAGTTTCCACTCCTGGAGTCTTCATTTTTTGCAAGTCCTGCAGAAGATGTGGAAGGAAGAACAATCTGTATGCCATTTGACTTGGACCACAAATTCATAAAACAGCCGAATATTGCCAAGGTCAGATTGGCACCAGCCAATTCTGATTGTACCAAATGGTCCGTGCCTCACAACAGGGAGAAGGCTGTTGTGTGAACAACCAGCTGTTTCCTGGGGGCGGGTGGCAACGGTGGTCAAAACCCAGAAGAAGCAAAGTTGGGGAAGCAGCTCCCAGAATTGCATCTCCGGATTTGAGATTTGGGGCTCTTCAAACCTTTCCCTAAGTTCGTGTACAATATGGGACAATTTTCCAAGAACAGGATATGCTTTGAAAGAGTGACAACTTCTGCTTTCTCTCGCTCTCCGTCTCTCTCAAGCCTTTGAGGTGAGCGAGATGGCGGATGAAGAAGCAAGCATGGAGTTCAAAGATGAAGAATTAAATGGGGGGAAAAAACCTCACACACACATGTGTTCTAAATTGCAGAAAGGTGAACGGGGCTTTTATTCGAATTGATGAGGCCGGGGCTGGTATTGTTCCCCATCTGCTTTGTCCGTATTTAAAGCGCATATGTTTGCTTGAATGTTACACCAAAAGCAACCAGGAAGGAAATATTTTTCATCCTCTTCACTTTTCACTCTCTTTTCGCCTCCCAACACAGGACTGAGACTACTGGGGGGGGGGAGTTTAAAAAGGGGGAGGATTTTTTACTCTTTTTAGCAATCGCTTTTTGACTTAAAAAAAAAAGCTTCTTGCACTTTATACGCAAATAAGGAAGACACACGATTGAGTGCTCCTTCTGATTTAACTAAGCTCCTCTTTAAAAGAGGCAGTCTGGCATAGTGTTTCTCAACCTTGGCAGCTTTAAGATGTGTGGACTTCCAGTCCCAGAATTCCCCAGCCAGCTATGCGGAATTCCGGGAATGGAAGTCCGCACATCTTAAAACTGCCAAGGTTGAGAAATACGTGTGGCATTTTGTGAAGGCAAATGTATTGCTTTGTTGATCGCAGAAGGTTCCTGCAGCATTATCCTTGGTTCTACGTCGCATGTTTTTGCAGACGGAGAGTGAAGCTACTCTAGGAAATAAAAGGCAATTAGCAAGTCTGGTGGTTTTGAGACCACATCCATATGGGGGTCTATGACAATTCGCCACACTCCACTTGCCATCTCACCACAGCCATCTCTGTATGGGACAAGATTGACACTAATATCCAAAGAAACGGTGGGATAGAATCTTTAAAAGAAAAGGTGCAAAAGGAGGGAGAGAATGAAACGCGAGTGGCAAAAATCAAAATAGCTTATTTGTTTTTAAATAATGAAATAGAATTGTTAAATCTCCCCACGGCGAATTGGCTGCAGCAAATTGTCCCATTCCCTCCTGTATGCTCTCCCGAGTCTAATGATGTCACAGACCCTCTTCTAACCATGATGGCAAACCGCCTATCTGGCTCCAAAAGCTTATACCCCCATAAGTTTGTTGAACAGAGTTTTCTTTTTCTAAGGCAGCGATGGTGAACCTTTTCAGCACTGAGCGCATAGGCGCTCACCTGGATCACAACCCGGAAGAGGAGCTGCCCAGGGGGAAATGTGCCAGCCGGGAAATTAACTTCTGATTTCTGCTGCGCACATGCACGCCTGCCAGCTAGTCCTCTGGTTACTGATGTGCATGCGTGCACGATGATAAGCTGGGGGCACACATGTTCATGCTGGAAAATGGATGACCAGCTCTTCCAATTTCTGGCACTGCCGCACACACGCAGACGAGCTGATTGCTGCGTGTGCATGCGCGCCAGAAACCCGGAAGAGGAACGAGCGATCCCATGCGTGCCAGGTGACATGGCTCTGCGTGCCGCTTTGGGCATGTATGACATAGGTTTGCCATCACGGGTCTAAGGGTTCTTTCCACGTGATAAAGGGGGAGAGTTGTTGTTTTCTTAAATATTTTTGAGGATGCTCAGTAGCCCTGATTTCTAGCATAGAAACTGAAACCATTTTTTAAAAAGTCTAGCCGTAAGCAGCATGGTGGCATTTCCTAAGAAACACCCAGATGTGTACAGATGTGTTTGCACACAGCATCCCAGCAAGATAAGGCTCTTTGCTTAACTGAAAGCTGGGGAGGTACCATTTCCCTTTGGAAAAATGAAATTCTCATTCTACTACCCTGTTTCCCTGAAAATAAGGCCTCCCCGGATAATAAGCCCAATCTGGCTTTTGAGCGCATGCGCTAAAATAAGCCCTCCCCCAAAAATAAGCCCTCCCTGAAAATATTACAACACAGCAGCAGCTATGAGGTGACCACGCTCGCAGCCTTCTGAACCTCAAAATAAGACCCCCTCAAAAAATAAAGCCAAGTGTTTATTTCAGGGGTCAAAAAAAATTAAGACTTATTTTTGGGGAAACGGCATGTACTTAGCTATAGATCGATGCCAAATGACAGGGAATCTGCTTGTCTAGATGTTGAACAGCAGGTCCCAGCCTCCCTCGGCGATAACATCTGGGGGCTACACATCTGGAACGGACCCGCATCTTCCAGCTTAGGAGGGAAAAGGGAGGTCAAGCAACAGAATGAAGAATCTTCAACCTGAGGAAATGCTAAAAGCTGGCTCCAACGTTTTGGAGGAATCTGTTCAAATACCAAATACAAACTGCCTGCTAGCAAAAAAAAAATAACAGGAGATTTAAAAAAATGGATCCCCTCTCGAAAAAGGATATTTTCCGTAAACCGTCGGATCTGCCTTGTTTTCTCAAGATGGGTCAACTTAAAGCACTTTGCAATTAAAAGAAAAGAAAAGAAAGAAAGGCAATTCTTAACTTCCATCCCGTTTCTGTTCATCCGGGCTTCACTCTCTGACTTCTTAGCAGCACATTTGCTCAACGTTGCCACCTCTACCGACTCAATCTGGGAAAACCTGCTTTTTAATATGCCAAAATGAAAAATAAGCTACTCCTTACAGGGGAACTGCTGCCACAGAAGCCAACCAGAAAATCAACCAAAGACTTCTGTAGTTTAGGAAAGAGGCATTTGGGTTTTTTTTTAAATTCTTGTGCACTTGGCAAGGTTGTTTTTGTCTTTTTAGGGGGAAGGAAGGAAGGGTATCCTTTTCCTGTAATAAAAATGTTTCTCATCTTGCAACAGGCTTGATCTTAGCATTGAAAATAAACCTAAACTGCAATCTTAATGGCTGCATAAATGTGATAAGACAGATCGAGATTGTCAGAGTTTGTGGCAGAAATCAAATCCAGAAAGCACACACAGGTAACTGATTCAACAGGATTCATCAACTTCTTTATATACATAATAACACATGAGACATAATACAACACCAATGGCTGGGTCTTCCAACATGGTAGAGAGTACAAACAAACACAGGAAGAAGGAAGAACAATTTTTCGTTTCAGTTTCAGAGAGCAGATTAGTTTGCAGCTTTTGCACAGATTCAGAGCTACAGAACTAAGCCACGCCCAGGCTCCAAAGTGTTTCAGCTCCCATTGGCTGACCTTGTTACTAAGCCCTATTCCAGCTCATGAATATCTCTACTCTGACAGAGATGTGTTCAAACTAAATTATCTTTCCTTGAAAACAAGGTTATGGCCGTAGAACTGCGGGTTTCGCCTGTTGAAAGGACGCTCAACCTTCTCACTGGCATCTCAGACATTACAAAGTTCACAATTTACAGGTAGTCCTCGACTTACAACCACAATTGAGCCCAAAATTTCCTGCTGCTAAGTGAGACATTTGTTAAGGGAATCTTGTGCCATTTTACGACCTTTCTTGCCACATTTGTCAACTTAGCAGTCATTAAGTGAATAACACAGTTGTCAAAGGAGTCGTGCTTCCCCATTGACTGTCAGAAGGTCGCAAAAGGGGATATTACATGACCCCGGGACACTGCAACCGTCATAAATAGGAGTCCGTTCCCAAGCATCTCTATTGTGATCATGTGAACGTAGGGATGCTGCAGTGATTGTGAGAAACGATCCGATATTTCAGTGCCTTTGTAGCTTTGAACCGTCGCTAAACGAACTGTTGCAAGTCAAGGAATACCTGTATCCGTGTCCCAGGATAATGTTGCAGGATCCAATCTGGGTCAGTCCCTGGGACTAGAGGTTCTGCCTTCTAAGCTTTCAGACTGATGCTGGAGCCCATCCTTCTTCCCTAGGGATGGGCTCCAGCAAGAGTTCAGAAGGCTAAACCCTGGTCCCGACGGCTGACCCAGATTGGATGCTGCAACAGCCTAAAGCTCATCCCACCATACAACTACCTTGAGTTTGGGTTCAACCAGGGAGAGGCCTCTGGGAATACATAAAGTACTCATAATTTGTTGCAAGAACATATCTATGGAGATTCTCAGTCATCCAGGTCATGGGTTGTCCCAAAGGTGCTTTTTCCAAGAGGCAACAGGACTTTCTGGTTTTTCTTTGAAGACGTTTCGCTTCTCACCCAAGAAGCTTCTTCTCCTCTGACTGGAAGGTGGGGAATGGAAGGAGCTGTATTCCTTGCAGACAGCTGGTCATTTGCCTCCTTCTAGGAGGTCGTTAAGGTCACCTGGTGGTTTATCTCTGTCCTTAGGGTCACCTGAGTGGTGCAAATGGGTGTGGAGCCTTCTTGGAACTGCTGAAAGACTGTGTTGTAGACTGGAGATAGAGGATGTTGCGTGACCCCTCAAAACCACGCTCGACTAAACCGCGTCGCTGACGTCATCAACAGGACGACAACAGCGAGCGCGGAGAAAGAACGGCGCTTTAAATAGCGCTTTGAAAGCAAGCCGATTCAACTTAAGGTAAGGGTTAGCTTTAGGGTTAGGTTAAGGGTTAGGTTTAGGGTTAGGTTAACGATTAGGGTTAGGTTAAGGGTTAGGTTTAGGGTTAGGTTAAGGGTTAGGTTTAGGGTTAGGTTTAGGATTAGGTTTAGGGGGGTTAGGTTTAGGTTTAGGGGTTAATTTTAGGTTTAGGATTCTGTCTCCGCGCTGTTGTCGCCCTGTTGATGACGTCAGGGACGCGGTTTAGTCGGGTGTGGTTTAGTCGAGCGCGGTTTTGTGGTGGAACCAGATGTTGTATCCCTCCCCCTCTGTCGAGAGAGGGCTGTTCAGTTTTGACATAAATGGCCTCTTAGGCCCCTCTTTCAAACCAGTGGTCCTCTCTGTCCAAAATGTGGACTGTGCTGACTTCAAAAGTGTGGCCTTTTGTCTTTTAAATGCAGGTGGGCTGTTGGATCTCTAGTCCCGATTCAGGGTTTCTTCTCTTATGTGGTGCCCATGCATTCCTATAAAAAGCTCCTTGTGAGAACTTTAAAAAGTGGGTGGGCTTTTTCCAGAGCTGTCCTTTCTTTTTAGCTTCCCCTCTGATATCAGATGGCCTCATTGGCGCCTTTTGTGCTCACTCCTGTACAGGGAACAGCCATTCATTGAGCGACTGTTCTAAGTTACAGCTTTGCTGAAAAAAGTGACTCAATCTCAGTTGCAGCATCCCCAGGGTCACATGATCAAAAATTCTGAGTGCTCACCAACTGGCTTTTATATATGAGCATTGCCCTGTCCCTGGGTCAAGTGATCTCCATTTGCAACCATCCCAGCTGAGTTCCCACAAACAAAGTCACTGCAGGAAGCGAGATTTGCTTTAACGAACATTTTTCCCCACTGGGGGAAAAAAAATGCTTAGGCTTATTCAGCATTTTCTTCCTATCCTAATTTTGTACGCCACTGTTCTGATCTAGGCTTTCCCAAAAAGCACGAAGCAAATTCCTGGTCCTGACAAAAACCCCTTTTTTATTAAACGAATGTGAATTCCTCTTATTCACATTCAGCAAGGCCTGGTAAACAGTCTTTCAAAGGTGAATTTATAACCACAGATCTTATCTATCTTGGAAAGCTGCCAGGTAAATATTTTCCAAACGCAGTGCAGTACAAGGAAAGACTTGGCACAGAGTCTCTGGGATTCACGGACAGATCTTCACACTCCTGAAACGAACGAATGAGCAAATTGTTTCCTGCAAAGTCCACTTGCCTTTTGCTCCTCTTTTATTTCCTCTGGGAGGGGCCAATCACCTTCCACTTGTGACTTTACTCCCAAGTCGACCCTGATTTCTTAGCTGTTCTTCTGGCAGCTCTGCGCATGCGCACACTGGGAACAGGCTCCTACTGTTCCTCTGCCTCACTGCTTTCTAGCTCCAAAGGCAGCTGAGAACTGCCAGACGGTCTTGGCCACACTTCTGCCTCCAACGCAGAGCCCTTGTCCGAGCCTTCCCCAGCCTCAGGACTGGCCCATATTCCTCCCCAACCTCCTCGCTGGCCGCTGGTGGGTCACGACAGCTACCCGGAGTCACCACATATAAATTGGGTGGGCACATGAGTGTATTTAATTAATTTTTAAAAACCTGCTAGATGTCTGGACTTCGACTTCCATGACACCTGAACCAGCATGGGCATTGCTGAGAATGCTGGGAACTGAAATCCCCCACATCCCAAAGCTGGGATATGCTGCGAAGAATTCCAGAGTTTTTGTTCCTCTGAACTCCTTGGAGGGACAGAGAAAACCTTGTGCATAGCAGCAATTGGGATGCTAATGGCAAAATTGCAGAAATAGGAAAAATGATCTAGAAAATTTGAAGAGGAAGCTAAGATGAAGCTTTTGAGTAGAGTTGAACAATTTGCCAGGTTCACACAATATGCAGAGCCCAATCATATCATTATCATGAACTCTTGCTTTCTTTTTCCTCTTCCTCCTCTTCTTCTCTTCCTTCCCACCCTCCTTTTAACCACTTCAGGTACCAAAGGAGATATAAAGTTACTCTTCACTTCCAGAAAAAATATTAATCAATCATTTCAAGGGGGGGGGGGGAGAAACAGCCCAGAAACAACTACTAGAACAATAAATGTTCTAAATCTGATTAATTGGACAGCAATTATGCCAACAAGAAAAAAAAGGTGATCCTATGTAACTAAGGGGTCATTGGCTCAGTGGCTAAGATGCTGAGCTTGTCGATCAGAAAGGTCGGCAGTTCGGTGGTTCAAATCCCTAGCGCTGCATAACGGAGTGAGCTCCCGTTACTTGTCCCAGCTTCTGCCAACCTAGCAGTTTGAAAGCGCGAAAAAATGCAAGTAGAAAAATAGGAACCACCTTTGGTGGGAAGAGCCTTCGCATTTAGTCATGCCGACCACATGGCCACGTAGATGTCTTTGGATAGCGCTGGCTCTTTGGCTTTGAAATGGAGATGAGCAATGCCCCCTAGAGTTGGGAACGACTAGCACATACGTATGAGGGCAACCTTTACCTTATGTAACTACAGCTTGCTGGGTGACTGGGCTAGTCACTCTTAGTCAACCTATTTTCCATGATGGTGGTTGTGGCCAGAAACAAGCCTGCTGGGTTTGTACTGCACTCAGGATTTATTGCATGCAGACATCAAATAGAATATTAACGCTAAGACTCATCCCAAGATTGAACTCTCTGCAAAATGAGTGGTCAATGGCTGATAATTCAAATAAACCTACCAATCAGGAGAATCCCCTTGTCTGTAGTTGATTAGAAAGCATGGAGTTGGAATACATGACATCTGTCATTATAGGCAGCCCTTGACTTACAGCCTTCAATTTGAACCCAACATTTTTGTTGCTAAGCAAAACATGCTAAGTGAGTTTTGCCCCGTTTTGCCACCTTTCTTGCCGCCACTGTTAAGTGAAGTGCTGCAGGTGCTGCATTTGTAACACAGTTGTTAGGTGAATCTGGCTTCCACATTGACTTTGCTTGCCAGGAGGGTGCAAAAGGTGTACAAATGGCCCCAGGACACTTCAACCATCGTTAAGTGAAAGTCAGTTGCCAAGCGTCTGAATTTTGATCACGTGACCATGGAGATGCTGGAACCATCATCTATATAAAACCTATACTCCTCACGAAATCGCCAGAACTTCAAAGCCTATAAACCTGAATTTTGGCATGTATGTTCCTCTTGGCTTCTAGGTGCTCACTAAGAAAGGATTTTTTGAAATGACCAGCACATCCTCAGTATTTCTTATAACTGCCAGTTGCCTTATAGTAACATGCTCTGATGCTACCCCTTCGCTATACCGGGCATGGGCATGGCCAGCGCGTGACTCATTTGTCCTGCAGGCTGGGAGTTTAGACATTCTACTCCCCCTCCTCACCTGAAAAGAACTCTGTCCCAACTGCCAGTTTCGTAGTGAAACATGGTTATCCAGCTAGTAAGTGTATAAAATAAGTCACTTTTTTCACCGAAGTTATAACTTCAAATGACAAATGAACTGTTCTAAGTTGAGGACTAACTATAGAAAACTGTAAATGGTGCACATTCTACATTCCTCCTTCACCCCAAAACATAGGCACCTGGATTCAGAGAGGTGTGGATAAACAATGAGGTGGTCGATCATGTTTATGAACAGTTTCATTTACGGAGTGGTATTGAAAGCCATAAATCGATGGCCACAAGGTTTAGACAAGCAGTCACCAACTGGTGATCTGTGGATCACTGGTGGTCCATGAGAAAATTTTGGTAGTCCACAGAAAAGTTTTTCCCTTTTTATACATTGTTCTAAATCAGGGATCCTCAAACTACGCCCCCTGCGCCAGATACAGCCCACCAAACCAATTAATCCTGCTCGCTGATGGGATGGGGTCCTTCAGGCACTTAGCTTGGCTGCCTGTTTAGTAGATCCAGTCCCTCCCTCCCTCCCTGGGAGTCCAGGCGCTTCAGTGAGTCGCGCATAAAACTTTGTCTGGGCTCCAAAGAGATAAGAGTTTGCAAGGGGCCAATCTAGCACCCCAGGCAGGCTATAAGACAAACATTCATTCTTGGCTGTTTTTGAGATTCCTAGCTGCAATGGACAGCAAAGCTAGGATTGACCCCGGGAGCTTCTTTCTGCCAAGAGGCAGACAAGCTAAGTGCCTGAAAGACCCCATCCCGTCACTAATTCATAGTAGTGGTTTGCGGGATTCAAAATTATGAATTTAGGTGTCCTGATTTGTGGCCAACGCATTATTGTCAACCTTCCTGATAAGATACTCCTGATTTTTTTCAAAGAAATCACCAGGCCTACGTTAATCAGCAATATTTTTTTAATAGAGGCCTCTTATGTCATACAAACAATTGGGTAAGTTAGGAAAAATCAAAATACAAAGATAAAATCATACAAGTTAATGATTAAAATTACACAACCACCAACATTCTTCTCCCATGCTAAATACAATAGTAATGGTATGAAAGGCCAATGAGGAACGGGGTATGACTCAATATTTATAGCTAGCTTCCTGTCCCATGCTTGGTTTTGATGTGCTGGCCTGTTTTTGAATTTGTAACAGGGCAGGGAGGAAAAATGGGACATCTGGTCCTTGAAAGAAGAACCTGCTCAAAATATATCTCATACCATGTGTCTTTTAAGATTGTGGACTTTCAGAGTTGCGTTTCCAGCCTTTTGTGTGTACTTAGGAGAAAAGGGCATCGTCTAAAATCTTGATTTTCGAGGATTGCAATGGCAGTCAAGGCCGAAAGGAGAATGTTTCTGGGGACACCATTAAGGTCTCCATTGTGGGGTGGACAAAGAATCAGACCAAGATTTCAGTAAGCTTTTAAAGAGTTTTCTTGGTCGGCTCAGAGACGTTCAGACACAAGAATGCTTTGACATAGGTCATCCTTGTACTAAATGATAGGATGAGGAGGGAGAGAAAGAAAGAAAAGAAAAATGAAAACCCCAAATCCTTTCCAACTGCAGGGGAGTTGTGTTCCACAAAGAAAATAACACAACTGTGTGATTTGTTTAGGTTCACCGAGAAATGAAACCACGTGGCTTTGTGTTGGGATAGTTATGAGAACAAAGGCCCATTTTTAACCTTCATAAGCCTTGCTGTCTCATTAATTAAAAGTGGGCAATGATGCCCAATTATGGTCAGTTCCCCAAAAATCTACTTGGTCCTTTAGAGACAGAAACATCTGGATTTGCGGTGGGTAAATATGGATGCATGCCAAACTAAATAAAAGACCAGCTATTATGGATCCTATAGAAACCAAAAAAGGGTTGGAAGTGAAAGCGACTTTTAGAAGCAGCTTTTCCTTTGATAAAATGTTTTTAAAAAATCATTGCAAAAATCTTTTTTAAAACCCTGATTAGAAAAACCTCACCAAGAAGCTTTGTATCCCTGAGTGTTAAAAGATGGTCAAAAGCCTAAGCTTTGAGCCCTTCCTTTCCTAAAGGAAATCAAATCTAAGAAATAAGAAAGAAAATGGCTGGAGGACCTCCCTGAGATTTAAAAAAAATGTAAGACGCCGAGATTTTGCTAGACAGGCTGCTCAGGTGGAATGCATTGGGTGGCCCATCACAGTGGGGGTCGAGGTGGGAGCGATAAAGACTTCCCCTTCGTGGAACTGGGGCACGTAAACAGCAGCAAACGCAGTCGTGTTGTAGCCCTGGGGCGGTGGAGGCAGCTGGTGGACGGGGCCAAGGCCGTGGGGCGGCGCTTGGAGCGGCCCATGAGGACAAGCTTGGGGTGGAACAGGACCATCGGGCTCCTCCCGAGGGCCGTTTCCGTTGCGCTTGCCCTTCTGACGGCGGTTGCAAAACCAGACGCGTACTACCTGCAAGAGACAAAGCACATGTAAGTTATAGCAAGAACACTTATACTGCTCCATACCACTTTAGAGCACTCTCTGGGGAGATGTTTACAACTTCAGCATATGGCCCCCAACAATCTGGGTCCTTATTTTACCGACCTCGGAAGGATGGGAAGCTGAGTCAACCTTGAGCTGGTCAGGATCAAACTCCTGATTGTGGGCAGAGTTTGCCTGCAATACTGCTTTCTAACCACAGCTTATGGTCAAGCCAATATGATGAGGGACAGATCACTGTGCTAATCCTCCCCACAATGACCTTCCCTCCATAGCTCCTTGCAGAGCCCATCCTCTAGAAAGACTCGACCTGCCCTTGAATGTTGCAACAGCAGAAGAAACTGAGTTGGCCTCTCCAAACGTCATCCTCAGTGAAGCATGCAAACCAGCATCTGCATTTCCTGCGGTGTTTGAGGAGAACGCATCTTTCTCCTTCTGCCCTGGCCAGTTTTTACAGAGGCACAATTGTGAGCACACAACACACTGCATCACTGTTTGGTTTGGCCGCAGCAGCACCTCAGATAGAAAGTCCATAAAGAGAGTGGTAAGGACAACCAAGAAGAGTATCAGAAAGACACTTCCAGTTATTCAGGATACTGATTATAAGTGCTATGTGCTTAGAGCTCAAAGAGAGCTCAAAAGACCTCACACACCCACTTTATGGTCTGTTTTTGTTGCTCCCCTTTGGGAGGAGGTTTCAAAGTATTTCTAGCAGGACTAGCAGATTATGTAACAGCTTTGTTCCCTACGCCAGCTGTCTGCTAAACTTGCAAGAATCTCTTTGCTCGCCATATACATGTATACAACCAGGGGTGGGTTTCAGGCGGTTCGTGGCGGTCCCCACGAACCGGTTGGTCGGCGAACCCGGAAGTAAGGAACTTCCGGGAACGCCGAAGGATCCACCCGCCCGCCCGCGTTTCTTACCCGGTTTTGACGAGTTCTGCGCTTCCACGCATGCGCAGAACGCATACAGCGCCTGCACGATCCTCCAGGAGCAGTTGGAGCATCGCACAGGCGCTAGTACGCATGCGTGCACTGCGCGCGTGCACGAGGACGCCGCCGGCCCCGTTCCAACCAAACCGGTTGGAACGGGCTGAGAAACCCACCCCTGTATACAACTATCATAGTTTCAATATAGTTGTATGACAGCTTTAGGCTCATGACCGTAACTTTAAGATCCAGAAGAAGGAATTCCAAATACATATATACACACACACACACACATACATACATACACATATGACACACATACACACACACACACACACACATATATATATATGTATATTTGTGTGTGTGTGTGATATATATATATATATATATATATATATATATATATATATATATATATATATATATATATATATATATCACACACACACAAATATACATATATATGTGTGTGTGTGTGTGCGCGTGTGTGTTGCATTTGTGCTGATAAATAAATAAAGGGAGACTAGTATAGATCTATTTCAAGCTATTTAGCTCTCATCAGCTAGCCATACCCTTACTGGGATTTGAACCTGTGCTGCATTACATATTAGGCAGTAGTGTTAGCTACTAAGCCACAGGCTCTCCTTCTTTATCATACACACATACATACATACATACATTAAACAATGGCCAGCAGGGGGGAAATGTTTTCTGCAACTAAATAAAACTTAGTCATCCTGGGTTAGAATGATGGAAATTATAGTTCAACAAATTTTGCTGCAGGCAAGATGAAAAGAGTGCCTACAATCAGGTGTAATGGAACTGTAATTCAACAGGCAAACCTTTTTTCAAGTTAAAGTGGATAGGGTTATTATGGCAATCATAGGGTGATTATGCCACTTTTCCAGATTGACAGGTAGAGTGTTCTGAAAGAAAATACCTCATGTTTTGGCATTTTGTCCTGTGGTTTGACAATATGCCAGAACATCTTTGTTGTATGGGTTGTGCGATAAGTATTCTGTTCCCTTACTTTTATTCTGAAAAAGTAATCTGTGCAGGATACTGTCCATCACCTACATCAATTTTTCTCTAAATTAGGTGGCTGAAAGGACTCAGAATGGACTATCACTTTTTCTTTGGCCCCAGGACATAAAAAGGATTTTAATTTCCCATTGTTTGCTAAGGCAAAAAGTAAATAAATAAAAGTCTTTTGAAATGCAACCCACTCAAAACTGTCAATTGGCTATCACCATGACTGATGACAATGACTTTCACAATTGAATTCTGGGTGGTGACATGCTTCTAACTCTCTCTGCAATTCCTTTCTAAAGGATGATCCTGACCAGGGGTGGGTTCCTGCCAGTTCTAACCTCTTCTATAGAAGAGGTTCCACAAATCTACAGTGCCGTTTAGAACCGGTTCCAGCTCCATCCCCACCTCCGTCCGCACATCATCAAGATGAAGAGTGAGAGGAGGAATTCTGGGAGTTGAAGTCCACAAGTCTTATAGCTGTCAAGTTTAAACACCCCTGGGTTTTTTTTTCCTAAAGGGTTAGGGGTGCAAGAGTCTTGTAACTTGACAGCTTTAAGACTTGCACACTTCAACGCCAGAGTTCCTGAGCCAACATGACTGGAGGAGGAATTCTGGGAGTTGAAGTCCACAAGTCTTAAAGCTGTCAAGTTTGAACACCCCTAGGGTTTTTTTTCTAAAAGGTTAGGGGTGCAAGGGTCCTGTAACTTGACAGCTTTAAGACTTGCATGCTTCAAATGCCAGAGTTTCTGAGCCAACATCTTGGTTGCTAAGCAAGAGCGTTGTTAAGTGAGTTTCACCACATTTTACAAGTTGGCCACGCCCACCCAGTCACATGACTGCCAAGCCACTCCCACTCAGTCACATGATTGCCAAGCCACTCCCACCCAATCACATGGCAGGCAAGCCACTCCCACAAAGCAGGCCACACCTACAGAAGAGATTCTAAAAAAATTTGAAACCCACCACTGCTCCTGACCCTTCCCTAACAATGAAATATCTGTGTAATGTTCACACCTTTTTCCAGCTCTACAATATACTTTTGGAGTACCCAGAAAGGATTATCCCTGTATCTTCTTCTTTGGCCCCAGAACAGTTAAAGAATTTCAAATTCCCATTGTTTGCTAAGGCCAAAAAAATAAATAAAAGTGTTTTATTCTTTTGGAATGTAACCCACTCAAAACGGTCAATTGGCAACTATCACCATGTCCGATGGCAATGACTTTCACAATGTAACATCGGGAGGTGACATGCCTCTAACTCTCTCTGCAATTCCCTTCTGACACTCTTGAAGTACCCAGAATGGACTATCACTCTTATCTTCTTCTTTGATTAAAAAGAATTTTAATTTCCCATTGTTTGCTAAGGCCAAAAAAATAAAGTGTTTTGTTCTTCTGGAATTCAACCCATTCCAAAGCTGTCAGCCTGATTTCTTCGAAGCTCTGAATCGAAACAAAACAAAAGCGTGCACACTTTGAATAATCAGACATCAAAACCTGACCCTGGAGAGTTAGGATTTCGCGCACCAAGATGGTGGCTGCTTTTGGGGACATGCAATTAAGACGGGGGGTCACTCACATCCTTCTCCAGGCAGAGGTCGCCAGCAATCTGTGAAATCTCCTGCAGGTTAGGCTTGGGGCAGCGCAGGTAGTACGACTCGAGTAAACCCCGCACGTTGTTCTCAATGCTGGTGCGCTTGCGTTTCCGAGCCTGGATCATGGCCGACTCCATGGAGCACAGTTGCTGCACAGAGGACGAGAGCTATGTTTGGGATCACTGCTTGGAGGTCACAACCCCTTCTGACCCACCCAATAAGAGAGCCCCCTTCTCCATCTCTGCTTACAGTTATCACAGCCACAGAGGTGGTAAAAAAAATAGCTTCAGGTGTCACAAACAAAGGAGAATATATACATGTCTGAGGATAATGTTGCAGGATCCAATCTGGGTCGGTCACCGGGACCGGAGGTTTTGTCTTCTGAGTTTTCGGACTTGTGCTAGAGCCCATCCTCATGGAACTTCTCATTCCCTGAGGATGGGCTCTAGCATGAGTCTGAAAACCGCTGGTCCCGGTGACCAACCCAGATTGGATCCGGCTTCAGATGTCTCCAGCATCTGCTACTTACAAGGTTAAGCAATCTATACTGTGGTAAGTCCCATTGCAACAGTCTAAACGTCTCCCTTGGGTACCTTCTGGTCTTATAAACTCTCTACCCTACTCATTTCTGCATAGAGGTAATGTCCGACTTACAATCCCAACTGAACAATTTCAGCATTTCTGTCGCTAAGCAGCGCGGTTGTTCAGTGAGTCACACTGGATTTTTACTTCCTTTTTTCGCCGAGGTTATTAAGCGTAGGGCTGCAGATTCACTGTTAAGTGAATCATATGTCCGTTAAGTGAATCTAGTTTCCCTTGCTTTCCGATGTCAGGTGGGAAGGTCGCCAATGGCGATCACATGACCCAAGGATGTGGCCACCATCATAAACGCACGACGATTGCGGATGCCTGAATTTGGATCATGTGACCATGGGGGTGCTGAGACCGTTTTAAGTCACTTTTTCAATGCTGTTGTAACTTTGATCACTAAATGAATGGTTGTAAGTCAAGGCCTACCTCTCCTAGCATTCTAACATTTTCCATTCCTCCTTTCAAACCTGCTGCCCTCTCCTCCGTTTTGTAAAGAACTCCCTTTGACCCATGTTTCAATTTGGATAATTCCAAATTGGATATTCCTTTTTCCTCCAAGCCTACAAAGATTTCTAGTCCCCAATTTCCTCTACCGACTCCTAACTTTGCATCCCCCTCCTTCCAAAATTTCTTTCACATGTCAAGCAAAAGGAGCATCTCTGCTAAATTAAGGCCACCAGATACGTTTAGAAAGCTCACAAGCCAACATAGGTGGTTTAGTGTTCTGTTCTGTTAATCAACCAGCTGTTATTTAAAGTCAGATACTTATGATTCAGGAAGAATAAACAACCACAAAGTAGTCACCATGGATAACCTGGGTCTACTTGAAATTGTCTAGACCGCTTTCAAAATTATCTAAATTGGCAACTATCACCATGTCTGATGGCAGTGACTTTCTCAATTTAACCCATGCTTCTGAATCTTTCTAGAATTCCTTTCTAAAGCATGATCCTGACCCTTTCCTAACAAAGGAATATCCATGTCATGTTCACACCTTTTTTCCAGCTGTACAATATACTTTTGGAAATCTGAAAGTCAATGCAATATTCCAAGTGTGATCTTTCCCTTCGTTGTTACATTTAATTCTAAAATCCATTCTCAGTGATTCCAAGCATAGAATGTCCTCTTTTAAAGCAGCAAACTGTGAGTTAACTTATCATCCACCATGGCCCTCACGTTCCAATATTGGACATGCAAGCTGGATTTTTCGTGCCTGTGTGGCTCAATTTGCATTTACCGTATTTTTCGGAGTATAAGACGCACTGGAGTATAAGATGCACCAAGGTTTAGAAGAAGCAAATTTTAGAAAAGTAGGTAGGGAGGGAGAGAGAGGGGTAGATAGGTAGATAGAGGGAGAGAGAGAGAAATACAGTAGGTAGGTAAGAAGAGGGATAGAGAGAAATAGAGAGAGAAATACAGTAGGTAGGTAGGTAGAGAGAGAGAGTAGGTAGGTAGATGTTTTCAGGTGTACTTATCCATTTGCTGGAGAAGGAAATTGCTGACAACCTGCAGCACCTAAGACTCTGTTTCTGCTGGCACAGCATTTGATCCACGTAATTCTCATCAATCAATTAAAGAGCTTTCCAAAAGGAAAAAAAAAGTTTTTGCACTTTGCAAAACTCCCCAAAATGGCCTATTTTTCATGAAAACGGACCTGTTTTTTGTAAAAAAATAATAAAAAAAATTGCATGCATAGCCTTATGGAGGCTTATAGAGTGCTCCTGGGGGCTAGGGGGGGGGGGCAAAAAACCAGCCCATTTTTTGCTTATTTCTGCCCTCCCCAGCCCCCAGGAACTCTCTGAAAGCCCCCATAAGAGTATGCACGGCCATTTTGGTGAAGGGGAGGGGATTCGGGAGGCAAAAAATTGTGTATTCGGTGTATAAGACGCACCCAGATTTTCAGCCTCTTTTTTGAGGAAAAAAGGTGCGTCTTATACGCCGAAAAATACGGTACATATATTAAACCATTCATTTTCTTCTCTGAAGTCCATTCAGCAGCTTGGAAAAATCCTTATGGGATTTTCTGTACTCTCATTTAGATATTACTAACCTGGATAGTGTCTAATAATATCAACAAACGTGGTCTCCTTATCCTACTGTTCACCTGAACATATAGAAACTATTTAAAAAGCAATTGATCCATGAAGGATTTTTTGAATCTCTCTAATTTGAAAAGGGTTCATTTTTATTCTTCTGTTTTTCTAGACAGCATCTCCCTTTTATCTAATGGCTGTTGAATTTTGATTATAAACTTTATACGTGAGAAATGTCAAAAGATTTTTGAAAACCCAGGTATGCTCTCTACTAAATTATCCCATCTACATTTTTGCCAACATCCTAAAAATAAAGTTAATGAGATAAAACTTTAAGGGGGGGCATGCTAGTTCCTTTTCAGCAAAATTTGTTCTGAATGTTAACATTATTTCCTCTTTAATATTTTCAACATTTTATCCAGAATGGACATAAAACTGGCTTTTCATTAATTGATTAGGCTTTTCATTTCATCTCTCTCTGTTCTTCTGATATCCTTCTTAAGAAAGCTAATTCAAGGATGTTCTACATCTTCAAAAATGAAGACAAGAATAAATACCTTATTTAGTTTCTCTATCATTTTTTCTCTCCTCTTTTAGCGCACCTTCAAATTCCGTCATGACTTCCTATTCACTTCCCTTGCCACAATATGCATAGCTTTTTTTTAAAAATGAGTCATTGTGTTGTTTTTTTTAGTTGAATTGTTCTGCAACTTTTATGAAATGCTTGCATATGTATTTTTTGCTATTCCAGTTTGGGTAATTAAAAAAAGTGTGTAGATTTTAATGCTGTGCTAGCATATTTACAGAACATCCAACTGATTGTTACTAAGGAATTAATGAACACAATTAGAGAGCTTCAAATATTGACATGATTGATTGATGATTAGATTGATCATCCCCTCCTATAGAACCATTCAGGTCCCAATGACTGACTGACTGACTGACTGACTGACTGAAAGATATATCTGCAGAAATATTGACTGGAGGAAGCTGATCCATACAACCAAACTGTATATTGCTGAGCGATATAGCAAAACTCCATTCAATTTTCTTTGCCACTGCAACTAAAATGTAGGCGCTGCAATTTTTTTCAGTTCCACCACAAATCCGTGAAGCCCTTCTGCGCAGAGACATAACAAAACGCGACCCTACCGCGATGACATAATCGCGGAGGGCAAAATCGCGCATTCCCAAGCACTCACTACCCTAAACCTAACCCTAAACCTAACCCTAAACCTAATCCTAACGCTTACCTTAAATGAAGTCGGCTTTCTGCCGCGGCGCTGTTTTAAAGCGCCCTTCTGTTGCCGCGGTGATGACGTGCGGTTATGAAGTCGTGGCTTTATCACCGCGATTTTATTGCCGCGATTTTGACCAGCGCGGTTTTGTCGTGCCACGATTTTTTTCACCAGCCTGCTCTTCCCATGCTTAGAACATAGAATTTTAGAACTGGAGAGTACTTGGGAGGTCTTCTAGTCTAACTCCCTGCTTGAGCAAGAGAGCCTATCCATTCTAGACAAGTGGCTTTGCAGTCTCTTCTTAAAAGCCTCCAGTGATGGAGCATCCATAACTTCTGAAGCTATTCTATTGGTTGATTGCTCTCACTGTTAGGAAATTTCTCTTTATTTCTAGCTTGCTTCTCTCCCTAGTTAGTTTCCAAACATTGTTTCTTGCCTTGCCTTTTGGTGCTTTGGAAAATAGTTTGACCCTTCTCATCTTTGTAGGAGCCCCACAAATATTGGAACACAGCTATCATGTCTCCCCTGGTCCTTCCTTTCACTAGACTAGACATACCCAACTCCTGCAACCATTCTTCGTATGTTTTAGCCCCCACCCCTCTAATCATTTTTGTTGCTCTTCTCTGTACTCTTTCTAGCATCTCAACATCTTTTTTTTTATATTGTGATGATATTGTGGCCACATCCAAATGTGATCCTACTGGTGGTTGTCTTACAAATGGTTGTCCCGTCTATTTTGGAAAACCTCCAGGGATGGAGCATCCACAACTCCAAGAGACAAGCTGTTCCATTAATTAATTCATTTTATCATTCCCCAAGTCAAAACCCTCTCGCAAAAGGTGTCCACTAAGGATGTGTAACGTGCATCAGGCTGAGAAAATGGTGTGTTTTGCAATAGTGGTGAATATTTGTAGCTTGGGGTGTAGGATGAGGGTGAAGTTTTGTTCTCCGAGGTGGGTTGGTTTCCGGGCGTTTCGTTACCGGGCTAGGTAACATCTTCAGCAGACACACCAGTGGTGGGATTCAATTTATTTTACTACCGGTTCTGTGGGCGTGGCATGGCTTGGTGGGCATGGCAGGGGGAGGATACTGCAAAATCCCCATTCCCTCCCGATCTGCTGGGACTTGGGAGGCAGGGAATAGATGGAGGCGGGGCCAGTCAGAGGTGGCATTCACCGTTTTGAATTTGAATTTGTGTTTATTTGTATGCCGCCCTTTTCCCTGGGGGGACTCAGGGCGGCTCACAATCAAAAGGAAGGGGGGAAACAGACTTTTACATATAGACAGTACATAATTAAAACGCAACATTCATACCATTCGGGCGGGTCACAATCTTTAGCCCCAGGCCTGATGGGATAGCCAGATTCTAAGGGCTGTGCGGAAGGTCTGGAGGGTGGTGAGGGTACGAAGCTCCACGGGGAGATTGTTCCATTGGGTCGGGGCTACCACCGAGAAGGCTCTCCTCCACGTGGTGGCCAGTCGGTTTCTTTGAACTACTCAAAATTTCTGCTACCGGTTCTCCAGAAGTGGTCAGAACCTGCTGAACACCACCTCTGGGACACACCTACACCTGAAACCCTTATAAACAGAGGAACACTGACCCTGCTGAAGATGTTACCTGGCCTGGTAATAAAACATTCGGAAACCAACCCACAAGCTCAGAGAATGAACCTTCATCCTCAAAATAATATGTATTCCTGCCTTTCTTTCTTTGGGGACAATCTCACCATACAGGAGATGCACTGGAAAAAAAAATCCAATGAGCAGATCCTTTGAAATAGCAAATTTTTTTGGTGATATTCTGGACCACCCAAATTCTGAATGGTGCTCTTTTTATTTGAAACGTAAAACAAAACCCTTTAAATTTTATACTCCCCAGGAAAGAGGCAGGGTGACATTTGCCATGTAGAACTCTCAGAAAAGTGGCATTATTACGGTAATAATTATTAGTAACAATTAATAAAACTTAGCTTCCCAAATGAAGAATTCATTCAGGTCCTGGAGATAGGATAAGCCATTCGTCCATCCTAGAAACTTACCTCCTGCAAATTCTCGTTACTGTCAGCCTCTTGAAGCCAACGCTGAAGAAGGGGCTTCAGCTTACACATGTTCTTGAAGCTGAGTTGCAAAGCTTCAAAGCGGCAGATGGTGGTTTGACTAAACATCTTCCCTACATAAGTAAGTAAAAACAAAACAAAAAACAAAAAACAACCAGATCAATATTTAGAAGAGGAATCTAGGACAGGGGTCTCCAACTTTGGCAACTCTAAGACTTGTGGACTTCAACTGGAGTTGAAGTCCACAAATCTTAGAGTTGCCAACGTTGGAAGGCCTGAGGAATTCTGGGAGTCGAAGTCCACAAGTCTTAGAGCTGTCAACGTTGGAGACCTGAGGAATTCTGGGAATTGAAGTCCATAAGTCTTAGAGTTGCCAACATGGAGAACCCCGATCTAGTAAGTCAGATGTTGATCCTACAGATATCAGAACTCAATCTTGGTCTCTCACTCTCATTGACTTCAAGGGGCTTTTTGTAAAGCGTTCATGCTTTGTGGTAACTAAAGAAAAATAAGGAATATTCAATATTGTTGGCAACTACTTTGCTAATAGTTGGAAGAATTTTTGAAAGCTGTCTAAGATACCTTCTTGCCCAGTGTTTTCCATACTTTTTAGATTCAAATGCAAAATTGTTTTCAATAAAAACCTAAATAAAATTAGGCTGTCTACTTCATGGATGGATGGATGGATGGATGGAAGGAAGGAAGGAAGGAAACAAAGGAAGAAACAAAGGAAAAGAGAAAGAGAAAGGAATGAAGGAAGGAAAGGAAAGAAAGAAGGAAGGAAGGAAAAGAGAAAGAAAGAAAAAGGAAGGAAAGAAAAGAAAAAAGGGAAAAAGGAAAGAAAGAAAGAAAGAAAGAAAGAAAGAAAGAAAGAAAGAAAGAAAGAAAGAAAGAAAGAAAGAAAGAAAGAAAGGAAGGAAGGAAGGAAGGATTGATTGATTCCAGGTCACAGAAAAATTGCTACAACAAGAGTAGACAGTGAGCAATGCCTCTGAAAATGCTACAAGAGATTTAATTGATCGGATTAATCAACACACTTAAAAATATTGCCCTGTAAATTAGATGCCAGTTACACCTTTTAATATAAAAGCTATAAAAAGGAGCATCCCTTGTTAGATAACAATGCCTTTATAGGAGATAAGTTTCCCACTTTGGAACTATTGTTTGGACTAATGGGTCAATCTTATCAACAGATCAAGATTAATTCCAATTCAATGCAACACATCTCTTTAGCTCAGGAGGCCTTCTCTCCCAACTCTTTTGTTCTACAAGCTCTTATCATTCTGAGCCATGACTGCTCAAGAGCCACAGAAAGACTCTTAATCTTAGTTGAGACAAAAGTTGAGTTTCTTCTCATCCTAGCTAAAAAAATACAAAAACCCACAAAAATTTTCATTTCTTTGATATTTTACATGCCTAAAACCCAACAGCTTGTACCTACCATAGAGTAAACCCAGGGCCAGCCCCACGTCTGCCTGAGTGAAGCCCAGGGTAATCCTTTTGTGCTTCAACTCCTTAGCAAACTGTTCCAGCTCTTCTGTAGTGGTAGTTTCCTAAGGGGGGGGGGAGCAAAGAATAAGAAGTACTTTGATTGACAGGTATCCATTTCAAGACACAATAAGACCTCCTTGAAATTGATGCACACTCATTTTTCCCGAAAACAAGTTACAACTTTTGGCTAAATGTCTATGTTGTTGTTGTTAGTTGCAAAGTTGTGTCCAAACCCATTGCGACCAACGTTCCTCCAGGCTTTCCTGTCCTCTACCATCCTCTGGAGTCCATCCAAGCTCACGCCTGCGGCTTCGGTGACTCCATCCAGCTACCTCATTCTCTGTCATCGGCTTCTTTTGCCCTCAGTCTTTCCCAGCATGAGGCTCTTCTCCAGTGAGTCCTTCCTTCTTATTAGGTGGCCAAAGTATTTGAGTTTCCTCTTCAGGATCTGGCCTTCCAAAGAGCAGTCAGGGTTGATCTCCTCTAGGACTGACCGGTTTGATCGCCTTGCAGTCCAAGAGACTCCCAGGAGTCTTCTCCAGCACCTTAGTTCAATGTCTATGGAGATTCCCGATCATCCAGGTCATGGTTGCCACAAAGGTGAGTTTTTTGTCTTTTGTTTTTTGTGCAAAAGGCAACTGGACTTTCTTGGGTGTTTCCTTTGAAAATATTTCGCTTCTCATCCAGGAAGCTTCTTCCATTCAATTCAGTTCAGTTCTGAAGAACTAAATTAAGCTTCTTGGAGGAGAAGCAAAACGTTTTCAAAGAAAAGAAAACCTCAAGGAAGTCCCAGTTGCTTTTTGGAAAGGAAGCACCTTTGGGACAACTGCTCCCTCATTTGGAATGGAGTTGAGCAAATGTTTAACTTTTTTGTTCCTATCACCTCATCTGGAATATATATATTTACTTATTTTTAAAATTGTAAAAAAAAAGGGAGGGGGACAAGGTTCAATTCTACTTTCCCATATAGACGCTCAATGAGTGATTTTGAACCAGTCACTATATATATATATATATATATATATATATATATATATATATATATATATATATATATATATATATATATATATATATATATATATATATATATATACACACACACACACAAACACACACACACACACACTTAAAGTCACAGGGAGGCAATGGAGCACAGGTTCGATTCCCAAACTTGGGTATGGCTAGCTGATGAGAGCTAAATAGCTTGAAATAGATCTATACTAGTCTCCCTTTATTTATTTATCAGCATAAATATATATAGCATTTGTGCTGATAAATAAATAAAGGAAGACTAGTATAGATCTATTTCAAGCTATTTAGCTCTCATCAGCTAGCCATACCCTTACTGGGATTTGAACCCTGGCTGTTTTTACTTGTTAGGCAGTTGAATTAGCCACTAAATGGTTTCCCGCCTGGAAGGCTCCTAGGGTGGAGTTGAAAGGCAAAAGGGAAGCAATATGCTCCCATATTTGGGCATACCAGGTGCTTTAGATAGATAGATACATACTTTATTTGTATGCCGCCCTTTTCCCTGAGGGGACTCAGGGTGGCTCACAATTCAGGGGGAGGGAGGACAAACAAGTTACAAACACGAAAACAATACATCATTAAAATAGCACAACAGTCATACTATTTGAGTATGTTTGACATAACATACATACATACATACGTGCGTGCATTCCAGCATAACTTTGGAATGCCTTGAGCAATTTGAACCAAACTTAGTACACAGATGTCTTATTCACTAGAAACAACAAATACTGTGGGGTAAGACACCCATAACACCCCGTGAGGGTGTGTGTTCTGTTAAGATACAGCTTGTTGTGCCTTAAAATGGATTCTACTGTATTGCCATAAAATGGCTTCTACTGTGCAGGATAGTGGAGTTGCCATGGTAACTGCTTCACAGTACTCCACAAGGGGGCGCCCTCTGGTAAGGGGGAAAATCCAACATTAGAAATTATGTTTGGTTCAGGATTATTTTTGAGGACAAATGTATGGATTAGGAAAAAAATATATTAGCTAATATTGTGTTTGTGTGCATGTGTGTGTGTGTGTGCACACACGCATATATTACATCATATAGATAGATATACAATCTCCCTTTTATACTAATCAGGATAAGACCACCAGACTCAAGACTTGAGGACAGTGGTTTTAATTCTCATAATCTGTTTAAGAGCCAACATTGAAAGAGAATTGAAAAGATTCCATGCCAGACTATGGGTAGTTTGCAACTCAGAAGAATCCAATGGATTCCTTCGAAATCACTAGAAATCAATCACCTCAACAGATCTCCATGCTTCTTCATTACCTGCACCTCCCCCTGCAGGAGTGATTTATTAAAATTTCTTGCTAGAAGGCAGAGTTCAAGCTCACATGTATTACTTTCATCATTTCCAATCTATCTCTTTCTCACTCTTTGGAGCAGTCACAAGAGATGACACAAGAGTCACAACTTCCAGCAGACAATTCCAATTTCCAGCAGACAATCTTCACACATTTATGATAAGAAAAGGAATCCAACCAACAGGCTTCTAGCCTGGAGCCTACTTAATTGCCCATCAGAGTTAAATCATATCTTCTCCAAAAGAAATCTGCCAGGTTTTCTGTCCCCCTCAAGCTCACATTCTTAACTATCAGGAACAGACTCCAAGGGATACTTAATAAGAAAGAACAATTGCAATCAGGAGGCTTTCTATAGAAGACTTGCGTATTGTGTGGGTCAGAAGGAGAACTGAGAAAATATCTGCAGACCCCCTTCATATCCTGGACATAAAAGTGTTCCAAATTCCTCCCTCGGGGACATTACTATAGGGCATTGCATGCCAAAACAATGCCATCACTCTAACTGATCATCTAATTCTCACAATGCTGTCTAATGTCTATGTATATTAACCCATGAAGTATGGCTGTGGCATTATTATTTATCCTTCCGATTATCTTCTTTATTTTCCCTTTGAGTGGTATTAAAAAAATAAGTACTGAGTGCTTCTGTACAAATTTCTTGTGTATCTAATTACACTTGGCCAAATAAAGTATTCAATCCAATCCAGTTTCTGCCACAAATAGCATTATGGCTAGCATACACCCTTGATTCTTCAATCAATCAGAACAGAGCTGGAAAGGACCATGGAGATCTTCAAATCTTGGCTCAATCAGGAGACCCTATACTATTTCAGACAAATGGCTGTCCAGTCTCTTCTTAAAAACCTCCAATGATGGAGCTCCCACAACTTCTGAAGGCAAATTGTTCCATGCTTAATTGTGCTCACTGTTAGGAAGTTTCTCCTTAATTCCAAGTTGCTTCTTTCCTTGATTAGTTTCCATCCCTTTTAGTGCTTTAGATTTAGAAAGTAAGTTGACCCCCTTTTTCTTTGTGGCAACCCCTGAGATCTTGGAAGACTGCTATCATGTCACCCCAGTCCTTCTTTTCTCTAAACTAGCCATACCCAGTTCCTGCAACCATTCCTTACATCTTGACATTTTGGGCTTAGACAATTTAAAACTTCGCAGTCTTCGATCCGACCTAGGCGTAGTACATAAAATTATCTGCTACAATGTCCTACCTGTCAATGACTACTTCAGCTTCAACCACAACACACGAGCTTACAATAGTTACAAACTTATGGTAAACCGCTCCAAATTCGACTGCAGAAAATACGACTTCTGCAACAGAGTGGTCAATGCCTGGAATGCACTACCTGACTCAGTGGTTTCTTCCCCAAAACGTTAACCTTAAATTGTCTACCATGGACCTCACCCCATTCCTAAGAGGTCTTTAATAAGTGCCCCAGCATGCCTACGTCCCTATCCTAATATTCCCTTGTATTTGTAGTCATTTCATGTATTCATAATCATGTCTATATACTTATATCTCTTATCTAATTCATGTTTGACCAAATGTATGTATATATGTATGTATGTTTTAGTCTCCAGGCCTTTAATCATCCTAGTTGCTCTTCTTTGCAAGTTCTCAAGAGAATCTTCTCTGATTCTGTATGATCTGGGGACTGTGAAGGGGGGGGGGAGGGGTATGACTCCTCCCAAAACCTACTCTGCTCCAATTATCTCTTGCAGCAATTAACCATTTTCTAATTGGCTCGTTCTCCAGAACTCATCCGTGACCTGAGATGAGCCGGAGATTGTGAAAGTTGAAATCTCAAACTTGGAGGATTCGAAATTTGGAAAGTTGAGCAAGATAACCATTCCTGGAAGCTTATACTCCTTTGGAATAGACACCATACATCGGTGCAGCGGTGAAGAACAAACCAAGGTCCAAGCTCAGATTCCTTCCATAGACTGGAGGCCAACTGCAAGGTCTACCTTGCCCAAGGCAAGAGGATGAACTCTTTCGAGGCACCAACAAGAGTGCTTTGAAGTGACTTTAGCACTACAAGTGGCTCTCCAAAATCCTCAGCCAGATATTACTGGGAGAGAGGGGGATGGTGTTGGAAGGCCCCTGGGGAATGTCATTTCCAGTGAGGAGGGGTAGGAGAAGGAGGGGGTCTTGATTGAAAGCACCAAAGGCAGGATGGAGCAGACAGGATAAAGAATCTGCAAAGTTTGTAGGGCAGACAACAGATCCACAAGAGGTGTATTGTTTCTATATGTTGCCCCACACCCACAAAAAAAAAAGTCAGGGAAAGCCATAGCAGATTCTCTTGATGTGACAAACTTAACTGGCTGAGCATGCTTAACCATATGGTTTTCACTGTGATGCGAAAGCTAGATACGGTATAAACCATGGTGTATGGTTTAAGTGAACGAAGATGCTATTGTTTGTTCAATGAACTACAATCTTCTGGTGCAGATGTACCTTTATTCATGGAAGGTCACTCTGCAAATTTGGTCCCAACTCAGCCTAACCTCTTCCCTCTTCCTCTCTCCCTCTCCCTTATCTCTCAGTTCCTCCTCTCCCTCCCTCTCCCCTTTCTCTCCCTATCCCTCTCTCTCCATCTCACTCTTCCCTCTCCTTCCTTCCATAACAGAAGGAGAGCACTTGTCTTTTGAACTTACATTTACATTTTGAAAATTTGCATTGATCTTATCTTCATTATTGCCTGTGGGGTTCTTGACTGGGTGACCAAACCTTATCTCTAAACATACTCTGGATATTTTAATATTTAGAAACACAGAAAACTGACAGCAGAACAAGATCTAGGGGTTCATTGAATCTGTTTTGTTTTGTTTTTTTATTTGTTTGTTTTTTATTTTAATATTTTATTTTTTTTATTCCCCATAATACAGGTAGTCCTCGACTTACAACAGTTCATTTAATGACCATTCAAAGTTACAGTGGCGCTGAAAAATGTGACTTATGGCCGGTTCACTGACAAATGCGTGATAGACATAAGCGCGCCGACAAAACCGCAACGGACAAATGAGCGCCGTCAAAATCGCTAATTGATTTTCGACAATAGTGCGCCGACAAAATCGCAAGTGAATGTGCTGTGCCTTTAACATAGTGGAACGCGTATACGTACGTTATAACCCTGGGCTTGGTGGTCAGAAATGCTTGCAGGTTCTCTGGCTCCTTCTCCAGGGGTCTCTGAGCCGAGGGCAGCCCTGCCCGCCTGCTGCTGCCCGGAGGATTTCCTGAGCCTGCAGTAAGTTGCAAGGCAGGGAACCCCCAAGTCCAAAAGGCCCTCTCCCCCCCCCCCAGCTGGGTTTGCAGAGACAGGTGATGGAATTGATTTTCCTCCCATTTTACATGAGACTAACCAAGAGGGACACGGGTCCAGCACACAAGTGGCAGCACTGAGTCTCCCCATAATCCTGTCCATGCCCTCGGGGGTCACAGGATCAAACTCATCCCAGATGGTCTCCACAAGATTCATCCCCGTCGACTCGCCCGAGTCTACCCAGTCAGAGTCCAAGCCTGTCCGGATCTGAGCGATTTTATCCTGCAGATATTGAACAAATTCTTCAGCCCTACCCTGCAAGGGGTCTTTCCCAGCTCCTTGGTTAAGTAAGGAGCGGGTCACCCTAAACAGGGCGGCTGGGCAGTTATCTGAGGATGCGATAAGAGCGGAAAAATGTTGCCGTTTTGCCGCTTTTATCGCCACTAAGTAGGATTTAATATGAATTCTTACTAGTGTTCAATAAGATTCAGACCGGCTGGCCCTCCAACCACTCTCTAGGTGTCTTTTCCGGCGTTTCATCTCCCGGAGCTCCTTGATAAACCAGGGAGCTACCCGGGATCGACACCAGGTCAGAGGCCGCAAAGGCACAACACGATCCAAAGCCCCAGTGGCCGCCCTATCCCAGGCTTCCACTAGGTCTGCGGTCGAGTTGTGAGCAAGGGATTCAGGAAAAGTCCCAAGCTCCATCAGGAACCTTTCAGGGTCCATCAGGCGCCTGGGGCAGAACCATCTAGTCAGTTCCGCCACCCTGCGGTGAGGGCTAGCAGTATTGGAAGCCAAGCCTGATGAGGAAATGATCCGACCATGACAAGGGTTGGATAGAAATATCCCCTAAATCTAGATCATTCATCCACTGCCCAGAGACAAAAATCAGGTCGAGCGTGTGTCCCCCATTATGGGTGGGGTCTTGAATTAACTGAGTTAAGTCCATAGCTGTCATGGAAGCCATGAACTCCCGAGCTGACTCGGATGTCTCGCCAATGGAAGGCAGATTGAAATCCCCCAGGATCATAAACCTGGGGAAATCAACCGCCAATCCAGCTAACACATTTATCAGCTCCGGCAGGGCCGATCAAACGTAGCAGGGAGACAGGTACGTAACAAAAAGGCCCACCTGATCTCCAAGGCCCCATTTCACAAAAAGGGATTCACACCCTCCTATCTGAGGCACAGTGACCTCCTGAGGTCTGAGACTTTCCCTAATAACTACCGCCACCCCCGCCCTGCCCTGGGTTGTAACTTTGAATGGTCACTAAAGGAACTGTTGAAAGTCGAGAACAATCTATAGAAGAGAAAATAGAATAGCAGAGTTGGAAGGGGCTTTGGAGGTCTTCTAGTCCAACCCCCTGCTTAGGCAGGAAACTCTACACTACTTCAGACAAATGGCTGTCCAACTTCTTCAAAACTTCCAGTGTTGGAGCATTCACAACTTTTGGAGGCAAGTTGTTCCACTGATTAATTGTTCTAATTGTCAGAAAATTTCTCCTTAGTTGCTTCTCTCCTTGATTAGTTTCCACCCATTGCTTCTTGTTCTACACTCAGGTGCCTTAAAGAATAGTTTGACTCCCTCTTCTTTGTGGCAACCCCTGAGATATTGGAATACTGTTATCATGTCTCCCCCTAGTCCTTCTTTTCATTAAACCGTTCCTCATATATTTTAGCCTCCAGTTCCCTAATCAGAGCCAAGGTGGCGCAGTGGTTAAATGCAGCACTGCAGGCTACTGCTAGATCAGCAGGTCAGCGGTTCAAATCTCACCGGCTCAGGGTTGACTCAGCCTTCCATCCTTCCGAGGTGGGTAAAATGAGGACCCAGATTGTTGGGGGCAATATGCTGACTCTCTGTAAACCGCTTAGAGAGGCCTGAAAGGCCTATGAAGTGGTATATAAGTCTACTGCTATTGCTATTGCTATCATCTTTGTTGCTCTTCTCTGCACTGTACAGTCCTTATTTTAATAGTTTTTTTTTAGTTTCCCTTCCCATTTGTCATTTCTCCTCTAGGCTAAATCCATCAACTGTCCTTCATCCTTTCTTCTCGGATTATAATTTTCATGCTGGTGATCCTTTCTCTCTCTCTCTCCTCTGAATTCATTACAAGTTGTCCCCTTCCATTTAACGATCTGGAGGCAGACCAAGCCACAGAATTCTGGGTAAGGCTTAATTAATGCACAATAAAATGGAGTATTTTTAAAACATTTTAGAAACTATTTAATTTAAAAACAATAGTATTCTTAACACCACCTTTTTGTAGTTGTGTGACACTGCTGATGGACAGTTAGCTTAAAGTTAATCAACAGTCCCAGTATTTTCCCTACAAGGTAAGTATTCCTCACCCCATCCCTATGTATTTGACCATTTTTTGTGTACAGCAAATACAGCATTTTGAATTTGTATCTGCTAAACTTCTTAATTCAGTTGTTTATTCTACCAAAACACAGCATTCTAGGTCCCCCCCCCCAATTATATTTAGGAAGCCAAGTTTGGTCTTTTGAGAACTTTTTAATTCAGCCTTCTCCAAACACATTTTGAATTATAAGCCGCCCATAACTTTAAAGTGAAAAGAAACTACAGTACTCTTAAGATCCAGATTGAAGAATAATCATTTAAATAATTGATAGAAATGCTGAAGAACACTTTCACGCGGAGAAACTCAGTTTGTCAGTCAAAATACTGCTCAATTCTGACGTACAGCCCAATGAATCCATCCAAAGTTGACTCAGCCTTCCATCCCTCCGAGGTGGGTAAAATGAGGATTGTTGGGGGCAATAGGCTGACTCTGTAAACTGCTTAGAGAGGGCTGTAAAAAGCACTGTGAAGCGATATATAAGACTAAGTGCTATTGCTATTATTCCATCAGCATATATCACCTAAATTTTATTAGGTGATAATAAAGGATCCAGATTGTTGGAGGCAATATGCTAGCTCTAAAAACCACTTTGAGAGGGCTCTGAAGTGGTATATAAATCCAAGTGCTATTTTTATTGCTATTCTTCCCTGTTAATTCTAATTTTAGTGATCCCTGTTAATTCTAATTCTCTTTTTATTTTAAAAAAAATATTGTTGCAGTTTTGATTTTATTGTAAGCAGCCTAAAGTCTCTTGGATAGTGAGATGCGCAGCATATAAATTTAATAAATCATCATCACCATCAGAGGTTCATCTATCCAATTGGCTAACCATAGAGGGAAATAGGGAGAGAATATTCTCTTTGTCATGTGTTTATCCTGCTTTTTTTTTAGAAGTATACCTTTCCATCCCCCAAATCAGAAATAAACTCCTAGGTTATCTACTGTATTCTGGTTTTGTTTTTATTGTTTACCTAGATGAATAAGCATTAACTCTTCAATATTTATAAACTTTCAAATAGTGTTTGCACAACAATGGAAAAATGATGAGGTCCCGACAGACGACAGTGTAAAAAAAAAAATTAGAATGTGCTGAGATGGATAGATTGACACTTACGATAAAAGAAAAAGAAGAAACAGAATACTTTTTAACATGGGATTTATTTTACCAATGGTTAACTAATAGGAACAGAGGTTAGGAACTAAACAGAATCAGAAAAGATAACAAAAATGTATATTGAAAATGTTGTAAGATTGATAAACTATTACTATTTTGTGATTAATATTGATATTTGTATTAAGATTACTAGTATGTTTATGATTATTGTTGTATACTTATTTAAAAATTAATGGTGCCCAGAAAAAATGCTGTTCAAATAGACATGGAATTTTTTATGTTTATAAAAGAAAAATGTATCAATAAAACATATATTTTAGAAAATATTTATAAACTTTCACTTTAATTTTAATACCTGACTTTGATCAATAGCTCTTGGATTCAAACAAATCTTTAGTGGATTTGAGAAGACTGGTCTTCCTGTCTGGCTCTGAAGCAAACTATTATCTGATTACAGAAAGAGATTTGGGAAGATTGATATTGTTCTGTCCAGTCATTATAGCATTAGCAAGAGGCTTAAAAATTAACTTGTTCAGCTCCTGCTCAGAAATTCAAGATGAATTTCTGCATATTCTAACATTCTCTTAATTGCATTCCCATTTGACAGAATCATTTTTCCATTGCTGTGCAAATACAATTCTGGTAATGGTTAGTATATGTAATACCAGATATATAGTCTTTTTATCATATTTTTCTGGTATAGAATATAATAGAATAGAATAGAATAACAGAGTTGGAAGGGACCTTGGAGATCTTCTAGTCCAATCACCTGCCTAGGAAGGAAACCCTACACCACTTCAGACAAATGGATATCCAAATCTTATATATAATGCCCAACAAAAATATCTCTGGTTTTAAATCTATGTTGCTTTATAGTTTTTTTCCCCCAACCAAGTATGTATTTTCGTCCAGTATTTTTTAGCTTACTATTAAGGGTAAAGAAGAAACTGAGTATTTTTTGATATGGGATGTATTTTATCAATGGCTAGACAACAGAAACAGAAATCAGAAAGGAGGAGATATGAGAAGAGGAAATATTAATGTGGAGAGTTGTTAAAGAAGATGTTAAGTATTATTATATTATCAATATTATTGTGATGAATATTACAACAAATATGTGGATTATGATTGTTTAAAAATAATTGTGCCCATATCACAGTTGATGGAAATTGAATGTTACATAAGTAAAATAAATAAAATATGGGGTGGGGGGAGAAAATCAAAATGAATTTCTTAGCTGCGTGGTAGATCTTGAGTTGGGAATGGGAAAAAGGGACACTTTTGAGTTGTTTCTTTTCTCTGGAAACTTGACTCCTTTTAAAAGAAATGCCTCACAATTGCTTTCTCTGGGCTTTGAGAGCAGGATCACAATGTTTCATTAATTAATGTTCCCTAAGGAATGGGAAACTTCAAAGAGTTTTTACTCGATCTAGGCCAAGAACTGATCTGGCCCACCACCCTGTATCTCACAGTAGGCAGTCAATATACATTCCAAAAACACACAAACATGAATAGGGGGGTTGCTACCCCTCCTACACTGAGGCTCCCCAGCAGCTGGCATTTCAGAATAGCAAACTGCCCTGAAAGATTGACAGCTGTTGACTTTTCCCCTGTCTTTCTTGGACTTGTCCAATCCTCTCCTTAAAAATAATTCCCCACCACCCAATGGCCGTGAAGTTCATACCCGGCACAGCATTTAAAAAAATATATTCTGTTCATTGATCCTGAATCACGGATTATTTCATTTCAATGGTGACCCAGAATTCTAACACTGGGAGGAATGAAACCTTTCTGTTTTCTATGTCATGCATTGATTTTGTATTAAGCTATCGTGTTTTCTCTGTCTTTCAAAAAAAAAAAAAAACTTCAATTGTTGTAGATCTAAAAGAGGCACCTACAACAATAGAAAAAGAAAGGGAGAGAGGAGGAGAGAATGAAAGGAGGATGGGGGAAAGAAGAAAGAGGTGAGGAGGAGGATGGAAGGGAGAGGAAGAGAAGGAGAGAGGGTAGGAAGGGGAAGAATAGGAGTAGGAGAAAAGGAAGGGAAGAAGGAAGGGGAAGGAAGGAAGTAGAGAACGGAGGGAGGGAGAAAAGAAAGGGAAAATAAGGTGGTGTTACAACAGGAGGAGGAGATGGTAAATAAAGCAACCCAAACTGTATATTATAACCTATTAAATGAAATAATAAATGTATAAGAGTGACAAATGTAAAGACGAATAACAATTATGTGAATGTAAACTTAAAATGGTATGCAAGACAATAAAAAAAAATTAGAAAAAAATTGTTGCAGTCTTTCCATATAGGAAAAGCTTTCTAATTGCCTCATTCATTGGCATCCTTTTTTTTTTTTTGCATTCTTTGGTAGCTCCATAATAATCTTTGGGGAGTTTAATTGTAAGCTACCCTGAGTCATTTTGGATAGTGGAATGAGCAGCATATACATTTAACAATAACCATTGAGATACCGAGAGCAGTGTTACCATGTGACGACACTGCTATACAGGTAGTCCTCGACTTACAACATGTAATCCATTTAGGGACCGTTCAAAGTTACAACAGCACTGAAAGTGTCTTATGAACCAGGTTTTCATATTTAGCAGTAGCAATAGCAGTTAGACTTATATACCGCTTCATAGGGCTTTCAGGCCTCTCTAAGCGGTTTACAGAGTCGGCATATCGCCCCCAACAATCCGGGTCCTCATTTTACCCACCTCGGAAGTATGGAAGGCTGAGTCAACCCTGAGCCGGTGAGATTTGAACCGCCGAACTGCAGATAACAGTCAGCTGAAGTGGCCTGCTTCCAACCATTGTGGCATCCCCATGGTCATGTGATCCAAATACAGATATTTGGCATCGGATTCATATTTATGACGGTTGGTTGGAGTGTCTCCGGTCATGAAATCCCCCTTTTGTGTCCTTCTGACAAGCCAAGTCAATGGGGAAATCAGATTCACTTAACAACCAAGTTACTCATTTAACCACCACGGTGATTCACTTTAACAACTGTGATGAGAAAAGTTGTAAAATGGGGCAAAACTCGCTTAGCAAATTTCAACATAAATTTTGGGCTCAATTGTGGTTGTAGGTTGAGGACTTACCTGTACTGCATTGCTAGTTTGTTGCAAAACTGGCATGGATTTCACACTGTGCTTTGCAATACAGATGTCATAAAACTATGAACAAATTGCAGTCATGTCAAAACTTCCCATAATACACACTCACACAGCCTCTGGGGCACCCGTTGGGGAACAGTGATGGCATCCTGACTGTTAGCACAAAAGAGAGGATTGTTTTATAACTGATATGCAAGAGAACAGGATAAAAGCTAAAACATTATCAGTCTGCTTGGGGGGGGGGCAGGGAAACCCCACTTCTTGCTGCACTCCTAAAACCTCTGAATTTTAGAAACAAAACATAGAACTGTGACTCATTTTACAATGTGGCTTTATACCCACTATACCAAGCATCTCCAACCATGGCAACTTTAAGCCTGGCTGACTTCAAGTCCCAGAATTCCTCAGCCAGCAAAGCTGGGGAATTCTGGGAGTTGAAGTCCGCCAAGGCTTAAAGTTGCCAAGGTTGGAGACCCCTGCACTATACAGCCTTAAAAAACGGTAGCCAAGTACCGTATACCAAAACACTAAGTTTTCACATTCACACCATGCCAAAATGTGATTTTTGACATACCGGATTAGGCTAACCCAATCAACTGGAGATTGATGTATATTTTATTTACTGATCAATTGAATAAATCCAACTAGCGAGTGAGCAAAACAGCTGGGACACACAAAAAAGGAAGCAACTGATCCAAGACAATGGAGCTTCTTTCCTAGAAGGAAATCTTAAAGCTTTTTCGTTTTAAAAGGTGGTTAAGAGTTTTAGACAGAGGTTTATCCTCCAAGCTTGCTTGACTCCTGGACGTTTCATTACCAAACTATGTAACATCTTCAGTGGGATTTGGGGTCAGGTGTCTTGTTCCTTTATACAAGTCCTGGGTGGTTGGTTGGCCTTACAATTCAACCAGTTACAAGATCAACCAACTACCCAGGAACTATATAAATGACGAATCCTTAGTGCTCTCTGAGCTTGCTTATTTCCTTGCAGACATTTCATTGCCCAAACTAGGTAACATCCAGTTTGGGAAATGAAACATCTGCCAAGGAAACAACCAAGCTCAGAGAGCACCAAGGACCTCTTCATGTCAACCCTGAGTGACAAATATTCTCCTTTATATGATATCTGTATAAACAAACAAGACCCTTCATCCCAACCCCCCACTGAAGATGTTACCTAGTTTGCTAATGAAACATCTGGGAGTCAAGCAGCAAATCACCTCTTTGCCTAAATCTACAACCTGAGCTATGAACATTATCCACAATTTCTAATGGTAGTTAGTCTTCAGTTCCATTGGAAACCTAGCGTTCTGCCCAATAGGGGTGAGAAGAAGAAAAACCACCTTTTTCTAAATCCTCCAAGAATTTATAAGAAAAATATTTTCTCTTACATCTTCAGAAGTTTAGACGCTCTGCCAAGTCCGACTTCTTGACTCTGTAACTGATTTCATTAATTGACCACTTCTAACAGCAGCTGTTGGGATTAGGCGACTTTAAACAAATTGGGAGGGGCAATGATTTTATGGATCTTAATTAACATGTTGATATGCTGCTTCCCATTAAAAAAAAAGTCTCAAAGCCGTTTGTAACATTGAACACATCCTGGCACTAATTAATCACCCTTAATCCTCCACCAGGGCAGTAGAATCTGAATACTAGCTCTTGAATGGGGGGAAAAAAGGAAGCTGTTTGGCTTTACATCCTTCTCAACAACTAAGGCAATGGATACTTGAGTTGATGGAGTAATCTGACACAGCTTTGCTATGTAATTACTTTTAAAAGAAAGAGGGCCATTTAGAGCTTTATCTCCAAAAGTTCAAGGGTGTAAAGAAACAGCTCAGCTCAGGAGGAAACTTTTCTCAACTTGATCTTCCGTAAATCTCAACTCTCATAATTTCTGCCTCCTTCTAATTTGTGACACCTTAAAGTGATTATGCTCATGATACTATGAGCTTTTATGAGTTATAGTCTGCTTCCAGTGTATACTATAAACTATGAACCTGGATCCAATTTTTTTCAATTTCATTTTTTTTCCAAATTCAACACCATTCAACACCACACAACATTATATGTTTCTAACATAGATACAACAGGTTGGTGTGGGATTGAAAAAAAAATGAATTGCAAAAAATACAGATTTACAGAAGACCCATCCTAACTAACATCTCATATAGCCTTACCACTTCTGAACACAGATTCCATGGTAAGCTTGGTTAGCATCCAACTCACTTGAATGAGATTTGTGATTTAGCATGTTAGGTATAACCACTAAAACTGGCAACTAAGTTGCAGTGTTTGGATAAAGCCTAAACAGTGGCTAATTAAGAAACCAGGTTACCAGTTGTGTGACGATCCGTCACTGAACTACAAACTAATTATACAGTCTTGGTTCACACAATATGCAATAAGCTGAGGCAGAGTTAGCTAGTTTGTGATTCAGTCTTGTTACAAATCCAACCACTTATTTATGTTTCAGTTTAACACATTAACAGAGTTGGAAGGGACTTTGTAGGTCATCTAGTCCAACCCAATATGAGCTTAGAGATTCTCATTCAAACATGACCAAAAAAAAAGCACCATGGGAAAAAAAACCACCGCTTTATTTACGCTTACAATTATGACAAGCAGGACATGATCCCGAGCTGGGTACTTAATCCCCAGCTGGGATCTAAAACCAGAGTTGCAAATCTTCCAGAGACTTAATGGACTCCACCTTTAACAGAGTTTTTACCAGCTTGGAAATTTTATCTGTAATACCTATCAATGAGCCCCAAAGGAGACCATGGTTGATTCCATGTTGTTCTACGCAGCAACAATAATGCACAGTACAAGCCCAGCCACTCCATAATAAATGTGAAGCCTCGGACCGAAAAGGTGGCTTTTCCAAAAGGCAACTAGACTTTCTGGTCCCCCACTCCCTTTGGAAAACATTTCGCTTTTCAGCCAAGAAGCTTTTTTTGGATGAGAAGCGAAACATTTTCAAAGAAAAAAAATACCCAAGAAAGTCCGGTTGCCTCTTGGAAAACCCATCATTGGGACAACCATGACCTGGATCAGAGGTAACCAACCTTTCGGACCCCAGGAATCACTAAATTCATAATTTTAAATCCCGCAGACCACTAATATGATTTTTTAAAATGATAAACAGTATTTAGTGCAATATAAAAATTGCAAATAACTTTTCCGCAGACCACTAAAATTTTCTCGTGAACTATCACAGACTACCAGTTGGTGACCTGGATCACTGAGAATCTCCATAGATGTGAAGTCCCAGAGCACTTCATACAATTCCTCAATCCTTCATTTGCTCCCCACATTTGCCTAACAGGTCTCAAAGAGCTACGAATGCTAAAACCCTCAGGCTGAAATGCTCTGCTAAAACAGAAGCTACACCCAAACAGATCAAACCCAGGATTGTTATGTGAATGCAAAAAAAGGGAGGCACTTCCTCCAGATTACAAAATCACAGCTGAATGCAATGAAAAAGAAGCCGAAAAAAGCTAGGAATGCCTTCCCATCTAGGAACCAGCCATTTTAAAAGCGTTTAGCATCCTATAAGAAAATCTGAGCAACTCTTTAAAAAGAAAAAAAAAAACTGGCAAGGACACAATTATTCTTTATTGGCTGTGTGCGATTGGACACCCAAAAGGAATTTGTGTCCAGTGCATAAGCTTTCACTGCCCATACAAGCAACCAAATGATGGGTTGTATATTGTAGATCATAGTTACAATCATTAATAAGATACAACAATGTCATATCAATATCACAGATGCAGGCTGCATTGCTATTAATCTTCTCATTGTTCCTGTTACCCATCTCCTCCCACTTATGACTACATAAGTGTATGTTGCTTGTATCCTTACCATTTATGTGGATATTGATTGTTTCCCCCGATTGCTTGCTTAGTTGTACCCTATGACTATCATTAAGTGTTGTACCTTATGATTCTTGACCAATGTGTTTTGTCTTTTTATGTACCTTGAGAGCATCTGCACCAAAGACAAATTCCTTGTATGTCCAATCACACTTGGCCAATAAAGAATTCTACTCTATTCTATTCTGGATGCCAATAGGAGAAAGTAGTAAGAAAGATGGGGAAAAATGAGAAGAGGAGAAGGATAATATCAACGAACTTTACTATACTATGGTGCTCAATTGTGTCCTTGCCGGTTTTTTTTTTAAGAGTTGCTCATTTCTTAATCTTATACTTTGAGAAGCGCCTTGCAAAACCCAAGTTTGGATTCAGCCGCCCCCGCTCTCCAATTTTCCTACCTCTTCACCGCTGCCCTCTTCCTCTTTCGCTTCCTCCGAGGCCATCTGCTCGCTGGGGGTCAGGCTGCCATCGCTCCGGGGACTGCTCTCCGCGCTGTCCGGACTGGCTGGCTCTCCGGACTGGCTGGCGGGGCTGCTGGAAGGCTCGGGATCCGGACTGGGCGAAGCGGCTTCCTTGATGCTGTTGTTGCTGCTGCAAGAAGCCGGACTGGCCTGGACCGGCGCCGAAGGGAACAGACACCCGCCGGCCCAGGGATGCCCTCCGTAATAGGGGCCCGCTTGGTCGAAGTCGCGCTCGACTTTGATCTCGGCCTTGGAAGCCTGGCAGGCTTCCCCGGGCTGAGCCAGGACGTAAGGGTTGACCATAATGCCCGGAGCGTGGCTCCAGGCATCCCCGGCGGGAGCGAAGGGGTACCAGGTGCGGGGCACTTCACCCCCGCCGGGGTAGGACTCCCCGATCCCTCCCTGGGGACCGTAATCGGGCTTGAAGCCAAAGGCCTGCCCGGCCGTCGCCCCGCTGAAGGCTTCGGGCAAGAAGCCGGGCGAGGAGGTTTCGTGCTGCGGGACGGCCGGGAGGTTGGCGAGGTGCAAGCTTTGCACCGGGAAAGGGTAGGAGCGGCCCAGCTCTCGTCGCAAAGGCCCCGCCATGGGTGAGCGGTCAGGAAGGAGCCTCTGCCTTGTTGCTCGGAAAGTTAGCTAAAACAAAACAAACAAACACGGGGTAGGCCGAAAACTCCTCTCGGACGGGTTGGGTTGAGCAAGGAGGAGATGGAGCAAGGCGAGAGGCGTTAAAGCATCCAAGGTCTCCCTTAGACGGCTTAGCGGCTCAGCTTTTCTTCTTCGGGGGGCAGCAATGGGGAAACTCCCCGACCCTGGGGAAAGCAGGGAGCGGAGAGGCGACGGAGAAAGCAGCAGCCGCCTCTGTCCCCTCCGCAGCTCCGAAAAGTTCGACGGAAAGTCCCAAGACGGGACTTCTCCCTTGCAGGAGAAGTCAAGTCCAAGGGGGGAGAAGGCTGAGCCCAAGAGGAGAGCCAGAGCCGGGGCGACGTCCAACGATGTTGCCCAAAGGCCAGCGGAGGAGCAGGGAGTCCCTGCCCGCCCCGCAGAGTGAAGATTGCTCAGACAGCTGGAAAGGTAGAAGGTATCCTGGAAGGGGCCCGCCCTCTTGCTTAAAGTGGCCCTGGCCACGCCTCTCCTTCCAGGTATTGGCCAAAAGTCCAAAAAGGGCCCTGGGCCTTCCCACCTCTGGGGTCCTGCCCAGCCTCTGGTGTCCTCTTCAAAGCCCAGTCAAGGGTGGAATCCAGGGAAACATCCCCCCACTTCTCACCCATTGCCAGCGTTGCGCAAGAGATCTCCGGCTGCCCTGGGGGAAACTTGGGCTGGAGAGGAGGGGGGGGGGCAGCCCCAGGGATGGCTTCAAAGCCAAGGAAAAAACTGGGGAAGGGGGGGGCAAAGAGGCCACCAAGGGCCTCAATCGGTGGGATTGAGGGGAAGTAAGTAAGTGTGTCTGTGTGTGATCCAGCTCTTGGGTTCCCATAGGGGAAGGGGTGCTGAATGTTGGGTCAATGATAACAAGGAAAAGGGACTTTGCTTTGGAGCTGTGAGCCTCCTTACATTTTCTGTTGGATGCCACTTTCCACAGCTGTTGCGCAACTTGGCAAGAGCTAACCTCTTTCTTTCCAACCACAAAGTGTATATATAAATGCATACATGAGGCCTTTCCAAGTGGGCTTGGAGCTTTTCCAGAGGGGCAAAGGGCTGCTGCATCTGTTGGATAGCTGCCTGTTAGGTTGCAGTGCAAAAGAGAAAGGACTTTAAGGGAGAGGAGAAGGTAGGGCAGGGCTGATATACATATATATTGAGATCATTTATAAGCCTTGATTATGTCTCAAAACATGAGCGTATGCAGATTAAGATGCCTAAAACAATGGATTTCACTTTACTCAGTTCTGGTGGCTTTACTGACTCCCTTTAAGCAGCTTTCTTTTCTCCCTTCTTTTTAATATTGTTACTTTACTTATAGGTAAAGGAGTTACCGACCTTAGAGAAAGGTTGGTGCTTGTCTGTTTCATTTATTTATAGCCCCATCCAAAATAGATTCAAAATTAAAATCTCTTTAGGTCAATGGAACTAGAAAATGTTAGAACCATCACTAGTATCTAACTGTGTTTAGGAATGTGTTTCAGCTGCAATCTTATGCAGATCTGCAGGTTTTTTGCAATGCAATTCGCTAGTGTGTAACCTTACTTATTTGCAAGGTGATTCTAAAGTTGGAGTTTAGCATAATTCTAAGTTGTTTATTCAAAAGTAAGCATTACAGCCTTCTGTGGAGCTTTATGCTGTCCAGGCAACTGTAATAAGGTCACAGCCTTTAAATTAAGTTGTATATTTTTTTTCCTCAAATGTAAGTGCTGCTGAGTTCCATCATTCTTACTCCCAAGTGAAATCGAATAAAATAGCGGTTTTATTATCCGGCATCCTATTGCTTTGCATTCCATAATGTTTGTATCACAGAAGTAAACCCCAGGAGACTAATAATAAATATGGTACCAATTTATAAAAATTATGAAAGTATGCAAGAAAATAACTGCTACAGATACTTTTTCTTCAACTTTTAAATGGAAAGTTCATAAAGTTGAATCCATCAGATCTCATCTGTATAATCATTCCAGTTGCCATCACAAAGTTGAATCTTATGTGTGGTTACTGTAAGGAATGTATAGCTTGAATACAGTGGCGTGCACTTTCAATAGGATTTGTGGGATCTCTCCACAATTCATCACTTTTTTATCTATTACGTTTATAAACCTTTGAATTGCCTTTGTTCCACAAAGGAAGAAATTTTCTGAGCAATTGAATCCAAGTTGTTGCAGCTGTTATTTATAATTCTTCTGGCTTCTTTCCCCTGTTTCTTGATTCCTCTTATGTCATTATATCTGCAGTGTTAATTTATATTTTTATTTGCACCAATAAGGTGAACTCAGAAATCTACCCTAAACTTCAACTTCTGCCTCAGTTCTTCTATTCTTGCAACTTGGAGCAGCTGTGGTAGGTTTCACCTGAGAAACTACCATTTTAATAATCTTCTTTACTTTCCTGGAAGTAAATTACTAAATTTAAATGGATTTACTTTGGAGTAGACCCATATCACATTGTTTGCATCCTTGGGATATGTTGGAGGGCGGCAACCATAATGAGAATGTTATTGAGATCAAGAATTGCAACCTGCTTTCGGAGTGTGATATTGGAGAATGCTTTTGAGGGGTTTCTTTGGAAATACAGCCAGGAATTCTAGTATGGCAGACAGAAAAAATGGTCTCTCTCTCTCTGCCTAGTTTCCTACCTTATACATAATCAGATAAATATCCATTTCATTGCCTCACATCATTTTAAATTACTCTTTCCTTCACAAGCAGCTAAGAAATACACCCATAGAGTAAGAGAGAACTTTCTAATTTTAGTTGTTGCAAAGGACATCAGAAGCTTCCTCTTTCTAATTCTTTTTGTCTCTTTTTTTCCTTGCACTTTTGCCTTTTTCTGTTTTCTTTATTCTGTGTTGATGTTAGCTTTTTTTCTTTTAAAACTTTTAATAAAATTAATTCTCTGTGTAGCTTCAGGAAGAGCATCTGACCAGTAAATGCTTAGTTTTATCCAATTGCCCCACTCTATACCTAATTAAAGGATTACAAAGCCGTAAATTGGAATTTTATGTATGGAAAAAAAGGAGGATCTTTAAGATACCAAATTGATTCCGTGACATATCAATAAATATATTAACTTGCAGAGTCAGCCCAATATACGGTAGTTAACTTTATGAAAAGTGAAGAAATGCTTAATCTGCATTTATGGAAGCCCCGTTTTATCTTTTCTTTCCAGACATCTCCGAGGAACACATAACGTGATTTACTTTTCGCATACAATGACTCTGTGAAGTAAATGAGGTTGAGGAAGAAAAAAAAAGTTAAACTTAAAGGTAAAGCAGAATAGGATTTTTCCCCCTGTCTGCTTTATACATTTCATTAGACTTTTTTTTAAAGGAATGAGTTTTAAGATCCTTTTAAAAAGGATCGATTTTATATTCTTTCATATCCCATAAACCATTTGAGTGATGTGTATGTACTTCAAAGGAGAAATGTCGGAGGACAGAGAAAAAAAACATACTTTTAATATAAATAAATAGAAAAGAAGCTTAGGGAAGCTTTCAGTTTCATCCAACCTTACAGGTGAAACCAAAGAGTTATTTATTCTCCTCTTTTTATATCCCACTCTGCCCGCAAGAAGATCAGAGGAAAACCACTGTATGAAGTGAAAAAGGATTAACCTAAATTTCAGCACTCTAGGTAACCATTCCAATGGTGTCTTATTAATAATAAAATTCAATTCCGTGTATTTGTATATTGCCTTCCATACATAGCGTATGGGTATAGGTGCTGAATATGTTGGACTGCTTTGGGAGGGAGAGAAAATCCAGGTTGAAATTTGGCCACGTTTGGTGCCTTGAATTAATTTTATACAACAATAATAAAGGTGGGATACAAATAAATGCTCTGGCTGCACTGGCCCTTTATTGTAACAAGCCACAAATCATGAAACAAGTGTTTTGCTTCCCTACTATCTCCCGGATAATCTTTACAACTTGGGCTGCTATGGAATTCAGATGTAATGAAATCATTCCTGAATCTAGAGCTAGATTGGATTAACTGCTTAATTCTGGCAGAGATGGAAAGAGTGTTCTCTAAAGAAGAATTAGGGGTGACCTGATAGCAGTGCTCCATTATTTGAGGCTCTGCCACAAAGAAGGGGGGGAGGAGAGGTCAACTTATTTCCCAAAGCACCAGAAGGCCAGACAAGAAACAATGGATGGCAAGTACAATACAATACAATACAATACAATACAATAAAGTATAATAGCAGAGTTGGAAGGGACCTTGGAGGTCTTCTAGTCCAACCCCCTGCCTAGGCAGGAAACCCTATACCCTTTCAGACAAATGGCTATCCAACATCTTCTTAAAGACTTCCAGTGTTGGGGCATTCACAATTTCTGGAAGCAAACTGTTCCACTGATTAATTGTTCTAACTGTCAGGAAATTTCTCCTCAGTTCTAGGTTGCTTCTCTCTTTGATTAGTTTCCACTCATTGCTTCTTGTTCTACCCTCAGGTGCCTTGGAGAATAGTTTGACTCCCTCTTCTTTGTGGCAATCCCTGAGATATTGGAACAGTACTATCATGTCTCCCCTAGTTCCTCTTTTCATTAAACTAGACATACCCAGTTCCTGCAACCGTTCTTCATATGTTTTAATCTCCAGTTCCCTAATCCTCTTTGTTGCTCTTCTCTGCATTCTTTCTAGAGTCTCCACATCTTTTCTACATTGTGGCAACCAAAACTGAATGCAGTATTCCAAGTGTGGCCTTACCAAGGCATTATAAAGTGGTATTAACACTTCACGTGATCTTGATTCTATCCCTCTCTTTATGCAGCCTAGAACTGTGTTGGCTTTTTTGGCAGCTGCTGCACACTGCTGGCCCATATTTAAATGGTTGTCCACTAAGACTCCAAGATCCCTCTCAGTTACTACTATTGAACAAAGTACCACCTAAACTGTACCTGTGCATTTTGTTTTTCTTGCCTAAATGTAGAACCTTACTCTTTTCACCATTGAATTTCATTTTATTAGATAGTGCTCAATGTTCAGGTTTGTCAAGATCCTTCTGTATCTTAAGCCTGTCTTCTGGAGTGTTGGCTATTCCTGCCAGCTTGGTGTCATCTGCAAATTTGATGAGTTCCCCATTTATTCCCTCATCCAAATCATTGATGAAGATGTTGAAGAGTACTGGGCCCAAAACAGAGCCTTGGGGTACTCCACTGCATACTTCCCTCCATGTAGATGCAGTTCCATTGAGTATTACACATTGAGTGTGGTTGGTCAGCCAGTTATGAATCCATCTGGTGGTGATGCTGTCTAACCCACATTCTTCTACTTTATCTAGTAGTAGGTTATGATTTACATTATCAAATGACTTACTGAGCAGGGGGCTGGACTAGAAAACCTCCAAGGTCTCAGCTCTATTCTATTCTAAATCCCCCCCCCTTCCCTTTCTCTCCTTTACTTTCAGAAAACCTGGTTTGGCGCCTACTGTTGTGAGCTTTAAAAATGTGTTTTCAAGGCAAGATTTCACTGGGTGGAAGGCAGAGAAAAGACCTGCTTGCAAAACTTATCTGCCTACTTTGACAGTCATCAAGTTTAATGTAGTTTCATTTAAAGTGATGCCTTTTTAAGGCAATTCAAAAAGCAATGAATTTTACGAGCCTCCATAATGTAGGCTCGTGTGTGTGTTTGCTCTTAAATCAGTCCAATATCAATTGCCTTGCCAAAGGAGCCTTTTGGGGCATCCAGAATTAGACCTATTAAGGAACAAGCTGCCTTATGAAATAAAAGCCAGTAGATATTATTATACCTTAGATATTAAAGAGCACCAATTTAACATTCCATTGGGGAAAAATAAAACTAGCTCCACAGAGAATTCACACCCTTGGTTGGATACATCCACAATTGCAATCTAGGGAGGGGGTGATTGGGAGATATACATACATACATACATACATACATACAGACAGACAGACAGACAGACAGACACACACACAGTATATATCATTGTGCAATTGGTCTTACTCTTAAGGTAAATGCCAGCAAGCCTTCCCCACCCTTAAAATCCTTTTTGAAATGTCCCAATCCTCCCCAGGGGATGCTTACCCTAACCACTAGGCCCCATGACCCCCAGACATTCCAGAAGACATGACAAGGCTTGGCCTGGCCTTTTGGTGCTCATGGGGGCTTATAAAGTGATAAAAAAAACCCAGCAGATAGCTGAGAGATAAAACCACAGGAGTCAAGGTCTCCCCCTCTTTTCTCAGCCCCTCCCTCCAGGACAATGTATCAAAGGGCCTTTGGGCTCCATTATCTTGCTAAATGGGCTGTCAAGTTATCAATTGCTCTTCTGGGGTCCTTGATGGCTCTCCTGGTGGGTTGGTTTCCTGGACTCCTATTTTCTCTTGCCTACGGGGGCTGCAGCCTCCCCACCTCCCAGCTCACTTCCAAAAGGATCCATCAGCTTCCCCCAACATTGAGGCATTCACACCTCGGCTGCTTTCTGACAGCGCCTCCTCCCCAAATTTACCCAACTCCAGTGGTAAACAACCTTCATCCTCTGCCTGGCAAAAATCAAGGTCATTTGATCCTGCAAGGGACCAGGCTCTGCGGTGCCTATCTAGTGCATTTTATTATTTTAATTTCAATGTTGAACCGACATCCCATCAGAGCTAAGAGGCTGAGTTACAAAAATCAGACCGTGATCTTAAGCAAGCCAGTCTCTGGGATTATGCCCACCTGTCTGCAACGAATCCCAGGCAGGTTTATCTTGCAGAGGTGTATAGATTGCGACTAGATCCAGATAATATTTGCAACAGTTTCTTGGATGAGAAGCAAAAGGGAAAACAAAAAATCCAAGAAACTCCAGTTGCTTTTTGGAAAAAGCACTTTTGGAACAACCAAGCCCTGGATGACTTGAGAATCTCCATAGACTTTGGTGTGCGTTGTGCAAGCCCATTGATTGCCATTCGTTTAGGGTTGCGTATAGTGTGCAAATTAACTTGGTTAATTCAGTAACCAAAAACCATGAGAAAATAGTTGCAAATATTTGGATATCATAGTCATTACACCTCTGCTAAATAAATAGCCTCTTTGCAGACGGTTCTTGGATGAGAAGCGAAATGTTTTCAAGGAGGAAACACCCCCACCCCACACCCCCAAGAAAATCCAGATGCTTTTTGGGAAAGCACTTTTGGGACAAAACACTACAGAAAAGCTACCAAAGGTTAAAACTAATCAAGGATATTGTGCAAACTTGTGTGAATGCAGCTGAGGAATATAAAGGTGGGAGTAATTGTACTGCGTATTGCACCTTGAGCTGGACAAAAGGTGGGATATGGCTGTTAAATAAATATGAAATACCCCAAAGAGTTCTAAGTATTTCCAGTATTATTACTCGGGTTACAAATCTGTATTTATAAACCTGTATGCAGCTTTATTTACCAACCATGCCAGCTGAACAATATTGCAAAACCTCATGCCATTTGTGTGTTGAGTTGTGACTATTCCAGAGTTGCTGGTTGGAATGAATGGACTCTATTGTCATGCATATGAATGCTAATTGGGGAAGGACTGGTTGTATGGTAGTGGCTGGGGAAAGTAGAAGTTGTAATACTATGCCTCCAGGGGCCTAGCCGAGGAGGTTAGGTGCTGGCTTAGAAACGTGGAAACTGTGAATTCTACTCTCACCTTAGCCATGAAAATTGGGTGAGTCAGTGGGTTTGGGCCTCTCCCCCCCCTCCCTCTCATTCTCCCTCCCTCTCCCCTCCCTCCCTCCCTTCCTCCTCCTCTCTCTCTCCCTCTCATTCTCCTTCCCTCCCTCTCTCATTCTCTCTCTTATTCTCCCTTTCTCATTCTCCCTCCCTCACAGGATTGTTGTTGTTGGGAAAATAGGAAGAGAAGGGAGTATTAGGTATTGTCACCATTTTGATTTACTTATAAAGTAAAAAAAAGATGGGATAAAAATCTAAATAAATATAATTAGGAAGGCCGACAACTTCTTAGGGTGTGACGTTGAATCAAGTAATAGCAACAAGTATAAAATATATCAGGGTGAGGAGTTAATTATAAGAACAATGTTTTTACATCCCAATCTCAAGTTAATCTATAAGACTGGAAGAAAGAGAAAAAAATGTAAGCATTGGTTTTCCCCATCTTTTGACGTATTATCAGATCTTAACAGGTGTCAAAGTCAGGGCAGAATCTTAGGACACTAGATTGAAGTATGATTTGAGTAGGTGTTTCTCAACCTCAGCAAGGTTAAGATGGGTGGACTCCAGTTCCCAGAATTCCCCAGCCAGCCATGCTGGGAGTTGAAACCGCATCTTAGTGGTTGAGAAATATTGAAAGACAGTATTAATGTTTAATCCATGCATGGGAGGTGGGGTCTTTCTTTAAAAGAAGCATTATGTAGACAGGATAATATCAAACAAATAATAAGATGATGGGGATTTTTTTTAAAAAGGGTGGGGACATAGCTTGATTTCCCCCCCCCCCATACATTTGATGCACTAGACCTTGAATATTTAATATATTTAATATATTAATATATATTAAATAATATTTAATTGGCAACTTGAAGACTTGTGGACTTCAACTCCCAGAATTCCACAGCCAGCAAATTCCCCATGAATACATACAATGGAAGCTGCATCCATGTATTTTGAGACAAAATTATCTACTTTAGTCATCATTTCACAGCAATATTTCTGACAATTTTATGCACAGGTGACAACAAATGATGTGAGGTGTAATACTGAACCCCCCAATTCCCCCCCTCCAAAAATCAGCAGATACTTTAGAGCAGGGGTGTCCAAGCTTGGCAACTTTTAAGACTTGTAGACTTCAACTCCCAGAATTCCTCAGCAATGAATAGTGGATATTTTTATCTTCACTGTGTTATATTAACTGACTTTGTTCTTTAGTGAAAAGAATAGAATTAAATATTCAAGTGTATTGTATTCTACAAGAAGTACACTTAAAAAAAAACAACTGTTGATCAGTTAACATTAGCATACTAATTTTTTATAATGCTGAGTTGCCTTTTCATAAATGTCCCCTGTGAATCAGTTGAATCCAACACATCTGGAGAGTCCCAATTCAAGAACAGCTGACTCTTGCCAAGAAATTAGAGGTCCTTCATGCTCTCTGAGCTTCTTTTCTTATAGACATTTCATTATCCAAACTAGGTAACAGTACTAGTGGGAGCAAATCTCACTCCCTACTAGCACTGCTGATATTATCTAGTTTGGTTAATGAAATGTCTGCATGAAAACAAGCAAGCTCAGAGAATTGAAGGACTCATTTCAACCCTTTATTCTTGCCAAGAAAGCCCAAGCTATCTCCATTTCTGTTGTCTTCCCATCATTCAGGGCCTATTCAGTGGGCTCCATTTTTTTCTTTGCATATTTTTGTGGACAACCTCACTTTTATTGGAAAAGGGATCCACAGTTTTGGAAATTAACAGGTTTTATATCATTTCCCTTAATAAGTAGAATACATAGAATAGAGTTGGAAGGGACCTTGGAGGTCTTCTAGTCCAGCCCCCTGCTTAGGCAGGGAACCCTGCACCACTTCAGACAAATAATTGTCCAATCTCTTCTTTAAAATGTCCAGTAATTGAACAAATATAATGTTTTTAACTCATTTATTTAATGGGTTTTCTTTAGCTAGTTTGAGGATTTGTGTGGAGAGCAATTGTATTTTAGGTGATATTTATGCAGAAATGTTGAACATTCATAAAAGGGAATCAAGTTGTCAAAGAACACGGTGATTGGACACCATCAAAACTGACACCAGCCCTGCCATAGAAAGACTGAAAGAAGTAGTGCAAGATCAGGAGATGTGGAAAGATCTGGTCAACAGAATGGCGAAGAGTCAGATGCAACTGAATGGATAATATCATCATCATCATTGAATATTCAGAAAGGTTCTCAAACTTTTAAGTACCATTGTTTTCTCTTTTGGAGTAATGTTTTACTCAACACAACCCAGGAAAATTAGAAAGGCAAGAGATAAAATGGAATCTACTTTAATTCAATCTAATTTACCTCCGTACTGTTCATAATCTTTCCCTATCTTATACTTCGTATCATTTTTTGTTTATTTGTTTTAACCCCATTCATCTTTCATGGGACCTTATCAATGTCATCCAATCAAGGTATTTTTGGACTTCCTCTTTCTTTTGGCTTTCAAGAGCCAAGGTGGCGCAGTGGTTAAATGCAGCACTGCAGGCTACTGCTAGATCAGCAGTTCAGCGGTTCAAATCTCACCGGCTCAGGGTTGACTCAGCCTTCCATCCTTCCGAGGTGGGTAAAATGAGGACCCAGATTGTTGGGGGCAATATGCTGACTCTCTGTAAACCGCTGGAAGCCCTATGAAGCGGTATATAAGTCTACTGCTATTAATGCATTCCTTTTTTCTTCCGTTTTCCTGCAATTTGATCTCTATACATATATTCTCTCGGACTAAGCCACCTCGGTGTAGGTCCTTCATCTCAATTCCTTTTGCATGGCGGGAACGTGCCCAGCCCAAGCGCGATTTTTGCTATGGACACTCAGCAACATAGAAGGAAAAAAAGGAACATCCTGTAAATCCCGTGTGCTGCTACTACTGTTTCCAATTTCTTTTTCCCAATAACTATAGAATACGTCTATTGCCCAAAATGAAAATAACATCAAGGACAGAAAAAATACTCAATCTAGAGGAAAAAAAAACTACAGACTTAGTTTAAAGCAAACAAAGCTCTTGAGGAAGTACAAGGAATCAAAGAATACCCTGCTAATTACCTGCAATTCATGCAAAAAAACAACAAGACATTATGGAATGAGTAGAGAGGAATATAGTTTTAAAACACCAAATTTGAAAATATCGTCAAACAGAAGTACACCTCTTATAAGTTCTTATAAGAACTCTGGATCCAAAACAGAGAAATCATCTTCAGGCCTCAGAACTACTACAGTTGGATTACCCATACATCATTTTTCTAGGACACAGAATAAAGCCAAAATCCTTTCCAGTCAATTAAAAAGAATGCTTAACTTTGAAGAAGATAAAAGCAAAAGGGGAAATCTGAAGAATTTCTTAATGTCACTTTAAAAACTTAAAATAAGTAAGAGCCTATACTTATAACTGCACTATCTACAATTGTATTATACAATGCACCATGAACAAATATGTAGACATCGCCCTGGAGATAAAAAAATGTTTTGAGTGGTAAGATAAATTGAATACCCATACCACCATAAGGAACAAAAATGGGAATGTGAATGTTAAATTATTACTACTTATATTATTCAAAACATATCCTCCCCCTTCCCTGGTTGAGTTGTGAGCCGCCCTGAGTCCCCTTTGGCGGGGGGGGGGGGGGGGGGGGGGGGGGGAAGGGCAGCATATAAATAAAATCAACATTCAACATCCAGTCCTTGCTGATTTCTTGACCCTCTCTTTTCTCTCTGCACATTAGGCCTGGGATGGCAATATGAAAACTTAGAAATGCCTTGACATCTGAAGATGACCGAATTTGTCTGAACATGCCCAGTGTAGGAACAGCAATGTTTTGATGGTCAAGAGTCACACTTAACACATTTAACCTCTCTCCTCTTTGCCCCATTATTGGAGATTGACACAAAGTTGGTGGGTCTGGACTGCTCCTTTTCAACATTGGTTTTGGGGAAGAAGTTGAACCTGTGTTAAGCCTAGTTTGGGGCTTACACTTGTTTTAACATGGTGGGTTGTTCCAGAGGTGCTTTTCCACTAGTACTTTCTTGTTTTTTCCCCCCTTGAAAAACTTTTGCTTCTCATCTAAGAAGTTGCTTCTTGAATCAGAAGCAAAATATTTTCAAGAAAAAAAAACCTCAGGAAAGCCCAGTTGCCTTAAAGGAAAAGCACCTTTGGGAGAACTGTGGTTCTTAAAACATCAGGAGAAGGTATCATTGAACTTAGTTGCCCTGTCCTTGAAATCTGGCAGTACATTTGGAGGGAGAGCCAGAGGTCGAGAAAAGGGGAGGGACATACCTGCCTTTCTCTCTCTCTCTCTCTCTCTCTCTCTCATCTATCTATCTATCTATCTATCTATCTATCTATCTATCTATCTATCTATCTATCTATCTATCTATCTATCTCTATCTATCTATCTATCTATCTATCTATCTATCTCTATCTATCTATCTATCTATCTATCTATTAATCTATCTATTATCTATCCATCCATCCATCCATCCATCTATCTAATCTTATCTAATCTATCTAATCTATTTTATCTATCTTATCTATCTATCTAATCTATCTAATCTATCTATCTAATCTATCTATCTAATCTATCTATCTATTCATCCATCCAAACAGGAGAAATACTCTACAGCAATGTTTGTCAGGCTTGGCAACCCTAAAATGTGTGGACTCCAACTCCCAGAATTCCCAACCAGCATGCACAGATGTTGAGAAACAATGAAGGATTTTGCTCTGAACGCTACCTGAGTCCCCTTACTTCAAAAAAGTGGGGCTGACATCAGAAGATTGGGACATTTGCCAGAGTTGCAGTGTCTAAACAGAGAGGAAGAGATAAAGGCAGTGGTGGGCCTGCTGGGGGTTTGCTCGTGTTAAGGCGATCCTCTAGTTAGGATTCTGCCCAGTTCAGAGAACCCCCAAATGCCACCCCTGGCTGGCCACACCCGTCCCACCCCACCCCTCCCCTCCCCTCCCACCCTACCCCATCCCACCCCTCTCACCCGCCCCTTCCCTCACAAGAGTCTCCATGTGTTCCATTCATCATTCCAGGTAATTGCAGGGGAAGGATACTGCAAAATCCCCATTCCCTCCCGATCAGCTGGGACTCGGGAGGCAGAGAATAGATGGTGGCGGGGCCAGTCAGAGGTGGTATTTACCGGTTCTCCGAAGTACTCAAAATTTCCACTACCGGTTTTCTAGAACTGGTCAGAACCTGCTGAATACTACCTCTGTTCCCCCACCCCTTCGCTAAACTGGGCATGGGTGTGGCCAGTGCGCAACGCATCCCAGGGCCAGGAGTTTCACAGCCCTGGTCTAGGCTATCTATTGATGGAGGCTCAAACTTCTGAATGCTTTTGACAATAATTTGCTCTTTGCTGATTTTAAATGTAAGCATTATACCCCCCCTCCAGAAACAATAGAATAATGTCATTACCTGACAAATAGTGCTATGTCATGGTTTATTTAACTGTAGTTTGTTGAATAAATTATTGTTTGGTTTGGCACAACATGCTAAAAATATATTTTACAGTCTGCAAACCACAAATAAGCTAGTTTGGGATATCATACTAGAGCACAACCTGTTTTGTTTTGGCATGGCTTAATTATGCTAAACCAGAATTTTGGAGTAGCTGATCATTTTGTGCATTCTTCTTCTCAGCTTCCAACTCTGGTTTGTCCTGAAGTAGAAACTAACATTAATTTCAGTGAAAGCTTGTGTAGTGATTTAATGCATGAAATGCCAAGGTAAGGAGATTAAATCCATCCACAACATAGGATGCCAGTTTAACATGTCATACAAACAGAGCCCATGTGTGATCAGAGTTTATCTGTGCTTTGGCTGCTGAAAAGTGGTCCCCTGTAGTAGAGACGGTCCTTTTTCACACATGCAAATATTTGTGCACACATGTTCCTGAATGAAGAGTCATCAAACCTCCTCATCTAAGAGACTGGATGTTTTAAGAGATGGGAAAAAAGTCAACAATAACTTTTCTAGTAACTAATATTAGCTACATTTATTAAGGTATCTCCTCAGGTACCCAAAATAATCATTTTAATTTCATTTTAATTATATTTCCATTAAATTAGCCAACACTGTGAAGGCATTGAGCTAGAAATAGGGAGATCCACATTCAACCACAATTTTTTTTCTGGATGACTTCAGGCCAGTCTTTCTCTTACAATTTAATAGAATAATAGAGTTGGAAGGGACCTTGGAGGTCTTCTAGTCTAAACAGGAAACCTGCTCATACCATTTCAAGCAAATGGTGGTCCAATCTCTTCTTGAGTGCTTCCAATGTTGGAGCATCCACAAGTTCTGGAGGCAAAGCTGTCCCAGGGTGGTGGCATTTTGGGGGGAAAACTAGAGGAGGAAACACTGCTCTATGTCTTACCCTTCTCAAGAAAAGGGGGAATATAAAGCTAACATATGAAATAAATAAATGGAGGGTAAATAGTTCTTCAAAGATCCCCAAAATTTTGCATTATTACTAGATTTACTTAGAACTATGTTCTAGCAGGTTCAGCTGAGCGTCTTATTACAAAAGTGTGCATACAATTAACCTACACATAATTCCTGCCCTTCATTATTGTGACTTGTTACTGAGAGCCAATATTGACTATTCACCTTCTATGCCCGTGATGGCGAAACTATGGCACGCGTGCCAGAGGTGGCACGCAGAACCCTCTCTGTGGACATGCGTGCTGTCACCAGCAGCTCTTCTGGTTGCTGGTGTGTACATGTAGCCTGGCCAGCTGGTCTCCACGGATGCTGGAGCGCCGGAATATGGCCGAAAAACAGCCCCAAAAAACAGGTATGCGCTAGGGTTGGGTTCCGGCTGCTCCTACTGCTGGTTCGCTCAGGGATGCACTCTGCGGGCGCATGCACAGAAGCAAAAAACAAGGTTAACCGAGAGAACCGGTTTGGGGGCATGGCCAGCCTAGTTTCTACCTACTCGGCCGAACCAGTAGGAGAACCCACCTCTGGTATGCGCACGCTGGCCAGCCAGTCTTTGGGTTTCCGGTGCTATGGTGCATACACCTGCATTCACGTTCCAGGTTGGGCACTTGGCGTCAAAAAGGTTTGCCATCACTGTTCTATGCTCCCCCCTGAATGATCAGTTCTCTCTTACTTCCATATTTTACCCAATGACGGTTTGATTTAATTACCCAGCAAGTCTTAAAGGTGCACTTTTATCCAGGAAACCTCTCCACCCTTCCTTCAAGGCGATACTTTTTAGATTGGCTGGACTACGACTTCCATCACCCCATGGGGCATTTTCAGTAGATCTATTCCATGGTAGAAGTGGCATACACAGGAAGGCTGTCTATAACACCCCCCCTCCCCTGGCTGGCACATGCCAATTCTTTACCAGCTTGGATGGGTCAAAGCAGGACCCAAACTGAAGTAGGTGACATTGGGTGATAGTTTTCTCCCATTCGCTGCCTCCTCTGCCATTCTACACCAATTTGGGCTACCCTTGTGGCAGGCAACCTCCTGCATTTCTCCCTCAATGAGAGGAACAAAACTTCAATATCATAACCATTGATACCAGCAGCAGAAACACATTGTAAATTATTGCTATTAGTTCAACTCCATTCAGTTGCATATGTGCTGAACTCTGTCTCATCATGATTTCTTGGGCAAAACCCAATGGGTTAGGATTACACAAAGCCACACATTAGGCTTCAAAACAGTAGCAGTTCATACAATATACAGAATCTGCACTGCTCAATTCAAATAAACACAGCGAAGAGAGATTTTTCTGTCTTCCAATAGGCATGAATATTTTTGCAGCTCAATTCCAGCAACTCTACATTAAACCAAAATTAAAGAGGAACATCCTACCCCCCCCCCCCTTGGAGTCAAATTTAAACTTACAAGGAGTCAATTTCCAGATTAAAAAGACCTTTAAAGGCACAACCCAGTGTTTTTCAAAATTGGTAACTTTGTGTGGACTTCAGCTTCTAGAATTTCCTAGCCAGCCATCATGCCCATTCGTTTAGAAAGAGGATATGCATAAAACAGTCTTTCTCAACTTTGGCAACAGATGGGGTGGACTTTAACTCCTAGAATTCTCCAGTCTGGCCGAGGAATTCTGGGAATTGAAGTCCACCCATCTGTTGCTAAGGTTGAGAAACATATAGTAGATATACAGAGGATCCAGCATTGCCAGGCCTGCCCCCATTTAAACAGCTATTCCTTATTTGCAAATGAATTTCATACCCCCCCCCAAAATATGGCTTAGTTCTGTAAGAATAAGGAGGAATAAAAACTCTGAAACAAGTTTGTCTGCAACACCGAATGTATATGGTGTACCCATATCTGTGCACACAATCTAGGTAGACTACTCCAAATTAGTGGATCAGGAAGGAGAAATGGTAAGCCCATTCACAAGACAGGTATAAGACTACAATGCTGTTATTTAAAGTAGCAAATTAGATGGTCTTGTATACTCCCCTTTCTCTCAGGGAAGAGAAGGCCTTGCTTTTTTAAAACAGGAAGAAACATGCTAAGATGTAGAGGATTCCCACTATGACACATGATCACACTGCTTCTCAAATATAGGCTCATGCTTCTTTAATATAGAACGGCTTTTCTACATTTGCACATTAGCTGGGGGGTGGGGGTGGTTAAACTGGAACCTGACACAGGCGTGTTTGTGTGTGTGTGTATTCACCCACGCACATTGAGGTGGTATGTAGAGGCCATGCAAGCTACCCAGCAGTTTTGCATTCCACGCATATACTTTGCATACATGGAAAAGAGATCTGTGACATGCATGCAACCAGAGGTGAGTTTCACATTTTGCCACCATCGGTTCACCCCGTGCGTGCCCCTTCTGCACACATGCCGAAATTTCAGCGCATGCACTTTGCTCACTTGCGCACCTTCTGCCCATGTGCCCGGCCTCAAAAATGTGTCAAAATAGGATGGCATAGAGACGGGATGGGGTGGTGGTCCCATGGTGATTTCCGCTACCGGTTCAAGTGAACCGATCCGAACCGGCTGAATACCATCTATGCATGCAACCCATCAGGAGATGAGCCAATTTCATGCCTGCACTGGGGCAGCTGTGGGGTGTTGGGACAGCTCCCCTTGTTTGTTCAAGGTTCGACATAATACACAAGTTGAAGGGAAGGTGACCAATTGGGCATCAATATATGTAGAAGTACAACCTATTTAAACAAACCGCTCAAGTGCTATTTAGGCCTTTGGGGATGAAAAATGTACTATAGCAGTGATGGAGAATCTTTTTGGCTCGTGTGCTATAAGTTGGGGGAGCGCAGGGGTGTGTGCGTGGGCATGTCACACCCATAATGCAATGTGCGCATCACAGGGGCTCCCCCCCCATTTTTTGTATGCTTTTTGTGCCCTCCCGAGGCTCCAGAGGCTTTGTAGGAGCCTGGGGAAGGCAAAAACAGCCTCCCCCGCCCCACCGGAGGCCCTCCAGAGGCTTCAGGAGCTTCCCTCTGAAGTTCTGGACTTCTGGTTTGCTCGTAGGGCCGGTTTAAGCCCTCCGGAGCCTTCAGGACCTTCAGGGGGCCTCCCTAACAGCTCCGGAGGACTAAAAACAGCCATACGAGCAAACCGGAAGTGACTTCCGGTTTGTTCGTAGGGTCGTTTTTCGTCCTCCGGAGCCTTCAGGGAAGCCTCCGGAAGGCCCCTGAAGGCTCTGGAGGGCTTAAACTGGCCCTATGAACAAACCGGAAGTCCATTCCCAAACTTCCGGTTTGCCCGTAGGGCCGGGTTTTTGCACTCCGGAAGCTTCCGGGAAGCTCCTGAAGCCTCCGGAGGGCCTCCAGGGGGGGCGGGGGAGGCTGTTTTCACCCTCCGCAGGCTCCTATAAAGCCTCTGGAGCCTGGGGAAGTGAAAAAAATGTCTTAAAAAAGGCTGAACTCAGCTGGCCAGCGCACACATGTGCTGGCCAGCTGACAGGGCAACGCCTTGCGTGCCCTGACAAATGGCTCCGCATGCCACCTGTGGCACACATGGCATAGGTTCGCTATCCTGGTACTATAGTATCTGATGCTATACCATCTAAGGCAGGAGTCCCCAAATCCCGTTCGGAACTGGGTTACACAATGAAAGGATGAGCACGTACAGTTTCATTTGCACCAGCAACAGGTGCTCGAGCTCACAGGTAGTGCTCCATTTGTGTTTGCACCTGCCAGATGTGCAAATGGAGCTGTACACATGCGACTGTCACTCACAGGGAACTATCCCCTATCCCCTTCCCCTGCCAAGCCGCAAAGGTTGGGGAACACTTGATACCATCAAGAGCATAGCACTGTACCTTAAGTGCTATGCTCTTGATGCTCACAAAGTTGCAACAAAATGAGGCAGGGACCCCAAAACACATCAGTCGCCCTCTTATAAGGAGCTACGCATGAGAGTGTCAGGCCTGGATGCCATCTTTTGCATTAGGCCTTCCGACCTGCCACATTTAATGCTGTGGGAAAATGGGAGGCGGGATTATATGGAGCATGAGAGATATATAATCAAAATAACATTCCTTTCTCAGAAAATCAAGGACATCTTGCCCTGCAGTTCTGATGAGGTGACTGGGAGGCATCTCCAGTTGGGACGGTTCCTGATTGGGCCATGTGATGGACATGTTGGTGCTGGGCAGGGGTTTGGATTTTCATTTGGGTGGGGAAAACCTGGAATCTTTCAGATTCGGGTTTTCCTAGATGTGCCAATATGACGTCTCTAATAAAATGGAACTTTGAGGAACTTCAAGCCTCAGAGTCTTCTTTCGTTAAGGGTGTAACTTGGAATCCCGACATTGAGCTCCTTTCTAGCCAAGAGGAAGGGAATTCAATTGCCCCAGGACTTACACAACTGAAGTAGGAATTTGAAACAATCAAAGGATCATTTCAAGTTGGAAAGATGAATATGTTTTTTTTTTTAAAGTCATTTCAGTGTTTTGATTTCCTCCAAATCCTCCTTTTGACTTGACCACGGATTTCAGTAGATGAAAAATAATAAGAAAGAACAGCACATTGACACACAACGGGAGAGATTAGGTCTAAGTGTTAGGGATGGGTTATATTCAATGAGCATCTTGTCCCTGACAAACCTTTGGGAGTTTGTTTGCAGTTCCGAAAAAGAAACCCTCTACAGAAACATCTTATTGCTGTTCCCTCTCCTTATAGACAATCCCAAAATCTGTTGGCCACAAACAAATTCACCTATGAAAAATCCACCCACAATTTCCAATACCGGTTCAGGCGAACCGGTCTGAACCGGCTGAATACCCCCTCTGATGTTATCCAATCCCCACAGGGCATCTGCCGCCAAACTCTCTGATTGTCAGATAATTGAAGGGGAGAAAAATACGAGGAAGGAAAAACAACATCAGTTTCAGCTGGCTCCAGGATGGGTGGAGAGAACTTCAGGAAGGGTGAATCTCCCCTAGACTTTGCTTCTCGATCGTTTTGGCCGTTGCAATGCAATATTTTAGCATTACTCATTGCTTAAGACTCTTAAAAAAAACAACAGCATGGTTTTATAAATATATACATAAATAAAAACCATTGGGTCGCTAGCCCTGGCTTTGTTGAACTTGCAAGCTAAAACTCATCTAAAAGGAGTGGTGGTGTAGGAGATGACCAGGATGAGCCCGAGAGGGGATTTCTTTGAGGGTCGGATCAGCATTGAAGTTCTCCTTCATGGACAGGTAGTGGGGGGACGGAGCAGGGTGGAGACGGGACGGATGCCTCCAGAAACATTTTACCAGCCAAAATGGGATGAGGGAGGTGCACTCAGCCTCTCAAGCCTCGTTTTTGCCCTCCCCAGCCTCCAGCAACACTCTGCCGGCCAAAAACAATCTGTGCGGAAGCTGCCCGTTTTTGGCTGGCAGAGTGCTGCAGGAGGCCAGGGAGGCTGAAAACATGCCGCGGCAGGCCCACATGAGGCCTGCTTTGGCTGGCAGAGGCACCACGGGCTGGTCCTTTGATATTTCCAGGCCAGCCCCATGGGCTGGATTTAAGCCACATCCGGTCCGCAAGCCTTGAGTTTGACACCCCTGCCCCAAGAGATCTACCATATTTTTCAGAGTATAAGACACACCTTTTTCCCTCAAAAAAGAGACTGAAAACCTGGGTGCGTCTTATACACTGAATACATCATTTTTGCCTCACAAAGCCCCGCCCCTTCACCAAAATGGCCATGCATAGCCTTTTGGAGGCTTTGCAGAATGCTCCTGGGGACACGGGAGGGCAGAAATGAGCAAAGAACGGGCCGTTATTTGCTCAATTTTGGCCCCACAGCCCCCAGGAGCACTCTATAAACCTCCTAAAGGCTATACATGCCCTTTTTTTGACAGAAAATGGGCCCGTTTTCACGAAAAACGGGCCTTTTTGGGAGGTTTGCAGAGGGCAAAAACGTTTTTTAAATTTGCCTCTTCAAAACGTTGGTATGTCTTATACTCCGGTGCGTCTTAGACTCTAAAAAATACGGTAAGTCCAGCCCACCTTGAATTCCTTTCTTAAGTCCCACACATTCCCTTAATGGTGAATCGGCCAGATTTTTCTCTACAGCTTAAGCTTGCAATAAATCTTCATACTCATTCGAACTGCCTGAATCTCCTGATCTCGTCAGTGCTTGACAGGTGGCCTCAAATAAAAGTATGCATTTTTTTTTCATTTAAAATGATATCTATCCAGCAACAGCATCCAAATGACTTATGCAGTTGGAGTGGGACAAGGGCTGTTCCAACCATGGAGCAAAGCGAGACAGGAGACTTACATTATCATCATGAAAATATAGCAAATTATATACTGTTTCTATTATTAATATTATTGCCGAGGAAAGGTGTTTTATGGGATTTTCCACCTCTGGTTACATGACAAATTGATTAGCTTGTATATTATATACAGTGTGTGTGTGTGTGTGTGTGTTTGTGTGTGTGTGTTTTCGTAGATTTTCACGGGTACAGGTATGCAGGTTTTGGTGTATTCGGGTCTTTTCCCTTTTACGAAACAGCTGACTAATCTTCAAACATCAACTCCACCAATTAATCAAGATGTTACAACACAGCCAACCAATCTGCCTGCAGCAACAGAGCCAGCATTCCACACACACACACCAGTATTTATAGAGGGATGGCAGCTCCGATCACGCTCTGCTTGCACAGGCACGAGGCTGAAGACACCAGCCTGAGGATGACGAGTGGGACCGTGTCGAAACGTCACCAAGATATTCTCAGTCTTACACGGGAAAAGACCCGAATACAACAAGACCAGCATATACACATACACATATGCATATACATATATATATATCGTCCAGGAAAGAGTGGACACCACTGATGAGCAAAATGCTTTGGGTCAATCTTAGATCTCTAAGCGTGCCTCTCCATTCTCTTTTTGTACATGACAAATGAAGTCTTCTGCTCCTTATATCTCCACAGCTAGATTGGATACAATAATAAACCCTCCCAGTTCAAGAGTTGATGGCATCAGGAGAGCTTGTCTCAAGGTCTCCAAACGATCATAGGAACTTCCAGGATAAAAATCCATTGTCAGAAGACCTTCAACTGAAACAAAGCTATGATAGAAAATCTCCTAAAAGCCTGAAAGCATTCCCCTAGTAGTAGCACAAGAGGATATAGGAATAGGTGGGATGGATATGATCTTCCTTCAAAGGAAGAGGACGGACAGGCAGCACCTTGGGAGGTGTTTGCACATTTGAATCTTTCCTACATGGATCCAGCAGATGACAAGATAAGACGAAGGAAGGAAGACAAACAGGAGGGAAATTAGGGGGGACATCGGTGGAGGGTGGAGGTGTCGAAGAGAGGGTTGTGGATCTCCATTTCTCCACTCTGGAAAGAGAAGAAGACACTAAATTAGTCAAAGCGTTCTTTTAAAGGGGGAAAATGCATCTAAAATTTGTCTACCACATTGCCGTCTCCATCAGTGGATAGGCAAACGACATGCTTGGCAAACTACAGCTTTGAATGTGTCCCTTTGAAAACAGTGAGATCAGCCCAACCTACTTCACAGGGTTCTTGTTGTGGGAGAAAAGAGGAGGAGGAGTAGGAAGGAGCATTGGGTATATGCACCGCAGTGGTGGATTCCTACCGGTTGGGCCCAGCTGAACTGGTAGTGGCATGCTGGCCTGGGTTGCAGAACCGGCACCGACCCAGGCTGGTCACACCTACAAACTGGTTCCCCAGTCACCACAGTCGCCGCCATCATCTTGTTTTTGAATTCTGTGCATGTGCAGAACAATTTACTATTGAATCGTGCATGCGGGTGGAGCGTACATTCAGCACATGCGTGCGCGCAAAGTGTGTCCACGAGCGCACCGGCAGAAACGCTGGCTAGAACCAACCCTTGGTGCACTGCCTTGATCCTTAAACCTCATGTGCAGAGCAAGGCTGCTGATAGTGATTGGAATGGTTGGGCACGTGCTTTCCACCCAGAGGCTGATGATCAGCCCTCAAAACCATGTCAGTTTTTTGTTTCGCAGTTACTAGGAAACAAACCAAAGTTTGTTCGTATGAACAAAGTATGAGCAAAGGAAAGGAACTACAGCCTTGTGTGGAGGAAGTGATGTCCGTGATCACTCAAAGATCACTGAAAACATCTCAATCAAAGTCCATCAAAACCTGGAGGTGAGACTTGAAGCCATAGGTTTGTCTGCATGTGCAAATTCAAATTATTTCTGGATTGCTATCTCTTGCTTTAATCTCCTTACTTATTCTTCAGTTTTAAACACCCCCTCAGAGGGATACATCTGGTTAGTTACTCGATGGAACTATTAAGATGGAGATGACCAGATGTAGAAGTTTAGAAACAGAAAAAAAACCAGAAGAAAAACCAGGGACAAACTACTTCATTACTATTGCCCAGTAGGAGTTGAGTTCAACTCAAAGGATCTTCTTCTTCTTCTTCTTCTTCTTCTTCTTCTTCTTCTTCTTCTTCTTCTTCTTCTTCTTCTTCTTCTTCTTCTTCTTCTTCTTCTTCTTCTTCTTCTTCTTCTTCTTCTTCCTCCTCCTCCTCCTCCTCCTCCTCCTCCTCCTCCTCCTCCTTCTCCTCCTCTTCTTCCTCCTCCTCCAATGTCACAGGTACAGAATAACTCATTTTAACATATAGCCTGGAGCTCTACAACCTGTGATTCACAGGCAAGATATCCCCAGCCTCTTTTCTCCATTCCCTGGGGCCATCCATAATCCAGCTATTGAAACTGGCGGCAAACTGTCCAATTATGATGGCTTTCCCTCCCTGTTTCAAAGGTAATCAGAAAAACAGGTGTGATTTAATGCTTCTATTTCTCTAAAAGGGAAAGGAAAAATACTAAAAGAGAATCAAATATTGTGCTTTCACATAACAGTGCTTCTCATTACTCCAAAGGCTTAAAAATATTTTTTTTACCAAGGCCTGGCTATACCTAGAAATAGGTTGTTCACCTATACATATTAACCGTTTTGGTATATTCAATTAATTCCTACAGCAGTGTTTCTCAACCTTGGCAACTTGAAGATGTCTGGACTTCAACTCCCAGAATTCCCCAGCCAGCATTCGCTGGCTGGGGAATTCTGGGAGTTGAAGTCCGGACATCTTCAAGTTGCCAAGGTTGAGAAACACTGTCCTATAGAACCACGGCTATCTCTGTATATAGCTATCTACTATCACTGCACTTAAAAGGCAAAGGATCTTTATCAGCAAAAATATGCAGGGGATTCCCCCCTTTTCTCCTGCCTTTTTCTTCTGTGTGCTCTGTATTCTATTTTGATTTACCTCCCGATGTCCTGTATTCCTGACTTTCTTGTCTGATGCAAATATAAATGTTGAATATATCTATTTATATAAAACTACAAGTTCGTGTCGGTGTCTCCGATTTCATTTGGAACTTGCTGCACAATTCCCTGGCAGGATCTTTATCAGCAGAAATAGGGAAGGGAAGGATGGACAAATGAATCGGAATCAGCATAGAGCTGGAAGGGAACTTGGTGGTCTTCTAGTCCAGCCCCCTGCTCGAGCAGGAGATCCTATACCATTTCAGACAAGTGGCTGTCCAGTCTCTTCTTAAACCCCTCTAGTGATGAAGCAGCCGTAACTTCTGAAGACTGAATGGAAGGTGGACGAATGGTGGTTTATTGCCTTATTATAACTAGGAATAGTTTATTGGCTGGGCCTAAAGGTATGGACTGGGGGTATGGGAAACTGGGGGTTGGAGTGTGTTAAGAGGTCAATGCAAAATATACACAACAACAATCACAAAAGGACTACGATAAAGTTAACACATTACTAACGTTTTTTCAAAGAAAAATTCAGTCCAGTATAAGCATTCTCTTGAAAGTTATCCTAGTGGTTTTTGGGCCTGTTAGATGTCAGGTCTCCAGAGCAGTTTAAAACACAAAAACTCATTAAAATAATACCAATCAAATTGCATGAAGGGTAGTCTCAGAAGTGCATTGACTGTTTAAATGAGCAATTTGCTAAGAATTGTTTACAAAGTTGTGTCTCCACTCGAATTGCTATTGTTTAGCGGCACACCTGAGCCTTTGTCTCTTATCTAGATTATGCTAGATTGTAAAATATGGGCCTTGCTTCTTCACTCAGATAAGAAGATTATGTCTTGCTGAACTAAAGCCATTAAAAGAGATCATTTATATATTTACTATCTTTGTATACCTCTCCTCATTATTGCAAACACAGGCAGTGGTGGGATTCAGCCAGTTTGCACCTATTCGGGAGAACCGGTTATTAACTTTCTAAGCAATTCAGAGAACTACACGCACTACCGCTCGCATGAGCAAACCGGTAGTAAAATAAATTGAAACCTACCACTGATTCTGGTGTTGTTTCTAACCTAATCTTTATTGCTCTACTTGCACAACTGCCTCTCCGGTTAACCCTTATTACATTGTAACAGCTAAGGTGAAGCGCCCATTGATGTGAGTGACGTTGAGTTGACCACGCCCACCCAGTCACATGACCACCGAGCCACGCCTACCCAGCTGGTCATTAGGGCAGAGAACCGGTTGCTAAATTACTTGAATCCCACCATTGAATATAGGTAATCCTTGACTTATAACCACAATTGAGCTCAAAATTTCTGTTGCTTAGTGAGACATTTGTTAAGTGAGTTTTACCCCATTTTACGACCTTTCTTGCTGCATTTCTTAAGTGAATTGCTGCACTGATTCAGTTAGGAAGAAGGTTGTTAAGTGAATCCGGCTTCCTCTTTGAGTTTGCTTGTCTAAAGGTTACAAGGGGGGGGGGAATCAGCTGACCCCAGGACACTGCAATCGTTATAAATATGAGCCAGTTACCAAGCACCTGAATTTTGATCACATCACCATGGGGATGCTGCAATGGTCGTAAGCATGAAAAGCAGTCATAAGTCACTTTTTTGAGTGCTGTCGTAATTTCAAACCATCATTACATGAACTGTTGCAAGTCCGGGATTACCTGTACATACATACATACATACATACATACATACATACATACATAATACATACATTCATACCAAGGTGGCGCAGTGGTTAAATGCAGCACTGCAGGCTACTGCTAGATCAGCAGGTCAGCGGTTCAAATCTCACCGGCTCAGGGTTGACTCAGCCTTCCATCCTTCCGAGGTGGGTAAAATGAGGACCCAGATTGTTGGGGGCAATATGCTGACTCTCTGTAAACCGCTTAGAGAGGCCTGAAAGGCCTATGAAGCGGTATATAAGTCTACTGCTATTGCTATTGCTATACATACATACATACATACCGGGGCCAATCCAGGACATTCATATACCGTGTAGTCTCCACTTTCACTCTCTGATTCTGTAGGGTTCTGCTCCATTGTTTTGGAGGATTGTCTCCTGGGGAGAAGGACACAAGATAAAGTGGTGGGATGTTAAGAGAGATAGCTTCAACAGATAGACCGGTCCGTTTGACAAGAAGGCTGAAGCTCTTTTTATCGAGATCAGCCACAACGACAGAATCTTGCAAGTCTGATTGGGATGAAACACCTCCTGCTTCTTATACTCCAGTGAATAAGGTTGTGTTTGTGTATGTCTGACTGGGCCGCTTCCAAATGTTGTCTTGTTCTGGATTTAAAAGTGTTTAAAGAATAACAGAGTTGGAAGGGACCTTGGAGGTCTTCTAAACCCCCTGCTTAGGCAGGAAACCCTACACCATTTCAGACAAATGGATATCCAACATCTTCTTAAGAACATCCAGTATTGGAGCATTCACAACTTCTGGAGGCAAGTTGTTCCACTGATTAATTGTCGTAACTCTCAGGAAATTTCTTCTTAGTTATAGGTTGCTTCTCTCGACATCCCTGGGGACCCAGCCCCTGACCCATAGCGAAGGTCAAGCGGGCGGCCTGCTTACCTTTGGTGAGCCTAGCAGAAAGGGTGAGGTGTGGAGGTGAGTGGCGAGGCAATTAGCTGGGTCGCGTGGCAAAGACAACATATATAGGGCGGGATGAGTGTCGAGCGGGTGTGGTGAGCGAGCATCGAGTGGGCAAGTGAGCTTCGAGCAGGTGGGCGGGGCGAGCGAGCAGCCACAGGGCAGGGGGCAGGGCCAACCGGAGGAATCTACCCGTTTGGCAAACCAGGTCAAATTTCTCCTACCGAACTGGTGCAAACTGGCTGAATGCCACCTCTGATTTCCTCCCACCTCCAGTGAAAGTTCTAGAGAAGAATACTTACTCCTCGCCAGTAAGAAGTTTCTTCCGATGCTGATAGTGATGAACTTGACAAGACTGTGCTAGCCTGGAATCCATATACTAAGAAAGATGAACAGATGATGATTAAGGAGAGCCTCATGAGGTCAGGAAAATCATCTAATCAAGAGTCCTCCACCAACCCAATGTCTCTTTTGAAAGCCCATAAGCAAGACAGTTATGATGATGGAAGGTTGCCCGGATTCCCAGGAGGGAGGGAGTGCATTCCAAAGTAGCAATCAATAGACAATGCAATTTAAATACCCTATTTTTCAGAGTATAAGACGCACCCTTTTCCCTCAAAAAAAGAGACTGAAAACCTGGGCGCATCTTATACACCGAATACAGCATTTTTTGCCTCCTGAAACCCTGCCCCTTCACCAAAATGGCTGTGCAGAGCCTTTACGAGGCTTTCAGAGTGCTCCTGGGGGCTGGGGAGGCATAAATGAGCAAAAAAACAGGCCATTCTTTTGCTTAATTTTGCCCCCTCAGCCCCCAGGAGCACTCTACAAGTTTCCTAAAGGTTATGGATGCCTTTTTTTGGACAGAAAACATTTTTGCAAAAAAATGGGCCGTTTTTTGCTCATTTTTGCCCCCCACCAACTCCCCAAGAGCACTCTAAAAGCCTCCTAAAGGCTATTCATGCTCTTTTTGGGGGGGGAAAAACAGGCCCGTTTTCATGAAAAACGGGCCGTTTTTGGGAGGTCTGCAGAGTGCAAACCCCTTTTTTAAAAATTTGCCTCTTCAACATCTTGGTGCGTCTTATACTCCGGTGCATTTTATACTCAGAAAAATATGGTAATCTGTGACGAAGAAAAGGGGTGAAAACAGCTGCTCCTTAACAGTTCCCAGAATATATGGCTTGGGAGTGCAAAATAGCTTGTTTTAGTTTGGCAAGATTCTGTCTATGGGCGAGGAACAATAAAGAAAAATGCTTAGAAGAGCTTCAATATGTCTTTCCTGATTTTTGGAGCCCTGTAGGCAATAACGCCAATTCAACCTAACACTGATCTCTGGGACATTATCCATCATGATCAGGGGGTCTCCAACCTTGGCAACTTTACGACTTGTGGACTTCAACTCCCAGAATTCCTCAGCCAGTGCTGGCTGGGGAATTCTGGGAATTGAAGTCCACAAGTCGTAAAGTTGTCAAGGTTGGAGACCCCTGATTATGACTACTAGAATATCCTCTGGAAACTTTGACTTTGGGTTTTACCAATTAGATAGATTTGTTGTTACAGAAATGGCTAGTTTCTATTATTCTCAAAAAGTAAAAAATTGAGGGTAGATCTTAACTTATTTTACTGCACCAAAGGAGTCAGCAGTCAATGCCTTCTTTTTTTCTTTTCCCCTTGCTTTCCCCCATTATCCACTCCCCGTTTTCCTTTCCCAATTTTCCTAATATTTGCTTTTGTATTTTTTGTATGATATATTATAAATTAATAAAACTATGAGGAAGCAATGACTACCAGAATATCCTAGAACCGTGACGGCGAATGTATGACATGTGTGCCACAGATGGAACACGGAGCCATATCTGCCCACATGGGAGCCGTCAGCTCCGATGCGCATGCGTGCACCAGCCAGCTGATTTTTGGCCTTCCGGAGGGTCGGGAGAGGCCGTTTTCACCCTCCCCAGGCTTCAGGAAAACCTCCAGAGCCTGGGGAGAATGAAAACTCCCCCCTCCCCATGTGTGAGGGGGGGACATTGCACTCATGTGCGGGGGGTTGCGCACACCTGTGCAGGTGGGCGGGTTGCATTGAATTGTGGCTGTGGGGACGTGCATGTGCACAATAGCGCATGCATACAATTTTGGCACGCCTTTCGAAGAAGGTTCCCCATCACTGCCCTAGAATATCCTGCTTCCCCCCCCACCCGCCCCCTCCTCATCTCCATTCCATTGAACACAATCTACTAAGCCCCATTTGGTTGGGTTCGTACGATACAACGTGAACTATGATTTCCAAGCCATAAAGGCTGGCTGCACAGAACATACTACAGTTTAACCTGTCCTATAAGCAAGGTCTTTCCTTCATCTTTCATTGACAAATTCCATTTTGCAAAGCCAACGTACTGCGCTGGGTTGATGGTATCGGTACTGGTTCCCCCGAGTTTCGGTGTATGCCATCTTTTGAGCCAAACGTACTTCTTTCTGAAGCCTGCAAATGAATCATAGATGTTTTCAGTGGAATGCAGCAGCAGCAGCAGCAAAAAGTATGAATACCTCCAACGCATTGTTCTCTTTTTCCTGATTCATAGATCATTAAATCTGCAGCCCTCAGTCCACCCTCAGCAACGGGAAAAATAAGGAATAAAGGAAGTTACCGAGCATGGGCAGAGTTTCTCTCCTCTCAAACACGAAAATAATGATCCTTATAATAACGGAGAAACGATGTATGAAAAAGGGGGACGATCAGATTCATACCTGTACCAGCATATGGCTGCAACCACCAATCCAGAAACTCCTGTCACTGTGCACATAACCACAAGTGCTGAAAGGAACACAATGAATTCTGAGTGTTGGACAACAAAATACTGCTTTGCTAGCTATGCAAACACAAACACAAACATTTCACTATTCAGCTCTTCTCCTCATTCTTGCCCCATCTTTTCTGCTTCCTTCAAGAAGACTAAACTAAGGAGAGATTTAAAAATCCGGGGTGCTTAACAATATATAACTATGTAAAATCAGCATGAGTTTAGCGGGAAACTTGAATCCGGATCACGCTTTGTCCAAAAAATAGGCTTTGGTGTGTGTGTGTGTGTGTCTGTGTGTGTGTGTCTGTGTGTCTGTGTGTCTGTGTGTCTGTGTGTCTGTGAGAGAGAGAGAGAGAAAGCGAGAGAGAGAGAGAGAAATAATGGAATTTCAAAATATGTATACCACTACAAAGAGGATCTATATAAAATTATAAATATGAAAGATGTTTATTGGAATGCAATTATCAATACCAGCAAATATTAAATGAAAGGTGCTCAGATGCTGAAATACAGCGTGTAAATTATTTGGAGAGAGTGGAAAGGAAAGGTAGAGGTAAGGAGAAAGAGAGGAGACAGAAGAGAAGGCAGCAGAAGGGAGAGGAAAAGTAGGAGAGAAAGAAGGAGTGGAAAGAGGAGGGCGGAGAAGGAGAGAGGAAGGGGAAGTAGAGAAGAGAGGGATGGCAGAGGGAAGAAAGTAGGTAGGGAGGAGGAGAGAGGGAGAGGGGATAGGATGGCAGTGAAATAGGGAATAATGGTATACTTGTGATTATCTGTATAAAATTAAAATAAAATAAAATAAACTTTTTCAAAAAGACTAAACTAATGCAAACAGGTGTAAAAAGCAGCTTTAAAATTGACAACGAAGCCACCAAAGTGCTAGATAGCTTCTACTGTTAAACATCAACCATCCACAGTAAAGGAACAAGCAGTCAAGAAATATGCTGTAGGCTAAGCACTTAGTAGAGCAGCCATGAAGGCCCTGGAAATGATACTCCAACGTCATGAGGTGTCTATACCTACAAAGATAAACAAACCACGATATTAACAGAGTAACACTTGGAAGGGGCCCTAAAGGTCTTTTAGCCCAGGGATGTCAATCTCACATCGTCATGGAGGCATCACATGACATATCGGGGCTTCCCGCACCTTTACTAAACTGGGCGTGGATGTGGCCAGTGTGTTTGACAGCCCTGTTCTAGCCCAACCTCCTTCTCAAGAAGGAAACCCTATACAGTAGAAACTCTGGTCACAACCATAATTCGTTCCACAACTTTGGTCGCAACCCGATTTGGTCGTGGTCAGAAGCGTTCATGACCAGAGCTTTCTACTGTACCCTTGAAGACAAATGGCTGTCCAATCTCTTCTTAAAGTGTTGGAAAATCCAGAACTTCTGGAGCAGAGGTGGGTTTCTGCCAGTTCAGCCCAGATTGGGTGAACCGGTAGTGGCGACGGCGGGAGGCTCCGCCCACCAGTCCGGACGCTTCTGCGCATGTGCAAGAAGTGTTGCATGTGCATGCACGAGTGAACCGGTAATAAAAAAAAATGGAAACCCACCACTCTTACGGAGGCAAGTAATTCCATTGGTTAATTATTCTAAATTATCAGGAAATTTCTCTTCAGTTCTAGATTGGTTTTCTCCTTCATTATTTTCCATGTATTGCTGCTTCTTCTGCCTTCAAGCGCTTTGGACAATAGGTTGACCCGCTCTTCTCTGTGTTTCTCCCTTGTCCTCCCTTGTGATATTTTGTGGAAATGAAAATTTGATTTTGAAGAAGCAGGATAGGAAGAGCATGGACCCTTCCGAACATTGGTACTGAACAGTGGTGGGTTTCAAAAATTGTTGGAACCTACTCTGTGGGTGTGGCCTCCTTTGTGGGAATGGCTTGCCACCCATGTGACCGGATGGGAGTGGCTTGCCACCCATGTGACCGGATGGGAGTGGCTTGCCACCCATGTGACTGGATGGGAGTGGCTTGCCACCCATGTGACTGGATGGGAGTGGCTTGCCACCCATGTGACCGGATATGAAATTATGAATTAGTACTTAGGTCGGTCCAAGTAGCTATTCAGAAGTTAGTGGTTAGAAGCAATCATAAAGCAAGATATGGAATTAAAACCAGAAATATTTTGTTGGCTACTTAAAAGGGAGTATAATATATATTTAATTTTACACATGTTAGCAGCTGCTGGAATTGTGTTTGCACAACAGTGGAAAAACAGAGATATGTAAATGAATAAATATTACAATGTGCAGGAATAAATAAATTGACAATTAAAATCAAGAAGGCTTTGAATACTTTTTCACGTGGGATTGGTTTTAGAAATTGCCAACTAACGGAAACAGAAATTAGAAATCCAAAAGTATGAAAGAAAACACCAATTATGTAAGGAAAGGTCCCTAAAATGTATAAGGAAATATTACTAGATCATTATTAATGCGTAGATAACTGCGGGACATTACACACCCACCAGTGGTGGGTTTCAAAAATTTTTGGAACCTCTTCTGTAGGTGTGGCCTGCTTTCCGGGTCCACTGGTGGAACCTCTTCTAACTGGTTCAGTAGATTTGACGAACCGGTTCTACCGAATAGGTGTGAACTGGTAGGAACCCAACTCTGGTATTGAAGCAGAATAGGATTCCAATTATCCCACTTTGGACACATGATATAAAGAGCTAGCTCTTTAGAGACGGATAGAAGACAGAATAAAAGGATAGAAAAGATCCAACAAGGGTGGTGGACTCAGCTACAGTAACAATGTGAGATGTTAAAATACCAAGTTAGAGGTAGATTGTCATGGAGAAAATCCATCCATGTGGTCAGTAAAAGTTAACAACAACTTGAGAGCAATCAAGTAGTCAATGTCACCCACAAAGAATCAGGACCCCGTGTTAAGATCTAGTTAAATTGATGTATTGCTCATGCCTATATATAAGGATCTAGTCAACTAATGGTCAGTACTAAATTGGTGCTAGGTAAGAGTTAACAGAATTCAAGATGGTTTAAACTTAGCAAATAGCACTTAGACATATGCTGCTTCACAGTGCTTTACAGCCCTATCTAAGTGGTTTACAGAGTCAGTATATTGCCCCCAGTAATCTGGGTCCTCACTTTACTGACCTCGGAAGGATAGAAGGCTTAGTCAACCTTGAGCTGATGAGAATTGAACTGCCAAATTGCAGGCAGCAGAAATAGCTTGCAGTACTGCATTGTAAGCACTGCACCACCACAGCTCTTCTTAGACTGCTTATGGGAATCTAATGACTCTAGGTGTCAAACTCAAGGCCCGGGGGCTGGATCCGGCCTGGGGGTGGTGCTTAGATCTGGCCCACGGGGCTGCCCTGGAAACAGTGAAGGACTGGCCCGTGGTGCCTCTAACAGTGAAAATGGAGCTTGGGAAGGCCGCCCGCAGCAGAGGGTTGCAGGAAGCCACAGCGGCTGAAAACGGAGCTTGGGAGCCTGTTTTTGCTGGAAGAGCACTCAGGTCATCACAATGAAATTGAGTTTGACACCCTTGCTCTAGGCTGATTACTCTCTTGACTCCACCTCTAGACTCTGCCTATTCTTCTCCTATAGTCATTCAGTCAGTCAATCAATCAATCAGTCTACTCACTGAGAGTCACAGCTTTATTCATGCTAGTAACCGGAGGACGCGACCTCTGCTTGAAGTCCACTCTGACTCTCCTCGGTGGTGTGGTGGCTGAAATTGGAGTGATTTCATATGACTGAGAGGAAACTGGAGAAGTGTTCCCAGAATAGGAGACACTGGTTGGCTGAGAAGTCGGGAAGTCTGTCTGAGAGCTGGATGGTTCGGATACCCCAGTAATGCCTGTAAAATCAAAACACATTCATTTTAAAGAATGCCCTTCCCCCCCCCCCGCCTGCTTTCTATTCACTGCTGTTTAGTACCGGATCCTGCAAATTTCTTGGTAATAGTTTCATCCATCTAACAGCAGTGCTAAGCCTAAAATTTGACAATAAGCAATAGTGGGCTGCTGCCGGTTCAGACCGGACCCGAACTGGTAATTCCGAGTGCTGGTTGGCCCCACCCACCTGCTCTGATCTTATCCAGTCCTAGATATCTCACTTTCCAGCTTGCTCGTCCCACCCGCTGATTTGTACGTCTCTCCTGTTCTGCTATCTGTGGCTGAGCTAGCAGGTGTGCAGGAAGGCGCTCCCATTAAAAAACCCCTTGTTTTAGGATGTTGTGCGCAAGTGCGGAAGGCATGTGCGTGTGCAAAGTGTGCGTGCATGCACACTCACATTTTTGGCGAACTGGTTGTTAAAGTATGTGCAGTTGACCTCTGCAATAAGCCATTCTAAACAATTTTGGAAATATGGTCCAGTAAGCAATGTTGCTCAGAGATGATAAGGAGAAGTGTGACATTCTGTCTTTAGTCTATGAGCTAATTTTTATTCTAGGTGAGAGAAATAATTTAAAATAATAATACACATCCCCATCCATTCAGTTGTTTTCCTCCAGATATACAATAGTAGAGGGATCGCCTGGTGTCTATCTTTCTATTCCTATTCAACTGTTTTACTATCCATCCATCCATCCATCCATCCATCCATCCATCCATCCATCCAGTTATCTAGCTATAACTGGAAGAACTGAAAGCCACTTCCTTCAGGGTTGTTTATGCAAACTCTCAAGAAATGTTTCCTGTGGGTTTGGAGCAGGATTTCTCAACCTTGGCAACTCTATGATGAAGGGTAGACTTCAATTCTAGGGAATTCTGGGAGCAGGGACGTGCAGTCAGGGGAGGCAGAGCCTCACCACTGTCATCATGAAAAGAAAAGAAATGTAAAAGGAAAAAGGCTGAGCTAGTTGCTGCCAGAGTCACAGGGGATGACTCTGCTTAGTGCTTAACTGTTTAAAAAAGCCTCTTAAAAAGTGCCCTCTACAGGAGGAGGCGGGAGAATGACGTGCCTCATCTTGTCTGGTGTTTTATGATCACTCGAGCAGAGTTAAGCAAGGGTTAAAAGCTGAAAAATTCCTGACGTAGATGAAGCAAGTCATTCTCCCGCCTCCTCCTGTAGAGGGTGCTTTTTTAGAGGCTTTTTTAAACAGTTAAGCAGAGTCATCCACATGGTGACTCTAGCAGCAACTAGCTCAGCCTGACCTCAGCTCTTGCCTTTTTCCTTTTACATTTTTTTTGTTTTCATGATGTCAGGCAAGAGCAGAATTGAAATCCTCTCTGAAACAGCTGGAAAAGGTATACGTGTGTGGGTCGGAGGGAAGAGGAGAAATTCAAACTTCATCCTCAAGTGTAGATCCCTCCTCACGTGTAGTTTGATTGCATGCAGAGCTACATTGCCTTTACACACACACACACACACACACACACACTCACTCACAGGCACACAGCTGGATAAAAGTATATAAGCCCAGCTTCACTGATTACAAGTTTGAAAAGGTAATGTGGCTCCACCTGCAATCAAAGGCTCGGATCGGAAGGCAGCAGGGGAATGAGGAGGGTATGGCAGTGGAGTTGCTTTAAAGCCATTGGAAAATATATCCAATCCAATTTCTGTGTTTGTGTTTGTTTGAGAGTGAGTGAGTGAGGGATCCAACTTCTGTGTGTGTGTGTGTTTGTTTGAGAGAGGGGGGAGGGAGAAGAAAAAGAATGAAGGAATTTTTTTTTGCAAAGGAGAAAAACAAATGCTGTCGCATTAAATCGGAACTGAGCATGCCTGACTGTGGAATTCTGGGAGTTGAAGTCCACAAGTCTAAAAAAATTTGAAACCCACCACTGTGTCAGTGCCTCAGCAGCCATAAACCTCACCGCACGTCACTGTCTGGGAGTTGAAGTCCACTCATTTTAAAGTCACCAAGTTCGAGAAGCATTGCTCTGGAAAATACTGTCACTTTTGATTGAGAGAGAATGTAAATTCTTGCCTGTAGCTCATATGCTTTCCCCTCTTCCTTATTTTCCCTGCCTTTTATCCTTTTGCTGTAATTATTGTTGCTGTTGTTGTTGTTATATTCAGTAAACATGAAACTCAGTCAACTGAACATTTAAAAATGTATCACAAATATCATTGACTGGCTCTGATGCTTGATACCGGTTGTTGTTGTTGTTATTTACATTCGTTGATGTTTAATCAATAAGCCTAAGAAATACTGAAGTAAACAGTGTGTGCGGGGAATGACTGAGAGAATGCTAGATGCAGTTTGAACTGGAAATGATTTCATTTTTCCAACACAGCTAAGAGATAAAAATAGATAGTGGATAAAATCATAATGCATATTCAATCTTTCCCAGGCAGTACAAATATCAGAGAGACAGGGAAATAAAAAAATATAGACTCGCTGGAATGCTTTGGATCAAAAGTTACTGGAAAGTAGACATTGCCAAGTAATTTGAGGTGTGGGGGTAAAGCACAATCCAACGTCAAGCTCTCCAAATTCTATGCCAAAGTTCCCATGACAGTGGCAATCAGAAGGTGCCCCATGATCCGACAATCTCTTGAATCATGAATCATTCCACTTCCAAGGCGTTATTATGCAAATACTAAATGCACTTAGAAATGAATGCAAAGCAGATGCTGATCTTATACACCTAGTCCTCAACCTACAATCACAATTGAGCCCAAAATTTCTGTTGCTAAGCAAGAGGGTCGTTAAATGACATTTGCCCTTATCTTGCCACAGTTGTTCAGTGAATCACTGCAGTTGTTAAGTTAATAACACAGTTGTTAAGTGAATCTGGCTTCCCCATTGCCTTGGTTTGTTGGAAGCTGGTTGCAAATAGCAATAGCATCCTTAGACTTATATACCACTTCATAGGGCTTTATAGCCCTCTTTAACCAGATTACAGAATCAGCATATTACCACCACCATCACCCCCGAATCTGTGTTCTCATTTTTACAGACCTCAGAAGGATGGAAGGCTGAGTCAACCTAGAGCCTGGTCAGAATCGAACTACCAAATTAGCCTGCAATATTGCTTACTAACCATTGTGCCACCATGGCTCTTAAAATGGTGATCACATCACCCCCCCGGGGACACTGCAACCATCATAAATACATGCCAGTTGCCAAGTGTGCGATTTTTGATCACGTGACTGTGGGGGAAGCTACAACAGTTATGTGAAAAAACAATCATAAGTCAGTTTGTTTAGTGCCAGTATAACTTCAAATGGTCACTAAAGGAATGGTTGTTAAGTGAAGAACTACCTGTATGCAGTCACTTGCCCTGCCTCTGTGTGTGTGTGTGTGTTTCTGTTTGTGTGTGTGGTTTCTTCCTTGATAGTTACTTGATTAAACTTTTTGATGGTGATGAAAGAAATGTCCTTCTGGATTCGGCTCCAAGTGGGGAAAAAGACACTGGAGACATGGAGGCTGCTTGGAAAAATGGTTTATTGGTGGACAGGGCCACATGGCTTGAGTCCTGAACAGAAAAGGTGATCACATGCTTCAATGTTGGTGGAGAAGAAGAGAAGGGCTGAGGGAGGGGCTTGCTAGGCTTTTTATAACCTGTTCAGTCCCACCTCTCTGTTTCCTGTTCCTGTGTAAGAAATGTATTCTGATTGGTTGTCAGACTCCCATGGGGCCAATGCAGGGGCACCTCTCTAGGCTATGTTTTGAATCCAGGTTTGGTTGAGTTCTCAGATGCCATGTGGCAAGTTGGGGCCAATATTATCATGCTTTTAATCCCATCACCCTGGAGCTGAAGTGGAGAACTCTTTATTATGTAAAGGGACTAGCTTGGCCTTCTTAATGGCCCATTGACAAAGTGGGGATGGGCAGGAAGCTACAGGCAGCTATTCTGTCTTTTAAAACATGTTTCTTTCTTTTCACATCCAGAGAAATACTCTGCCTTTTCAATATTTCCTAGGATATTTCATTTTTCTGGGAGAGGGCTGGGTGATAACTTCCTACAATGGTTTGAAATTATTAAGGAGAATTGGGCCCCTTATGTTAATTCCTTGCACTAGATAGAACTCTTCCCCCCAAAAAATAATTTGTTTCTCTTTTGGAGAAAGAAAGAAGAGTTGGTGAGTTTACATACCAGGTATGGTGGTCTCCATCGTGGACAGCTGCAATGCCTTTTCATGCTTAGCCAAAAGATAACGCAAAAGACCTGGCAAATCTTTAGGTCTCTTTTGAGTTTTGAGTTTGGTTTCTGAAAGAGAGGAAATGGAGGGGGAAGTGCAGTCAGTAAACACACACACACACACTAACACTCACTAGCAATGCAAGTGTTTAATGTTTGACATTCAGCGTCACGTTGATGTTGAGACTCTGAAAAAAGTGCAGGGAAGAGCAACAAAGATGATTAGGGGACTGGAGGCTAAAACATATGAAGAACGGTTGCAGGAACTGGGTACGTCTAGTTTATAGAAAAGAAGGACTAGGGGAGACATGATAGCAGTCTTCCAATATCTCAGGGGTTGCCACAAAGAAGAGGGAGTCAAGCTAGTCTCCAAGGCACCTGAGGGTAGAACAAGAAGCAATGGGTGGAAACTAATCAAGGAGAGAAGCAACTTAGAACTGAGGAGAAATTTCCTGACAGTGAGGACAATTAATCAGTGGAACAGCTTGCCTCCAGAAGTTGTGAATGCTCCAACACTGGAGGCTTTTAAGAAGAAGCTGGACGTCCATTTGTCTGAAATGATATAGTGCAGAGAAGAGCAGCTAAGGTGATTAATTATCTTTAAGATGAATCATCTTTAATCATCTTAGTTGCTCTTCATGTAAAACATATGAAGAATGGTTGCAGGAATTGGGTACGGCCAGTTTAGAGAAAAGAAGGACTAGGGGTGACATGATAGCAGTATTTGAGCTGCTGCCACAAAGAATAGTAAAGATAAAGGTTCCCCTCACATATGTTCCTGACTCTAGGGGGCAGTGCTCATCTCTATTTCAAAGCCGAAGAGTCAGCGCTGTCCGAAGACATCTACATGGTCATGTGGCTGGCATGACTAAATGCCAAAGGTGCACGAAACTCTCTTACCTTCCCCCAAAAGTGGTCCCTATTTTTTCTACTTGCATTTTTACATGCTTTTGAACTGCTAGGTTGCTAGAAGCTGGGACAAATATTGGAAGCTCACTCCGTTATGCGGTGCTACGGATTCGAACCACCGAACTGCCGACCTTTCTGATCGACAAGCTCAGCCTCTTAGCCACTGAGCCACTGCGTCCCTGGGGATTGGACAAGAGGACCTCTAAAGTCCCTTTCAATTCATCATGATAATGATGACGATTCTTCATCAGTCCGATTGCCATCCTACTGCACTGTTTTGAATCACAAAGTTTGCAGAGGAAGCTAAGTAATAAAACCAGATCTCTGCTCAGTTGAATGTGCAGTCAATATGTCAAGAGGAAGTGAAGAGAGAGCAAAATTGGCTGAAAGAGGTGAGAGTCACAAGAAAATATAACAGTGGAAGGAGTCAACCTTTACAGCATATTCCTTTACAAGAGGTCCTTGACTTACAATCATAATTGAGACTGGCAATTGAATCATGACAGTGATAAAATTGCTCAATATGAATTTTACAATCCTTTTTTTTTTTTGCAGCGGTTGTTAAGCAAACCTATTGTTTGCTATGGGGTGATTTTTGCAAGAAACCAGAATTAAATGTCACTTTCCAAAAAAAAGCCCATTGTAAATAGCAGTCACATGACTGTGGGGCACTGCAAACAACCAGAAATGTGGACCAGTTTCCAAGTGCCCAAACCGTAGTCACATGACCACAGGATGGGGAGAATTACACACTTTGGAATCAAGTTGTGAACAGCTTTTGGATGGTAACTTTGACCAGTCACTAAGGGATTGGTCATAAGTCCAGGACAACCTGTACACTGTGGCTGAAAAATTCTGGAATTTTGTTTGACCTGTGGCAAATCATTTTCGGGTTAAACACAGGGGAGCAAAGACAATAGTTTCACTGGGATACTGCGTGCCTTTAAATCAAGGGTCTCCTAACTTGACAACTTTAAGATGCAAGGATTTCAATTTCCAGAATTCCTCAGCCAACCATGCTAGCTTGGGAATGCTGGGAATTGAAGTCCACAAGTCTTAAAGAAGTCAAGTTTGGAGACCCCTGATTTAAATGATGGGTTCATATATAGTGGGTCGAGCAGAAGGAATAACCATGAGGAACCGGAGGAAGAGCTGCAATCCAGACAATTGTTGGATAAAGGAATCTGAGTTTGGTACAGAACTGTAGAATAGAATATCAGAATTGGAAGGGACCTCGGAGGTCTTCTAGTCCAACCCCCTGCCTAGGCAGAAAACCCTACACCACTTCAGACAAATGGTTGTCCAACATCTTCTAAGAAACTTCCAGTGTTGGAGCATTCAAACTTCTGGAGGCAAGCTGTTCCACTGATCAATTGTTCTACCTGTCAGGAAATTTCTCCTCCGTTCCAAGTTGCTTCTCTCCTTGATTAGTTTCCACCCATTGCTTCTTGTACTATCTTCAGGTGCTTTGGAGAATAGTTTGACTCCCTCTTCTTTGTGGCAACCTCTGAGATATTGGAACACTGCTATCATGTCTCCCCTAGTCCTTCTTTTTGTTAAACTATACAAACCCAGTTCCTGCAACCGTTCTTCATATGTTTTAGCCTCCAGTCCCCTAACCATCTTTGTTGCTCTTCTCTGCACTCTTTCTAGAATCTCCACGTCTTTTTTACGTGGTGGTGACCAAAACTGGATACAGTATTCCAAGTGTGGCCTTACCAAGGCTTATAAAGTGGTATTAACACTTCACGTGATCTTGATTCTATCCCTCTGTTTATGCAGCCTAGAACTGTGTTGGCTTTTTTGGCAGCTGCTGCACACTGCTGGCTCATATTTAAATGGTTGTCCACTAGGACTCCAAGATCCCTTTTATAGTTACTACTATTGAGCAAGGTACCATCTATACTGTACCTGTGCATTTTGTTTTTGTTGCCTAAACCTTACTCTTTTCATCATTGATTTTCATTTTATTAGAGAGCACCCAATGATCAAGTTTGTCAAGATCCTTCTGTATCTTAAGCCTGTCTTCTGGAGTGTTGGCTATTCCTGCCAGCTTGGTGACATCCGCAAATTTGATGAGTTTCCCATTTATCCCTTCATCCAAATCATTGTTGAAGATGTTGAAGAGTACTGGGCCTAAAACAGAGCCTTGGGGTACCCCACTGTACTTTGAGAAAGAGATTCTCTGAACAAAACCCTGCCTGGTTCTCCTGAGGGGAGGGGAGGGTGTAAATGTATTCAGACTTGCAGGATTGTATTACTTTAACCTTATAATATTAGCATTCATAAATTTACTACTCTGGCCTATCTTGAAGGGTTGGCACCATGAGCCTAAGTCAGTGATGAAATTCATTTTTTTTTTACTACCGGTTCTGTGGGGATGGGTTGGTGGGCGTGGCAGGGAAAAGATACTGTAAAATCTCCATTCCCTCCCCACTCTGTGACCAGCCAGAGGTGGTATTTACCGGTTCGCCAAACTACACAAAATTTCCGCTCACCCCTGGCCTAAATCAAGATATACTTGCTTCTTATCAGAAATTTTACTACTAAAAAGCTAAATGGAAATCAAGCGGAACATGAAGAAATTTAAGTATGAAAAAAACAAAACACAAAAATCCAACCATCCATCCTTTTCCCAGCAGTTAATTTCACCAAGAGCTCTCTTTTATTAGCTGGTGGAATTAAAATTGCCCGTTTTATGATGATGGTGATGAGTTATGACAAGCAATATAAAAACACTTCATAAAAATAAAGAGGTACGTCGGCAATTTGCCTTCTGCCACAAAACAGCTTCATAATCCCTTTTTATTGGAAGAAAGACAGAAATCAGAGGAAGAGAAATACAGAGTTTGCATTTGCTCCTGTTCTGATCTAGAGTTTAGATCAGAGGAAAAATAATGTATCCAGTCTTTACAATGTTGGCAGAATTTTCAACTCTTGTTCTCTGATCTTGACTGGTAGCTTTTGACCCTTTAATAATACGCCCATCTCCAAGTGGAGGTGCAGAGAGGGGAGTGACAGATTGCAAGGTCATCACTTGGAGAGAAAATCTCTTTGGGTGTCAGAATCATAACCAGCCCTGAATACCACTAGTAGGAACTGGCTGTGAAGCACTTTATAAGCCATGATCACAGGCAAAGAATGGCATTTTTTATCCAGCCCACTTTGCATACTAATGGCCAAAAGCTTCAACTGTGAACCGTTCGCACAGGTATGTTGACCTTCAGCTGTGAAGACAATCGTGTAAAAATTGCAACCCTATTCAGTTCCAGTGCTTTGTTTTTTGATTCTTGATCTTAACAGAATCGGAAGGGATCTTGGAGGTCTTCTAGTCCAACCCCCTGCTCTGGCAGAAAACCCTACACCATTTCAGACAAATGGTTCTCCAATCTCTTCTCAAAAGCCTCTGGTTATGGAGCACCCACAACTTCTGGAGGAAAGTCGTTCCCCGCCTAATTAATTGCTCTTTTAGGAAGTTTCTCCTTGGTTCTTGATTAATTTCCAACCATTGCTTCTTGTTCTGCCTCCAAGGTGATTTAGAGAATCTTTGTGGCAGTCCCTCAAATATTGGAACACTGCTATCATGTCTCCCCTAGTCCTTCTTTTCATTAAACTAGACATACCCAGTTCCTGCAACTGTTCCTCATATTTTTAGCCTCCAGTCCCCTAATCCTCTTTATTGTCCTTCTCTCTAAAAACCACCTGACTGGTTTTAGATGATGCTTTGGAATGAAAACACATGTGGAGCTGTCTTAGTGGCTCTTGATTTTGGTCCACAAACTATTTTCTCTCTGGCTCTCTCCATGGGACAGATCCATGATGGCAAACTTATGGCACACGTGCCACAGGTAGCATGTGGAGCCCTCTCTGTGGCCACATGAGCCATTGCCCAGCTCAGCCCCATTGCGCATGCACCCCTACAGCTGATTTCTGGGTCTCTGCTGTGCATGCGGGAGATGTGCATGCATGCGTGGGGGGTCGCACACACATGTGCAGGGGGAGCACGGGTGGTGTGCCCTCCCCGTGGCCCACTTTTGCTCCCAGGAGTCTTCAGGGAGGCCTGCTAAGCCCAAAATGGGGTGCAGGGTTCACATACGCATGCACAGGGGTGTGTGGCATATAGGGGGTGTTGTATGCACATTGCATTATGGGTGTGGGTAGGCGCGCATGTGCTGTCGCATGTGCATGCACGCTTTTGGCACGTGAGGACAAAAGGGTTAACAGTCACTGGGATAGACCCTCTCCCTAAAAATATAAGATCTGTTGCAAAGGACAAAATCTAGAAAATAAGAAGGGTTAGAATGTACAGAAGAAATTCAGGGAAGGTTGGATGTTTACAGTAAAGAAGAATCATAGTGGTTAAAAAATAAGAGAAATTATTTGTTTTGTTTTGGGCCTTTGAGGGTGTTGATTACTGGCGACTGCCAAGTCCCTGTAGTTTTCTTGGCAAGATTGTGGAAATAGTTTGCCACCTTCTTCTTCTTCCTAACGCTGACAGAGGAGGACTGGCTCAAGGTCACTTCCGGTTTTTCGCCTTAACTCAGTGGTGCTTTCAAATTTTTTTAGAACCTCTTCTGTAGGTGTGGCCTACTTTGTGGGAGTGGCCATGTGACAGGGTGGGAGTGGCTTGCCAGCCATGTGACCACGTGAGAGTGGCTTGGCAGTCATGTGACTGGGTGGGCATGGCCAACTTGTAAAATGTGGTGAAACTCACAACAATGCTCTTGCTTAGCAACCAAAATGTTGGCTCAGAAACTCTGGCATTTGAAGCACGCAAGTCTTAAAGCTATCAAGTTACAAGACCCTTGCACCCCTAACCCTTTAGAAAAAAATCCCCAGGGGTGTTGAAACCCTGCTGACACTTCAAGCTTTCAAACCCCACAGGACTTACCATGTTTTGAGCCTTTTTTCGGCACACAGTTTCCATTGGGATCCTCTTCATGACCGGGGAAACAAGAGCCACAGCTTGGTGCTCCATCTGGCCCACAGCCCATTCGCTGGTGAAGTAGGCAGTTGATCTTGTACCTGGCAGGGCACAGGGGGTCTGCAAAAAAGAGCACAGAAAGAGTTTGCCATAGCACTTCAACTTATATACCACTTCACAGTGCTTTTACAGCTTTCTCTAAGCAGTTTACAGAGTCAGCGTATTTCCCCCAACAATCTGGGTCCTCATTTTACCCACTTGGAAGGATGGGAGGCTGAGTCAACCTTGAGCCGGTCAGATCGAACTGCCAGCAGTGGGCAGAATTAGCCTGAAATACTGCATTCTAACCACTGTGCCCCCACGGCTCACAGAGATGAGGAACACTTGCTTTAGAGATAATGGCATTGGTGTCATCCATTCAGTCATATCCAACTCTTGGTCGAGGGTTTCTCCACAGTTTCCGATCTTGCACTTCTCTGAGTTTTTCCTATGTTCTGGCTGGTACTAGCTTTGATGATGTCTGATCATCATGTTCTTTGATGGCCTGGTTGCCTTTTACTGCAAATTCATCCAAAGATCATTGCTTTCTTCAGTGAATTCCCCTGCATGACATGGCCAAAGTAAGTGAGATGCCCTTTCATGGTTTTGCCTTCTAGTGACAAAGGCCAATTCCTTGAAGTCATCTGTGCTTTGCCAACCAGCTTCATTCTCGGTCCAAAGTACCTCCAACTTCTTCCTCATTTTCAGGAATTCTGGAACCCTGACTTTTAAGGTCTAAGTAACATGCCATGGTGAATCCCCTTGCTTGATGAGAATGATGGAAACTGGCATACAATAAATTGCACAAATTAGCATATTATGATAGAATAGATGAGTTGTAAGGGACATTGGAAAATATGTAACCCAAATCAGTTCTCAAACCATAGTGCAGGTAGGTAGTCCTCAACTTACAACCATTTGGTTACTGACCGAATGGTACTGAAAAAAGTGACATGACCATGTTTCACACAACCGTTGCAGCATCCCCATGGTCACATGATCAAAATTCATACTCTTGGCAACTGGCATGTATTTCTGATGGTTGCAATGTCCCGGAATCATATTATTCCCATTTGCGACTTTCTGATCCGTAAAATCAATGGGGAAACCAGAGTCACTTAACAATGATGTTATTACTTAACAACTGCAGTGACTCAATAACTGTGACAACAGTGTTGTAAAATGGGGCAAAACTCACTTCACAACTATCTTGCTTAGTCACCAAAATTTGGGGCTCAATTATGGTCATAAGTCAAGGACCCAGATTGTTGGGGGCGATATGCTGACTCTGTAAACCGCTTAGAGAGGGCTGAAAGCCCTATGAAGCGGTATATAAGTCTAACTGCTATTGCTATTGCTATTCCCTCTGGTAGCGCAGTAAGCTAGAATGCGGTACTGCAGGCTACTTCTGCTGGCTGCCGACTGACAGAAGTTTGGCAGTTCAAGTCTCACCAGGCCCAAGGTTGACTCAGCCTTTCCTCTTTCTGAAGTGGGTAAAATGAGGATCCAGAGTGTTGGGGAAAACAGGCTTACTCTGTAAACCTCTTAGAGAGGGCTGTAAAACACTGTGAAGTGGTATATAAGTCTAAGTGCTATTGCCATTCCCAGTGACATCATATAGAAGTGAAAAATGGAATTTGAAGGATCAGGATAGGAAGACTCTTAGACTTAGAATAACAGTTGGAAGTGACCTTGTTAGATAATTTAATCCAACCCCCACATTTCTGACAGATGGCAGGCCAGTCTCTTCTTGAAAGCTTCCAGTGATGAAGCTCCCACAACTTCCAAAGGCAAAGCTGTTCCATTTTTTATTGTTCTCACTGTCAGAAAATGTCTCCTTATTTCCAGGTTGAACCTCTCCTTGATCAGTTTCCACCCATTATTCCTTGTCTGACCTTCGAAAATAGATTGACCCCCTTCTCTCTGTAGCAGCCCTTCAAATATTGGACCTCCATAAAGTGTCAAAATAAAACTAGACCACACGTGAAAGCACTGTCAAGAGAATAAATAAATTGCATCATCTCTAATCATGTTATGTGTGATGAAGCAAAGCTTTTCCTCAGACCCTGAAAGAATAAATCAATTGCACTGGACAATAGATACCGGGAGAAAAGGCATTCCAGAATTTGGATGGTGTGTTGCTGTTTGAAAAAAATCAAATCTTGGCATCCCACCTGTCTCACCTCTGAAAGGTTAGCTTCCCCCACCTCTCTCCCCTCCATGACAGGTATACCTTTGCCAACAGCTTCTTATGAAAGATTGTAGAATCCACGACAAAGACGAGATGCTCAAACTATTTCCCAAAGCACCAAAAGTAAGACAAGAAACGAGGGATGGAAACTAACCGAGGAAAGAAACAACCGAGAACTAAGGAGAAATTTCCTAACGGCGAGAGCAATCAACCAATGGAACAGCTTGCCTTCAGATGTTTTGTGTCTGCTCCATCACTGGAAGCTTTCGAAAAGAGACTGGACAACTATCTGTTTGAAATGGTATAAGGCAGTGTTTCTCAACCTTGGCAACTTGAAGATGTCTGGACTCCAACTCCCAGAATTCCCCAGCCAGCATTTGCTGGCTGGGGAATTCTGGGAGTTGAAGTCCAGACATCTTCAAGTTGCCAAGGTTGAGAAACACTGGTATAAGGTATCCTGCTTGAGCAAGGGGGTTAGACCAGAAGACCTCCGAGGTCCCTTCCAATTCTATTATTCTACGTTTTCTATGTTCTATGACTGTGATGGCGAACCTATGGCATGTGTGCCAGAGATGGCACGCAGAGCCCTCTGTGTTGCTAGCTGCTCTTCTGGTTTCTGGTATACATAGCTGTTCTTTCTGTGTGCCGGAGTGCCAGAAACCCGAAAACCAGCTGACTGGGTGCAAATGCATGCACCAGAAGCCCAAAGACCAGCTGGCCAGCATGCCTATGTGTTCCGGCCAGCTGGTCTTTGGCTTTCCGGCATTCCGGCACGTGTGCGTTCTGGTTTGGGCACTTGGTGCCGAAAAGGTTCACCATCATTGTTCTGTGACTTCAGTGCCATTCAATCATTGTTTTGAACTGTATCCAAAAAGAGACCGAAGGCATAGAGGGCACAACTCTTTAACAGCAATCTTTTTTTGGCTTGATTGATTCCACTAAAATAAAAAAGACAATTCTCCCTTAAATCTGCAACCAGAGAGAGGCTGATCTATGAGCCACCGGTGCTGAATAAGCTGCGATTTTATTCTTTCCTTCTCTCTTCAGGAGCTCCTTTCAAACAAAAATCCCCTTTGAAAAGGACGTTTGGTGCTTCTTCCCGTGCGCTGTATGCGCTGATACCACTGGTAACTAAACCTTGGAGCAGGAGATTAGGATGGGCATAAAATAAGATTGCTTTCTTCATTCCACCGCTTTTCCTGGGCTATTGTGGGCTTCCTCAGGCAGAAATAAAACTAGTCCAGCAGCAGCTAGCTTGGCACCTTTGCATAGACATGAGCTGCACCTGTTGAACATCTCCTGGCCATCCATGTGTTAAAAAGTACTTTCGTGAAGAAGAAAAAAGAGGAAAGAGGGCTAGTTCTTACTAATGGGTGAATTTGTGAAGTGGAACAAAGAGTTTTGGATGGAGAAGGAAGGTGGCATGTAATGGGTGAGTCACAAGCCTTTGTTCTGCCACAAACCCTTGTGCCCGGTGAATTATAATGATGAAGGTTGGCAAGAAACTTAAGACCTTTGGAAAGGAAGGAGAATTTCTCTTGGGGCAGAGAATTCTTGAAGGGGAATAAGCAACAATTCAGCTGAGACCAATCTTTGGAGCCAAGACCAATGTCTAGAAATCCATCAAGGACAAGGTGTCTCCCCCTCCCCCTACTCCACGATCCAGCCCCAAATCGATCTATCATATCCTGGAAGGGATGTCATCTGTTTGATCCAGGCAGAGTGGTAGATTTGAAGAAAGCAACATTACATTTCTTAGAATGACTCAAATAAGTTACAGCAAAGATGCCATGAAGCCCCGGTTCCTTCTTATCCTAGAACCAAACCTAGGCTGAAACTACTGCATTCCATTTCTCCATCCATCCATCCATCCTTCCATCCGTTCATCCATCCATCCCAAGTAACCAGCAAACCCACCTCCATTTGTTCCTTCATTCCAAGGCTTTGCCGTTCTCTCCTTCCTCCCTATATTCCTTCATTCCAAGGCTTTGCCATTCTCTCCTTCCTCCATTTATTCTTTCAGTCCAATCCTTGTCGTTCTCTCTTTCCTAGCCTTTCCGCTTTGAGTGGACTGTTTCTCTCTCCTTTTGTTACCTCCCCGCCCTATCCCCCTTCTGCTCCTACATTTCTCTGCTTTCTCTCCCTTCGGCAGTCACTCCCCTCCTCTTCTCTTCCCGAATCCCCCAAGTTGCACCCCCTCCGCACCTCCCCACCCCCCCACCTCCAACCAGGTACCCCCCTCACCTGCTTCCCAGTTGGCCCCCGTAGTAGCCAGGATTGCGAAAAATCCCAGCCATCCTGTGGCTTGGCTCAGCATCATCGCCTTTCAAAGAAATAAATGAAACGGGGAAGGGGGGGGAAGGGTAAGTAGTAAGCTGGAGAGGGGGCTGTGCCCCTTCGCAGCTCTTGGCATGGAGCCCAATACGAGAGAAGAACCTGCTGGCCAGGCCGGTGGGGAGGGACTGCGGATATTTATGAATGAACCACTGAGGATTGGAGGATGGATGGGGAGCGGGGGGTGGTGGTGGATAAGGATGTAGAATTGGACAGAAGAAAAATGTCTCTGAATATTTAGCTCGCTGGAAAGGGGGAAGGTACAGGAGACGTTGTGATGTGCGGATAGCTTTAGACTGACAAGTTAATTGGATGAGCTTTTACTAAATATAATGGATTCCACTAAAATCAATGCACCGTTGGACAATTAGAGGTCTGGGAATCATCCAGCTACTATCTGGCTAGGGAAGAAGTGGGGGTGGGGAACCTGTAATGTAATAGTCTCATTGTACGTTTTGGTGCCCACCTCAAGCATTTTGTACAAGTATTTTCTAGAATCCCAACATCCCTATTACCGATGTGGATGGTTTACTTTAAGGTGGCGTTCACGCTGCATTTCCGAACTAAAGTTTTCAGGATTCCCATGGGATTTTAAAAGCCTTCTGTAATGCATCTACACGAACAGAGGTTTTGGGGAAAAGATGAAAGATAAACTGATGTGAATCGGACGATTTCAATGGTTTAAATATCTGTTCAATCCATCCATCAAGGTTTAGCACACACAGGTAGTCCTCGACTTATAACAGCTCATTTAGTGACCGTTCCAAGTTGCAACGGCACTGAAAAAAGCGACTTATGACCAGAATCTCAGGGGAGTGACGTGATCAAAATCGCAGAATTTTGCAGAATGCCGGAGGTCACGTGATCAAAATTTTAGCAACTGCTTGGCAACTGACTCATATTTATGATGGTTGTGGCATCAGGGGATCATGTGATCCCATTTTTCCATCTTCTGATAAGCAGAGTCAATTATTCACTTAACAACTGTGTTACTAACTTGGCAGCTGCAATGATTCACTTAACAACTGTGGTAAGAAAGGTCGTCAAATGGGACAAAATTCACTTAACTTAGGAACAGAAATTTTGGGCTCAGCTGTGGTCATAAGTCGAGGACTATCTGTATACACGTATGTACACATTCATCACAGTGATATAGATTTATAGTTCCACTCATGCCAATATAAGCTTGATATCAGCCACAGACCACTATTTGTTTGTTTATTTATTTGTATTTTGTATTTGTAGACCACCTACCTCCCTTAAAGATACTTTCAGCAATGTATTTCCCTAGTGTTTCTCAACCTTGGCAATTCTAAGACACGTGGACTTCAACTCCCAGAATTCCCCAGCCAGCTATGAATTCTGGGAGTTGAAGTCCATGTGTCTTAAAGTTGCCAAAGTTGAGAAACATTGTTTAATGTACCCTATGTACATTTGCCTGGTAATATGTTTTACTAACTTCAATGATGCCCTAAAAGTCACTCGATAGTGAGATGGGTGTCATATACATTTAATAAATACATACATTTCTAAAACTAATAGAAACAGAATTCTGTTTTTATGCATCACGGAGTTCCACTGAGCCGTTGGAGTTGCATCATCATTTTCAGGTACCAAAGTTATGCACAGAGAGTGCAGGCTTTACATAGCTGTTCTGACCCACTCCTCCGTCCAGTAACAAAAGCCGAGACAAGTGTAAAATGGAATGTCTTTTAATAACAAGACCAGACTCTCGGTGGCTGAAAGCCAAATAAACAAACAGATAAGGACTTTGGCAGCAAGTCCGACAAATCTTGGCAGCAATACAAACAAACTCTGGCAGCAATCCAGCCTGCCAAGTTTGTTTCTCTTTAGTCAAACATTGACTTCTGCAAGAAGGGTGTCGCACAAGCAGTCTCTTTTATAATCTGGAGAGGAGCTTAATGAACATCAGCTGAGTGTAATTACCTCCTGTAATTACATAGTTGTTCTTGACTCCGAGTAGCCCTTCGAAGGCGTGCATCCTGGAACAACTCACTGTTGATTTCTGGATCACTCTCTCTTGTCTCCTCCTCACTGATCCAAGGCTCAGGTGCCACCTGGTGGCTAACCAGTCTCTCTGAGCCCTGCTCGAAGTCGGAACCCTATCCAGGGTCCTCCACATCCTTCAGGGCCGACTCATAGGGCCCCTCGTTGTTGGAGTCTGGTGGCAGCTCCAACGGCTCCTGCCGAGCTACAACACATAGCTATACAATAGTAAGCAAGGCAAGCCCCATTGGGTTAATCAGAATTTATTCACTGAGTAAATTTACTCATTATAGTTCACCTTGGAAAGCCCATCAGCATGAACAGAACAGGCTAGCAAACTTAGGCAGTGTAGTCTCCTGGCTAATGTAATATAGAATAATAGAATAACAGAGTTGGAAGGGACCCTGGAGGTCTTCTAGTCCAACCTCCTGCTCAGGCAGGAATCCCTATACTCTCCGGCCTTCATAGCACTCTGCCAGCCAAAAATGGGCCCGTTTCTGGCCTCCCAGGGCCTCCAGTCCAGTAGCACTCTGCCGGGCCCATTTTTGGCCTCCCCACCATGGGTGGGCGGGGCAATTCCATGGTCCCGCACAGGCGAAATTAATGCCTTTGGTGGGCCATATCCGGCCTGCGGGCCATAGTTTGAAAACCCCTGCCTTAAACTATCTGGTTTGTTGTTAATGTACAGGATTTTTCTCACAAAGGCCAAGCTACAGAGGCAGTTTGGTGTAGTGGTTAAACTATCAAGGTGGAAACCTGGAGACTGACTTACCTTAGGCATGAAGCTAGTACCCTGACTTTGGGCCAGTCCTTGTCTCTCAGCCCTCAGAAGAACTAGTCAAGGACAAACCATTTCCAAAAATCTTGCCAAGAAAATTTCAGGAACTAGTCCAGACAGTCAACAAAGGTTTTGGGAGGTTTTTTGTGACTCAAAGGAGGAGAGAGAGAGAATCTATATCCCAAACATTATCTGGCAACATTTTTCTGCCACATTCATTCATTCACAATTCATTCATTAATTAAAATCAAGAAAATGTTATTGGGATGTATCATTTAGGTGAGATGGGGGTGTACAAAGGTGATGAATTCAGCACCTTTGTGCACTCCCATCTCACCTAAATGATACATCCCAATAACGTTTCCTTTATTTTGTCCCCAGCCCATAAATAAGAAAAATTTTAGTTAACCTCACTGTATCAATATTAAAACTAGCATTGCCAGCCTTACTCCAGCACCCTTCAAGAACTGTTTAAAGAATGGCCAATCTGTTACACTTTTCTCCCACTGCACTGGAGATCTTGTCAGTGACCAGAAACAGGTGTGATTACATTTGCACTTATTGTCTGTTTCAGGCTGTTGCCACTCCCATCAAGTTTCCAAGTAATACACCCCCAAAATAAGAACTCCGAGGCAGGCATATTCCTCAAATAACATTGTCAGGTTTCTGAAAGATGCCCTAATTAATTCATTAGCATCGAGCCACGTCATCCAGTCATTTATTAGGAGCACCATTTGAAATCCAGTCATTTATTAGAAGCACCATTTTGTTAATGCCGCATTGCAGTCAGATCTGAACCTCATATGAATTATAGCTGAACTTTACCCTTGTTCCTTCCCTCCCCTCAGTCTGTGTCATAAATCACATTCCCCAATGAGGTACACCCCTCCCAAGCCTGCTGTAGTGATCTGAGATCCGACTCTAGCTGAAAGTATGCATGGAATGCGCTCCCCCCCCTCCTCATCATGGCAACTTTATGAGTTGACAAACATTTTATTGGGACATATTATATTGGCACACTTGGTGGAAAACTGGCTCGGGTTCTTGCCAGTTTTCCACCCAATTAAAAGTAAAATTTTGCCCCCAAAGACACCAGTCACATGGCCCAATCAGCATACAGTCCTCCAGTTGCTGGCCACCTTCCATCTTCTCTGCTCAAACACCTGCAGAAACGTCCTTGACTCCCAGGGGAAAGAATTTTATTTTGGCTACAACATCTCCAACTATCTCTACATCCCACTCCCCTGGCCCCTTAGCACCAGGCATCCCTTAGCATCCCTGAAGCCAGGCAGGAAAAAAACCTTATAAGAAAGTTATGAAAAAGAAAATGGCCACAGTTAAACCAGCTTCAGGTTGACATCCCCTCCAGTCCGAGGACAGCCTTGTTATTGCTTTTCTGCTGTTAATTCTCTAAGGAGGGATGCAGCAGTTCTGTGTCCGTGGTCAATCAGAAGTGAGCAAAATAGCACTAGTCTGCTGGTGCTTTAACTCTACTGTACGTTTATCATAGAGGCAAGGCTGAATTAACAGAATGATGGAGTCAGTTCCCTCTGCCATTGCCTTGCAAACAGAAATCTGAAAGTTGACATTCCTATAGGAAGGAAGGAAGGAAGGAAGGAAGGAAGGAAGGAAGGAAGGAAGGAAGGAAGGAAGGAAGGAAGGAAGGAAGGAAGGAAGGAAGGAAGGAAGGAAGGAAATAGGTATGTATGTATGTATGTATGTATGTATGTATGTATGTATGTATGTATGTATAGAGAGAGAGAGGGAGAGAGGGAGGGAGGGAGGGAGGCAGAGGTGGGTTCCTACCAGTTTGCACCTATTCGGTAGAACCGGTTCGTCAAATCTACCGAACCGGTTAGAAGAGGTTCTACTAGTGGACCCGGAAAGCAGGCCACACCTACAGAAGAGGTTCCAAAATTTTTTGAAACCCACCACTTGTCCTTGGATATGATTATTCTACACCATCATGCTCATATTTATAAAACTCAGTGCCTCTGTGAAAGATAAGGATGACTACTGTGTTTGTGGTGCAATCAGAACATTGCGTGTGTTGAAGTTGTTTTAACACAAACCAAAGATGCCTTTTAAAAAACAAGTTTACATCATATACTTATGCATGCCAGTGCTGTGTGTGAGGTAATTTAAGGTGGTTCCGACAAGTGTCGTCGGCATCTTCATATCCGGTCACATGGGCGGCAAGCCACTCCCATCCGGTCACATGGGCGGCAAGCCACTCCCACAAAGGAGGCCACACCAACAGAGTAGGTTCGAACAATTTTTGAAACTCACTACTGGAGGGAGGGAGGGAGGGAGGGAGGTGCTGCTTGGGATGGGACTTGGCAGTCTTCTGGACTACTCTCCCTCTTTAAAAATTTGAAACCTTTATTTAGCTCAAGTTTTAACAGAACGGAGAAGGGAGGAGGAGGAAGAAGAGAAGATAATTTAAAGAAGAGGCAAATGTTTTAAGGAAGAAGAGGAAGAGATCAGAGAGGAGGAGGAGGATGAAGATGTTTTAAAGAGGAGGAAGAGAGAGGAGGAGGAGACAAGGAGGAGAAAAGGAGAAGAAGAAAATAAGAAAAGGAGGAGAGAAGGGAGAAGAAGAGAAGAAAGAAGAGAAGAACTATGGATGACCAAGGGAATCCTGCAATTAGAGTCTAGACCTGCTCAGTTTTCCAACAGTACCATAAGCGATGATTACTTTCCCCACTAGCTAATTATATGTGGTAGTGGAGGGATTACTGCAAAACTAGAGCTTGCTTTGCCAATTGCATGTGGGGCATGCAAAATACAAGGCAGCACCATTCATCACTAAGTAACAACAGATACAGTGGAGTGCAGTTACCTATCAGCAAGAGAGGAGGCAAATTTAATTATTTCTGCCACACAGTGTTGAATGGATAACTCTTTTAACACAGCAATGGGAACAGACCCTTGAAGTGTTGAGCAAACTCAGCAGTTTTAAAGCATATTGCAGAGTTTTAGATACAGGAAGGTATTTAACCAGTTATCATGGTTGATGTAACTGATATAACTGACACACTCACCCCCACCCCCACCCCTGTGAGGTGCCTCTCCAATTCTTTTGGCCTTTCATAAAACATTGTAGATTTGGCTCTGTCAAACTGCTTGGGGCCCACAGAGGCACATACAAACATGGGGTTGACTAAGCACGCGGAAGCTTCCCCTTTTTAACAGAATAACAGAGTTGGAAGAAACTTTGGAGGTCTTCTAGTCCAACTCCCTGCTCAAGCAGGAGATCCTATAATTTTAATTGTTTTATTTTTGTTTTTAGCTTTTTATTATGTCGGTGAAGATTCTTAATCATCCAGACAGACTTGTCTGGAAGTTGAATCATGGCAACTGGACGTCTTTTCTTTTTAGTGTGAAATGTTTCAATGCTTATCCAAGAAGCTACTTAGATAAACAGCAAAATGTTTCAAGCAAAAAAGAAAAGTCCAGACTCGACTCCCAGCCAACATTTTATATATAACTTTTATATTTTTATTCCTATTTGTACACCACCAAAAGTCATTCTATGTGGGAGATAGGCAGTTTCTAAATATAATGCATAAATAAATACATGTGGATTATGTGGACAGCGTCCATGTAAAATTACTTCTTGACAGGAGAGAGGAAGGGGGAGTAGAGAAGGGAAGGATGACAGGGGGAAGAAAGGAGGTAGGGAGGGGGAGGAGAGAGGGAGAAGAAAGTGGTGGATAAAGTACATATATGGTGTATGGAGAGCAGAAGAGCCAATAATTGTTTTGGGGAGTTGATGGTAAGATGAATTGATGTAAACATTTAATAATACAATGTGATGTTGGCTATGTAATAGAAAACATGTGATTTATATGTTATGAAAATGAAAAAAATGAAAAAACTTTATAATAAAAACTAAAAATTAATAAAAATGACTTCTTGACAAAATGAGAATAAAATTGAAGTAAAAGCGCAGAAAATATAATATATAAGGATTGTGAAAAGGATGAGTGGAAGAACAACTAAAATACAAAATTAAGTTTGGAGGGGAAAATGAAAGAGCGAAAGACAAATGTTAAAAAAAGAGAAAGGATAAGTAAAGAGATCGTTGAGAGAGCAGATATGAGAGTGAAAATAAATAGATAAAATATAAATACATTGAAAGTATGGCTCCTATAATATTGAACTTTAAAGCATCGATTTTGAAAATAAAAGCCACTAGAGTTTGGGTAGATTAGCTTGAAAAGAAACAGGATGTGGTACTCTCAGCTTTGCAACAAAAAACAATGCAGAGATATTTTCCTCATTGTCTCTCCTTGTGACCGAAAGGATCACAAAAATTTGAAAAACCAATCATTTCATAGGAAGATAAAATACCATACCTGAACAACAAAAGCATCAAAATTATGCAAAAAAAAAGACTATCTAAGATTCTTGTTTCACTTAGTGAGCCTTGATAACTGACTGATAAGATTAAAACATCTGTAGACAAAAACAACTTTGAACATAGCGTCAGTCATCCACATGATGTAATGGGGAAGTTAAAAAGGAATCATTCTTCAAATGATTGTGAAGAAGATAAATGTTTCTTATGTAGCAATCTCATCATATGGATCTACTCCTTCAGTTTCAAGGGGGACCTGAACTATTAATGGGACATTAACTACAGATTTCCCTCATGGAATGGAAACTTTGCAGCTAATTCCCCAGGTGACTTGATTTGAAAGTTTTGAAAACAGGATAAATGAAAAGGAAACAGCAATAGCAGTTTAATTGCAGTGCCGGAGGCAGACATATTTAGTACCACCATTGCCTTCAGAACCCCCAGGTATATGGAACAGTACAAGATGAGACAACAGTATTACATCTTGCGATAGGGAAATTGATTCATGAAAGATGGGTCACTATTCACATGTCTCCTTTTGTGTAGGGAAAAAAAAAGCCAACCAAAATCCTTCATCGCTGGAGATTTTTAAGACGAGATTGGACAACCATTTGTCTGAAATGGCATAGGGTCTCCTGCTTGAGGGGAGGGGGTGTTGGACTAGAAGACCTCCAAGGTTCCTTCCAACTTGTGTTATTCTTCCTGGAAGAGCCATCAGACCCCATGAAGGTTTACACTTAAAAATGTTATTAATAACTGGCCAAGAAGAACCCACTATTTGGCTTAACGGGGTGGATATTCAATCAATCAGTCAGAAAAGAGCTGGAAGGGACCTTGGAGGTCTTCTAGTCCAACCCCCTGCTCAAGCAGGAGGCTCTATGCAATTTCAAACAAATGGCTGTCCACTTCTTATGAATGCAACTCAATGTAATAGTAAAGGATTGGGATGTACTATGTAGCTGTGGCATCCGGCCCTCTCAATTCCTGGCAAATAGATGGGGAAGAAATGGAGGTAGTGACAGATTTTATTTTCCTTGGCTCCAAGAGCACCGCAGATGGGGACTACAGCCAAGAAATTAAAAGATGCTTGCTCCTGGGGAGGAAAGCTATGGCAAATGTAGACAGCATACTAAAAAGCAGAGGCATCACCCTGTCAACAAAAGGGTGTACAGTCAAGGCTGTGGTTTTCCCAGTTGCAACTTATGGGTATGAAAGTTGGACCATAAGAAAGGCCGAGCACCAAAGAATGGAGGCCTTCGAACTCTGGTGCTGGAGAAGACTCCTGCGATTCCCTTGGACTGCAAGGCGATCAAAGTGGTCGGTCCTAGAGGAGATCAACCCTGACTGCTCTTTAGAAGACCAGATCCTGAAGATGAAACTCAAATACTTTGGCCAACCAATGAGAAGGAAGGACTCACTAGAGGAGAGCCTAATGCTGGGAACGATTGAGGGCAAAAGAAGAAAGGGATGACAGAGAATGAGGTGGCTGGATGGAGTCCCCAAAGCAGTGGACATGAGCTTAAATGGACGTCAGAGGATGGTAGAGGACAGGAAGGCCTGGAGGAACATTGTCCATGGGGTCGCGATAGGTCAGACATGACTTCACAACTAACAACAACAAAAAGACAACTGGGCTTTCTTTAGGTTTTTTTTTTTCCCTTTAAAATGTTTTGCTTCTCATCTAAGAAGCTTCTTTAGTTCTAACTGATGGGTGGAGAACGGATAGCTCAGAGTGCTAACGACCAAATGACTACAAAGCATATAAATCCTTCCATTCCACACCTGTCAGTTAAAATCAGTTTACTTTGGACAAGTGTTATGTGGAGCAGTCTCTCTTCTTACACCAGAGGTGGGGAATGATGGCTCTTTTATGACTTGTGGACTTCAACTCCCAGAATTCCTGGCTGAGGAATTCTGGGAGTTGAAGTCCACTAGTCATAAAGGGGCCATCGTTCCCCACCTCTGTTTTACACCCTCTAAAATGATCTCTGGTAAGAGCATTTGCAGGAAGGTCAAAATGGTGACTGCCACTGCATGATCAAATCCTGCCCTCCTTATTTTTTAATGGATATTATGAAGCCTATAAAAAAGAGGGCAAGGCTTTGTGCATTTGCAGGCACCATTTTGACTCTTCTGACCTAGGGGGTACCCGTGTTCTGCTACTGACACCTAAATACTGGACTCTTCACTACAATATAGGAAACACTCATAGAGCAAGAAAGTATTTCTCTGATTGCATCTCAATGGGAATTCAAACAGTGCTCCCCATCCCAGGGTAGAGCTGGAGAAAGCATTACCTGTTGAATTGCTGACAGGTTGCGCAACAATTCTGATAAAGAATCCGTGCCAGAAAGGACACAAACAAAACCCCAACCCGCCTCAGCGTTCTCCTTGTTTCACAAGGCCTAGTGCAGCCATGTCATCTTTATTTCAACGCCAGTGGTTCCCATAGCAACTATTACTCCTGCTTGCCATACGTGGTTCCAGCCCGGGCTCCATGGTTGCCATAGCAATGGAATGACATGAAGGAGGAGAATAAGCTTCATTGCTCTTGATGGAAAAAAATGATGCAGTTATTGATGAGATGGGCAATAAAAACAACCATTTCCAGCTAGATATTGCGGAGAATATTGGAGGGAAGAGGAATTTCCAGGCTAATTTGGTCAAATTAAGTGGGTTATATTGAAGAAAAAGTGGTTTCTATTTATAGTGCCAGAGTGGTCTTGCCCTAAAATTTGACAGAGGAAAGCGGCAAGAAAATTAGCCATGACTATGACGGACAAATAATAGAAAGAAGGATGTTATTATCATGGCAAGCTGAAGGCAGAAGGATCACACTGACATATCTGCATTAAATTAACAGCAAAATTAATAACATGCAAGTCCAGGCAATGCATTTCTAGTAGAAAGTTTCTCTATTTTGTCTCAAGTCCTAAAAGGGAAATTCATTGAGAAACCAAGGAGAATTCATGGTTTGTCTTGTTTCTCAAATAGCAATAATATAGCAATAGCAGTAGACTTATATACCGCTTCATAGGCCTTTCAGGCCTCTCTAAGCGGTTTACAGAGAGTCAGCATATTGCCCCCAACAATCTGGGTCCTCATTTTACCCACCTCGGAAGGATGGAAGGCTGAGTCAACCCTGAGCCGGTGAGATTTGAACCGCAATCACCATAAAGTCAAACCTCTGCAGGCTTACTTGTGAGTAATATCTCAGGGGCTGCCACAAAAAAGGAGTCAAGCTATTCTCCAAAGCACCTGACGGTAGAACAAGAAGCAATGAGTGGAAACTAATCAAGGAGAGAAGCAACTTAGAACTGAGGAGAAATTTCCTGACAGGTAGAACAATTAATCAGTGGAACGATTTGCCTCCAGAAGTTGTGAATGCTCCAACACTGGGAGTTTTTAAAAAGACATTGGACAACCATTTGTCTGAAATGGTATAGGGTTTTCTGCCTAAGCAGGGGGTTGGACTAGAAGACCTCCAAGGTCCCTTCCAATTCTTTTCTAAGTCAAGCCTCTTTTGCTTATAGCACGAGGGGAATACGTTTATAGTATTATAACTGGCTATTGGAGCTGTCATTCACAATGGGCATCACCTCCCATGTTATTTTCTGCAGGAGGAGGAGATGAAGAAAAAGAAGAATTGAGGAAGGTTGGTAGAAATATAGGTCTGAATGCTCCAGTTCTCAGCCCAAGGAAATCATCCAACTAATTCAAGATACAGAACTAGAACTGATGTTCTATCGACACTAGATTGGTAGAAGCCATTCTGCTGTGGCTAGAGAATAACAGAGTTGGAAGGGACCTTTAGAGATCTAGTGTCCAACCCCCTACTCAGGCAAGAACTCCTGTGCCATTTCATTTAGATGGTTATCCAATCTCTTCTTAAAAACCTCCAGTTATTTTAAGAAGTCTAACAACAAACTTCAAAGAGGCTAACTCAATTTTTTTTGCAATGCATTAAAGCATTAAAAATATTTGAAAGTATTAAAAAATAATGCTTTGAAAAGTGACAGTGCTGTTCTGTATTTTCCTTGTGTTCTGTCAGGTGATATTAGAACATAGAATTATAGGGTTGAAATAGGGACTTTGGAGGTCTTCTAGTCCAACCCCCTGCTCTGTCAAGAGACGCTATACCATTCGGTAAAAATGGCTTCAAATCTGTTCTTAAAATCCTCTAATGATGGAGCACCCACAACCTCTGAGGTGATCTGTTCCACTGATTAATCGTTCTGTCAGAAAAATTCTTAGTTCTAAGATGGGTCTCTCTTTGATATGTTTCCATTACTTCTTGCACTGCCCTTAAGTGCTTTCCAGAATATGTCGATTCCCTCTCGTCTCTGTGACAACCCCTCAAGTACTGGAATACTACTGCTATCATGTTATTCTATTCCTATATACTTACACACACCCAGAGCCAATATAATGCAGTAGTGGTGAAGGAGAAGGGCTAGGACTGGAGAGATCCAGCTTCCACTTCACCTCTGAGCCAGAGAAGGATGTTAAAATATCTCAGAAAAAAAAGTATCTCAGAACAATCACCTATCAAAATAGAAGAGAGAAACAAAAGAATGGCCAAATTGGGAAAAGGTTTGGTGGTGGCAGCAAAGCCTATAAATCTGTTGAATGTTTCCACAGAGCATTGTGCTGATGCTTTAATGTTGGAAAGTCAACGATAAACAGAAAGGAAAACCATTATGACTAAGCCTGGATTTTAGCATCCATCAACTTCAAAGAAGAATAAAAAAGCATCCTGAGACAGCATAAATGATATGCTATAGGTTACTTGACTGTTTTTTTGTTCAAAATGCCCCCCCCCCTTTGTTGGCTGGACCAGGTTATATTGTAATGGTATCCAACTATGTTTTGTAACTCAAAATATGTATAATATGTTTTAAGTCTGGTGTCTGTTTTCTAATGTTGTAATCCATATCTAAATTTATCCCATTCTGTGGCAGTTATTTCTGTCATGCTTTTTATAAGGGAAAATTCTCTCTTGGTCATTACTGGAAACATGAATTTGTCAGTTCGATATGCCTTTCTTGAAAACGTCCTCATTTCCCCTAAATACAGGTATTGATTTATAACACTAACCTGCCCATTACAATTTTAAATCGTGGTGGTTATAAAGCAAGTCGCTATGTGATTGACCCAATTTTATAACCTTTCTGTGGCACTCATCAAGTGAATCCTGTCATTAATTGACTGCACAGTTAAGTGAACCCATTGCTCGCTATGGGACATTATTTGCCAAATAAACACCCGGCTTTCTGCAAAGATGTTGTAATTGAAGTCGTGCAACAAAGAAGAGTGGTCAACTTCTCCTCCAAAGCGCCTGAAGGCAGGACAAGAAGCAATGGAGAGAAACTGATCAAGGAGAGAACCAACCTAGAACTAAGGAGGAATTTCCTGTCAATGGGAACAATCAACCAATGGAACAGCTTGCCTTCAGAAGTTGTAGGAGCTTCATCATTGGAGGTTTTTAAGAAGACACTGGACAGCCACTTGTCTGGAATAGTATAGGGTCTCCTGCTTGAGCTGAGGGTTGGGCTAGAAGCCCTCCAAGGTCCCTTCCAACTCTTGTATGATCTCAAGACACTGCAAATGTCTGCAAACACAGGCCAGCTGTGGAGTGCTCAAAATACAGTCACATGACATGAGGGTGGCCAGACATTGGAACTGGGTCATAAGTATCTTTTGGGAGGTCAGTCATAATTTTGAACAGTTGTGTTTTGGTGAAACCTGCCAGGCTGCTGCAAAGAAGAGGCTGTATCCTGCTGAGAAAGCTCCGGATGCTGCTTTGTAACTATCTTCCAAAGATAAAGTGAGTGACACACTTGGGAAGGAAATTAAATCTTTCAAATCAACCCCAGCTCTCGCTGACTTCAAAGGCCCATGCATGAAGCTCTCTTGGAACCCAGCAACAGTGGGAGGTCATTATTTTTGTTTCAAGGTGTTTACAGTATTCAACTTTCCAGTCTAGTAGTCTACATCTCTGGAAGCTTTTGATGGTTCTCAACCAAGTAGAAATCTGGTTGATCTTATCAGAGTCCAGAGAAGAGCAACCATGTGCTGTCACCTATTGAGAAAGTTTAGGCAACGGAGTCTGTGCTTCCTTTTATTGTGAAGAACATCTGGATCCTCTGAATTTAAGTCTTTAATAAATGTAGTAAATGGAAACTTTAGCTACTATTGTCCAGAAATTTGTATTGAAATGTTAAGATAATCAGTGAATAGAAGGAAACATTACAGCAAAGAAGAACTCACAAAATACAGAAACTAAAGAGTTAGTTGAAGATTGAGAATTCCTAGGACTAAGTAGATAATACAGGTAGTCTTCCATTTAACAGTCAACCCTGGAGCCACCTTTGAATATCTTCAGGGTTGCCTCAGTGAAGCTGGATAAAGCTGTGGGAAAGGAAGGGTGAGGAGTAGAGATAGCTGGAGGAATATGTAGCCAAAATAACATTCTTTCTTCTGGGAACCAAGGACATTCTCACCAGCACCTGGAGGGATGTAGATGGGTCTTCAGGAGGGGGATTGGATTGGGGAACGTGATGGTTGTGTGTAATGGGGGAAGAACTTTGAATTTTGAATTGAGTGGGGAAAACCTGGCTGGGAGATTCGGAGTCGGATTTTCACCAGCTGTGCCAATATGACAGGCCTAATAAATCTGTGTAGGGATGCAGTGGCTCAGTGGCTAAGACATTGAGCTTGTTAATCAGAATGGTCCCCAGTTTGGCGGTTTCAATCCCTAGTGCCACATAATGGAGTGAGCTCCCGTTACTTGTCCCAGCTTCTGCCAACCTAGCATTCGAAAGCACGTAAAAATGCAAGTAGAAAAATAGGGACCACTTTGGTGGGAAGGTAACAGGTTCCATGCGTCTCTGGCGTTTAGTCATGCCAGCCACATGACCATGGAGACATCTTCGAACAGCGCTGGCTCTTTGGCTTGGAAACGGAGATGAGCACCGCCCCCTAGAGTTGGGAATGACTAGCACATATGTGTGAGGGGAGCCTTTATCTTTACCTTTAATAAATCTGTATTTGGAGTTTTGATTTCATCTGGGCTGTTACTTGGAACCCTGACATTTACAATCATTCATTTAGTGACTGTTCAAAGTTATAACAGAACTGAAAAAGATGACAACAGATCCTCACACTTACTAACAACAGAGCATCCCCCCAAATATCCCGTGATCAAAATTTGGCTGTTGGCAACTGGCATGTATTTACAATGGTTGCAGTATTATGGAGTCATACGGATCACCATTTGAGACCTGCCCTACCAGTTTTTGGCAACGAATGTCATGATTCAGGTAACATTGATCTCTTAAAAATCATGGCAAAAGTTGTAAAATTGGGCATGACTCACTTAGCAGCCACCTTGCTTAGCAATGGAAATTTGGGTCTCAATTGTGGCCATAAGTCAAAGAATAGGGGTATAGAATTTTGTTATTCAATTTCTAAAACAGATTGCTTGCCAAAATTGAGCAGTTTAGAGAGGGTTCAAACCAACAGATAATGAAAAATAAAATCATAGCAATAAAAGCATCTGAGTCGGGAACAAAGAGACATTCAAACAGTTGAAGTTGTTACAGAGACAATAGAAAATTGTTGTTTAGGCTTAACATCTTGAGCTTTTTTTAAAAAATAAAGAACTAAATGAGGGAGAAGCCTTATCTCTTGCCTCTTAAGAAGAATAAAAAATGTTCCTTTTCATAAATGAATTCCTTAGGCAAGAAAGATCTGCAACGGGGATTAAAAAAATCAAAATAGTGGCTACAAGTATTGATCAAAGCTTCCCTTTTTTTACATGGATCATGGCCACCATCATGATTTATTTTAACCCCCTCCCTACAGATACTTCTACCATTAGGCTTGGATTCCCCAGAATTCAAGCTGATATTAATTCATTATAATTAGCCTTACAATACCTTTATCCCCACTAATATTTGAGTCTATACCTTTTATAGACTTTGTAGAATCATCAAACTGAAAGAGAACATCTAATCCCAGGCTGACTGGGGAATTCTGGGAGTTGAAGTCCATGCATTTTTAAGCTGCCAAGATTGAGAAACACCGATCTAAGATATCAGGTCAAAGAGGAGAGGAGAGGGTCAAACCGGCTCAAAGGAGGAACTCAGATTAAAGGATCCCAAGCGATGGTTAAATGTTTATGAAAATTCTCAATCATCCAGGTCATTTTTGTCCAAAAGGTGTTTTTCAAATTGGACTTTCTTGGTCCAGTTGGTTTGGACCAAGAAAGTCCAACAGTTATCTTTTGAAAAGCATCTTTGGGTCTTTAACATCACATCTATTCAATGGCGTCCATTGCTTCTTTGGTAAACAATTTGCCAAATTGTTCTTATTAAAAATGTTTTTCCTGGACTTGACCCTAAATCAGATATTGGCCTTCTAGGTGACATTTTTCAGGTATGGCAAGAATATTATCATATTGACCTTCATTCATCTGGTCCCAGGGCTAAACTTGGTCAATTCTTCCCAACTGGCTTCATAATACTGCTTGGTCTCTGGACAGAACCTATTTTTTCTTCTTGATGTGTGGTGCCTGAAGAGAACCTGCTACTCAAAGTAGATCCTGACTGTCCTGCTTTCAGATTTGCTACACACTCAAACACAGGTGCTACGGTGATAAGCAATTTACTCAAAGCTGAAAAGAAAACAATAGACAAGGAATATAAAACGAAAAAAGTTTTGGACAGAAGCTTGCTTTAATAGGTTACTTTTAACGGGAGCATTCAGAAGAATAGTCCAAATCCAGTCCAGAGTTCAAAAATCCAGGTCAGCCAGTTCAGAGGTCAGAATTTCATGCAAGAACCAGAGAACAGTTTCTTCCCACAAGGAATCATGGCTCATGATTGCCTCAAACTGCACGCAGATTTCACTAATTTACTTCCTTGCTTGGCAAGGAGCCTCATAGAACATCTCTGCTCTCCTCTCTACTCCCTGGGTGCAAAGGCTTGCTTTCGTCATTATCTTACTTCTCCAGCTTGTTCGGTCTCAGGTCAGGTCAACCGCGTACAAACCCAAGAGACTGTTACAAACTTTTACTTATGAAATGTAAACAGGTTCCCACCAGTCTATCTAGCAACTTGCATAAATAAAGAGTTTCAAGTCCAGGGAATCAGGCACAAGACAGGTCAAATGGTTCAAGAGTCCAAGGTATGGAAGATGTTAACTGGTCAGTTCCTGAAGTCCAGTTGGCATAAGGTAAAAGGGCAAGACAAAGTGAAACAAGGCTAGGCAAAGAGTCAGAGTAAAAGTCCCCCCTCCCCAACATCAATCCTAACTTCAAGTTCTTCTTAAGTAAGAACAGCCTCATGTTTCTCATTTGAGTAGATAGGGCTGCTTCCTCATGAGTAGCCTTGCTGACCTCAGCTGTTCTTCCCTATGTTCTGCTTTATGTGCCCTTGCATCGGGAGGGGTGGCAGTTTGTCTTCCTCATTGGTTTAGTCTAGAGAAAAGAAGGACTAGGGGTGGCATCATAGCAGTCATCCAGTATTTGAGGGGCTGCCACAAAGAGGAAGGGGTCAACTTATTTTCCAAAGCACCTGAGGGCAGGACAAGAAACAATGAATGGAAACTAGTCAAGAAATAGAGAAGCAACCTTAGAACTAAGGAGAAACTTTCTAACAGCTAGAACACTTAACTAGCTTGCCTTCAGAAGTTGTGGGTGCTTCATCACTGGAGGGTTTTGTTGAATACTAGCGCGGGAAATACGAACGCGTGGATAAAAGACTCCTTTCCTGATTGGTTCCCGGGCGGAGCCGGTTCAATCTTCACCCTGATTGGTCGAGCTACTCGACGGCCCATTGGCTCCTCGTTCAAACCCGGGGGTATAAATGTTTGGCGCGAACCACGCCACGTTGAATCGCAGTTTACTATGAGCTGAATAAAGTCGCTTCCTCATACCTTCTTGTCGCGTCCTTCCCTTCGCTCCAAGACACAAAACTGGCGACGAAGGTGGGATTCCGATTCCCGCGACCACGGAGAAGAACAGCCAGCTGCCACCGCGTCTGAACCAGCTCGAACGCTATCTCAGACTGAGAACCCCGGCAGCGAACGCGAAATTTTCTCCGCCTTTCCTTTCTCTCTCTCCGCCTCCACACCACGATGGCATCGTCGCTTCCTCCTTTCGCGCCATTCGGCGTAGCCACCGGAGAATCATGGGACGGGTTCATGGAGCGGTTCGAGTGTTACCTGATCGCCTCGAAGAACCAGGCTCAGACCGACGAGGAGAAATGCAGCTTCTTCCTGTCCTGCTGTGAGCCTTCCATGTTCGCCTCTGCGAGAGCCCTGGCCGCCCCGAGGCCAGCCTACAAACTTGGGTGGGACGAGCTGATGTCCAGGCTGAGGAACCACTACGCTCCCTCACCCTCTCTATTTGCACGCCGTTTCGCTTTCCGCCGCCGAGTGCAAAAGCCCAATGAATCCATCAGCCAGTTCCTGGAGGCCTTGCGCACTGTGGCCGCCCAGTGTGATTTTGCTGACCTGGAGGAGAACCTCGCGGAGCAGTTTGTGTGCGGGGTCCGCGACGTGCAATTGCGCAGCCGCATGCTCCGGAATCACAAAATCACCCTGTTGCAAGCCGTGGAGACAGCACGAGCAGCCGAACTGTCCGAACAATCCACGGCCGACATGGAACGCCTCCAGCTGAACCCCCCCGCGCAAGCCGCCGCGGGGCCGTCCACCCAGACGCACCTCGTCAACGACCTCTCCCCTGCCGAAGACGAGGAGGAGGAGGGGGAAGAAATCGTCGGACAAATGAGGACGCAGCCGAAGCGGAGGCCACCCCAGCAACCACCGACGCCCGCTCAGCCAGCCGTAAACGCACCTTGCCGCGGATGCGGCGGCCGCCACAGCCGCGCAGCCTGCCCGTTCCGTTCTGCCGTCTGCCGCCGCTGCCGAGGAGAAGGGCACCTCGCCAGGGTCTGCCGGGCTCTCCTGCCAGCCCCATCGTTCATGCAGCCCAGCGACCAGCGCCAGGCATCGCAACCGCAACGCCGCCAACAGCCACGTTCCGCGAGGCGAGCTGAGGACTGCCATTCAACCTACCAGCCCTCCAGCGCCGACTGCGTGGTCTACCAGGCATCCCACGTTCCCGCTGGTAGCCGCAAGATAAGCACCGCCGTCCGACTCGAAGGTCAGCTTTGTCAAATGGAGGTGGACTCCGGGTCTTCCCGTTCTCTCCTATCTTGGGCTTTGTTTTCCCGCCTTTGTCCCGGGGTTCCCCAGAGCAGATTGCGCCCCGTCGGGGTCTCCCTCCTAGACTACCAGGGAAATGGGATTCCCACAGCTGGGATATTCCACATCCGGGTGGAATACGGGAATTTTAAGGGGAAACTCCCAGTCCTAATCGTCAGGAACGACCTGCCCGCCCTCCTGGGGTTGGAATGGTTTCCCGCCTTGGGCCTCACCATAGAAGGGGTGCACAGGGTAGTTCCCCTCTCCGCAGATAGCGTCCTAGACGAGTTCGCGGATGTGTTCGATGGGAGATTGGGTTGTTACAAGGGCACCCCCATCTCCCTCTGCCTTGATCCCCAGGTCGCTCCCGTTAGGCTGAAGGCACGCAGGGTTCCTTTCGCATTGAGAGCAAAGGTAGACGCTGAACTGGATAAACTTATCGAGCAGGGGGTACTCGAGCCCGTAGATCACGCCCGTTGGGAAACCCCCATAGTCCTCCCGGTCAAACCCGACGGATCGGTGAGGATATGTGCCGACTACAAGTCGACCATCAATTTGGCCCTGCAGGCAAACCCGTATCCGGTTCCCGTAGTGCAGCACCTACTCCACTCTTTAGGACAGGGCCGCATTTTCGCCAAGCTAGACATGGCACAGGCCTACCAGCAGCTTCCCGTAGACGACGATGCGGCTACAGCCCAGACCATCGTCACCCACCGCGGGGCCTTCCGTTGCCGCCGCCTACAATTCGGCGTCTCGGTCGCCCCTGGGATTTTCCAGAGCCTCATGGAGCGGCTGCTCCATGGGCTCCCAGGCGTCGTTCCCTACTTCGACGACGTCCTGGTCGCAGCCCCCAGTCACTCGGAACTCCTGAAAACACTGCGGGAGGTCCTCACACGTTTTAGGGAGGCAGGACTGAAATTAAAGCGCAGCAAATGCGAAATTGCTGTTCCTAAAGTCGAATTCTTGGGGTTCCTCATTGATGCACAAGGCATCCACCCCACTCCTTCCAAAGTTGCCGCCATCAAAAACGCACCCGCACCCACCTCTAGGGCGGAATTACAGGCCTTCCTGGGGCTTTTAAACTTCTACGCCCCTTTTATCCCCCACAAGGCGTCACTAGCTGAGCCGCTACACCGACTACTGGACCGGTCAGCGGCCTGGAAATGGGGTAGCCGTGAAGCACACGCGTTCGCGGCTATAAAGGATATTTTAACTTCATCGGCAGTCCTAATCCAGTACAGCGATAGGATGCCTCTAATTCTGACTTGCGACGCCTCCCCCTACGGCGTAGGGGCGGTTCTGAGCCACATCCTCCCGAACGGCTCAGAAGCCCCCATAGCTTTCTATTCCCGGACACTCTCCTCCACGGAGCGGAACTACAGCCAAATCGATAAAGAGGCCCTGGCTGCAGTCTCCGGCATTAAGCGGTTCCATGACTACCTCTACGGTAGGAATTTCACCCTGGTCACGGATCACAAGCCCCTCCTGGGGCTACTGGCGGGCGACAAGCCAACTCCCCCCATTTTGTCCCCCCGCATGACTCGGTGGACGGAGTTCCTAACAGCGTATTCGTATACGCTGTTATACCGTCCGGGCAAACAGCTAGGGCATGCAGACGCTCTAAGCCGTTGCCCTCTGCCAGAGACGGACACAGCCCACGTGCCCGCGCTCTCTGTTCTGTCCATCGCCGAATCCGACCTCCCCGTCTCGGCCGCGGACGTTGCAGCCTGCACAAAGGCTGACCCCGTCCTATCTCAGGTTGCTTCATGGGTTTTGAGGGGGTGGCCCACGGAAAAGGTAGCGGAAGAATTCCGTCCATTTAAAGTGCGACAAGCCGAACTCGCCCTTCACGGGGGGTGTCTTGTCTGGGGGGATAGGGTAGTGATCCCCACAGCCCTGCGGGCACGAATCCTGCCTGCACTCCATAAAAACCACCCAGGCATAGCGCGAATGAAAGCGTTAGCCCGTAGCTATGTGTGGTGGCCCTTGCTAGATTCCGAAATCGCAGATTATGTAGGCCGATGTAGAATATGCCAAAATTCTAGGCCGAATTCCCCCACAGCCGCTCCTCGCGAGTGGGAAATCCCTAGAGGCCCATGGTCCCGTTTACATATTGATTTCGCCGGTCCCTTTCACGGCCGAAACTTTATGATAGTGGTAGATGCTTACTCTAAGTGGGTGGAGCTGGTAATCATGACCTCCACCACAGCGGAGAGTACAGTGAGGGCCCTGCGGAAGATGTTCGCTACCCACGGGTTACCGGATGTGATAGTTTCCGATAACGGGCCCCAGTTTACCTCCACCACGTTCCAAGAATTCCTGGCCGAGCAAGGAATCAGACACGCGGCCACAGCCCCCTATCACCCAGCTAGTAATGGCCGGGCGGAGCGCGCAGTTCGCTCAGCGAAAGAAGCCTTGGGCCGCATGGGCCAGGGCGACTGGCAAGAAAGAGTGGGGGATTACCTCTTGAGCCAGCACTCCATACCCTGCCCAACGACTAATAAAAGTCCCGCGGAGCTCTTGATGGGTAGGAGATTGCGAACACCCCTAGACAGACTCCATCCACTTTACGCAGGGGATCTGCCGAGCAACCTGGGGGCCCTCCCTTCCCACGCGTTTAAGTTAGGGGATCCTGTATGGGCCCGCTCTTTTTCTGGGGATCCACGGTGGGTTCCCGCAACCATCACAGCCCTGACTGGCCCCTGTTCCTTCAGGGTCGGCCTGGCCGACGGAATACAATGGAGGCGCCACGTGGACCAATTAAGGCGTCGTCTTCCCGCGGAAACAGACGGCCCAAGTCCCTCAGACACCCGCTCTCAGCCGGAGCCACCTTCGTTGACTCTTTTCCCTACGGACCGTTTCCAACCGGGGAACAGGAGACAAGCCGATGCGAACTTTCCGAACAGGCGCACCTCACCCGGCTATTCCCTTCCTCGAACCCCTTATCGAGACTCTGAACCTACACCCCTACCGGACTGCACGGAGCCGCTACCGGACACTCCGGCCGCCACGGAAACACCGCCCCGGACAGATGGACTTCGGGCACGGGGCCCGGGGCCAGCGCTCTCTCACGGGACCGCACCGCAGGTTCACCCCCCCACCACAGACACGCCTCCGCCGGCGGCTCCCCCCCCGTCAACGGCCGCCGGGGAGCCACGAAGATCGGGACGAGAACGCCACCGTCCCGCCTACCTACAAGACTATGTTTGCCCTTCCTAGAGGAACTCTTTGACTGGGAGGGGAGGGGTGTTGAATACTAGCGCGGGAAATACGAACGCGTGGATAAAAGACTCCTTTCCTGATTGGTTCCCGGGCGGAGCCGGTTCAATCTTCACCCTGATTGGTCGAGCTACTCGACGGCCCATTGGCTCCTCGTTCAAACCCGGGGGTATAAATGTTTGGCGCGAACCACGCCACGTTGAATCGCAGTTTACTATGAGCTGAATAAAGTCGCTTCCTCATACCTTCTTGTCGCGTCCTTCCCTTCGCTCCAAGACACAAAAGGTTTTAAGAAGAGATTGGACAGCCACTTGTCTGAAATGGTATAGAGTCACCTGCTTGAGCAGGCCCAGAAGACCTCCAAGGTCTCTTTCGCCTCTATACTGATTGATTGATTGATTGTATATTGGTGCTAGTTGTTTGTCTTCCTCATTGCATAAATGATGGCAGCTCTTCCCACTGACTGCCGATGGGCCCCACTTTCTCTGCTTGCTCGGCGGTTCAACTGGTGCTGATTGCTTGTAATCCATGGTCTCAGGAGCTGTCTCCCTGTCTTCATCAGACTCAGAATCCACAGCCTCCGTGTTCTAATAGTGCCTATCTTTGATCAGCCGCAGGGGATTCTTGGCTTGGGGGTCTCCTGAGGGTGACATTCCACAGTCCCACTGGAGCAGTTTTGTTACATTCAGAGTCTGAGTTTTGGATTATAACATTAACCTACAATAGTGGTCAAAACTGTGGAAACCTTTTGAGGAAAAAAAGTGTATTTTTGAGGTTTGAGGGCTAATAACACCACTTTTTTAGAGGAGTACCATAAAATTACATATCAATGGAAAGATAATTTAATCAAGAATGTAATGGAACAAAGTTTGTTCAATTAATTATTCTATGAAGCATTATAGCCAAATATAGCCAGCAATAAAACCCAGTTAATAGAAGCAATCATTCAATCTTGGTTTCACATTATAACAGCTGCAGAACTAAAAGTCTTGGTTCACTCCAAGGGAAGACATTGTAAGGTGGTAATTCATGCTAAAGGTTCCCCAACTAAATATTAAGTGACAGTGATAATTTTTGTATATCTCATTTTTCATATGTTTCACTTTTCTTCTTTACAACTGCTATTCTAATAGCAAATCCTTCATAAAAGTTATTGCATTACAGTATTGATTAAGTGACCTTTCCACTGATGTATATATATAATTTTATGGTACTACTCCAAAAAAGTGGTATTAGTGATCAAACCTCAAAAATGCACTTTTCCCAAAAGATTTTCACAATTTTGGCCATTACTGTCCTTATTCTATTTGCCATGGCTGTAAGTTCAAACACTCCATCTCATTGGGCAAAATAGAGAATAAGTTAAATGCAAGGAACTGAATGAAGAATATTAGCTTGGAATAGGCAAAAGGCCAGGTTATTTAGGACCTATCCTCCTTGTGATCTGAATTGCGTGCATATAGGAGGTTTTGTTTGATGATTTTTGCTCCCTGACACTGTATCTTCATCAGCTTTGCTCACCACATTATTATCGTCTTCCATGAAAACATTAAAACTGAATTTCCCCAACAGTTAACATTTGGAGTCACTTCTTGGTGGTTGATGAAGGGAAAAAGAACAAGATTGGCTTTTAACCAACAAATTGCATGTCAGGGAACCAATTATACGATAAGAAAATCACCACATAGCAGGAACAGCAATTCTTTTAGGTTATTACCTTTCGATTATTTCCACTGGTTTTGCATGTGTTATTTTTCTGATTTTTTATTATGATGAGTTAGAAGAAAAGGCAATACATAGTAAAAGTGATAATGGTAGTAATTATGACAGCACAAGAGTGACATTCCTATAAAGAAAATTAATTGAGAATAGTGACTCAGGGTAATAAAACAGAGAAAACAGGGAGCTCCATATATTAGTAATGTAGATGGTCGTCAACTTACAACAATGACAGTTGAAAGTTACAATGACACTGAAAAAAGTGACTTATGACCATTTTTCATGTCTACAACTGTTGCAGCTTTCCCATGGTCAAAATTCAGATGCTTAGCAGCTGGTTCTTATTTAACATGGTGGCAGTGTCCCAGGATCATGTGATCTCATTCTGCGACCTTCTGACAAGCAGTCAATGGGGAAGCAAGCTTCGCTTAATAGCCACTACACTGATTCTCTTAACAACTGTGCAAGAAAGGTCACAAAATAGGGCAAAACTCAATTAACCGCCCCCTCTTAGTAGCATACATTTTGGGCTCAATTGCTACCTGTATAAACTAAGCCAATCTTTCAATATATTATTAAATCCAAACTATAGTGAAACATCGTTCCTTTGTTTCATTTTTTTTTCCAATAAAAGCACATTTCAGAAATCAATAAGAGAGAGCAATAGATCTCTGGGATCTATTTAATATTACAATATGCATCTCTTCCCAGTTGTGTAACATCTCTGCTGAATTCAGGATTGACAAAGGAACAATTCACCATGAAAAGTCAAATTCCATGTTTTGGGAGTGTACAGTAATTCAGCTCCATATTTACATGTTTAACTATATTTTCTTGCGTTTGCCATGTTGTTTCCCATGATGTTGCCTTCATCAGAAACCATTAATGAAGCTAGCATAAATTATTCTCACTGCATGGATGGCTTTCCCTTCTTATCCCAACGCCATCCAAGGTCAGCCTGAAGGTACGCAAAAACCACTAGACGCAATCATTAATTATCTCGGAAGGAAGTCAGTTGAGTGGGAACCAAAACACAGGCAAGATAAGGATAGCGGTAGGAAAAGGCCCAGAAGTCTGACACTCTACCCCAGTGTTTCTCAACCTTGATAACTTTAAGATGTGTTGACTTCAGGCCGGCTGGGACATTCTGGGAATTGGATTGCACACATCTTAAAACGGTTGAGATGGAGCAACATTGGTCTACACGGACAAACAACTCTTTGTGTTTCAGAGGCAGAGATCTTTTTCAGTATTGTCCCACAATTCATAACCTTTTCAACTGGAGATCATCAGAAATAAAAAAAATGTGGATCCTTTCAGTGATGTGTACATTCTTGGCCTGGCATTCTTCTGCCAAAGAAGTACATAAAGACTCTTTACAGAAGACAATGTTGTCATCCAGGTGACATTGGTTTTAAAAGATCCCAAAAGTGCTTTTTCAAGAGGCAACTGGTTTTTCTGGTTTTTCTTTGAAGATGTTTCATTTCTCATCCAAGAAGCTTCTTCTTCAGAACTGAAGTTGCCTCTTGAAAAAGCACCTTTGGGGACAACCGTGACCGGGATGAGGGAGAATCTCCATAAGTTTTAAAAAGTGTTCTTCTTCTTTTTCAGATCTGCAAACTACCACGATCCCCTGGGGTGTCAGCAATGTTGCGTATAAGTGTAGACTTTAAAGGGACAGTCATCCACAGTGATGTGAAGCAGGCTGGCTGGGGAATTCTGGAAGTTGAAGGCCACACATCTTAAAAGTTGCCAAGGTTGAGAAACACTGCTCTAATCAAACCCACCTGGGGTACAAGGCATTATCAATAAAGGCAAATCAGGCCCTAGTGATCTAAAGTAGGGGTCTCCAACCTTGGCAAGTTTAAACCTGGAGGACTTCAACTCCCAGAATTCCCTAGCCAGCTCTAGGAGTTGAAGTCTTCCAGGCTTAAACTTGCCAAGAGTGGAGACCCCTGATCTAAAGTATTTTTTTATCTTGTTATTTTTATTCTGCAGACATGGAAGGAAAGATTGAGAAGAGTTAGCTTCCCATGACGGTTTTCTTCTCAGCAAGAAAATGAAAACAAGGAGGTAAGTTGCAAAACAGTGTTACTCCTGCAGTACAGAAAAGTAGCTCTGACAGTTTTGGCCTCTTTTGCTATGAATGTTTGTGGTTAGACTGTTAAAGGTTGAACATAACACTGAGATTGGAGACAGGGAAAACAGAAGGTAGGCTAATTGCTGACTAGTAGAATTGGAGATTTACTGTTGTTTTTTTTACTTCTTCTAAGTAGGTAAGTCTAATGTTGTGTCTCTTTAAAGACAGTCAAAGATACCAGAGAGCGATTGAAGAAATTTCATTGATAGAAAAGGAGAGGAAGGCTTTTCTACATTTGTGTGATATACTTTTTCTTACAAGTAGAAAGGTACTTCTTGACTTACCACAGCAATTGAACCCAATTTTTGGTGGTTAAGTGAGACATTTGTTAAACAAACAATTATAAATTAAGGACTACTTGTAATTCCTGGACAGCTTCCTCTGGCTGGTTTTAAAACCTGAACTACCTCACTAATCTCAACAGGTGTTGCCTTAAAAACCTGACTAGAATCAGAGCATGGATTATCACAGAATGTGAGACTAATTGGTATGGGCATAATAGTTTAATCCTGATACTTCTTGAGAAAGTCTCATTAGTTTTGAAGCAAAAAAGGATCTATCCAACATATTAATGCTAGTTTCTGATATTAACCATAATTTATGTTTTTAGAGAAAATCTCTAGAAATATTAGCAACTTTAAGTAAAGTAGAAAGGCAGAGTGTCGGGCAACAAATCAAACACACACACCTTTCAAAGACTGAATCTCATACGTATTCAAAGCGTATCTAGAGTAGAGTCATTTTTCCCCCCAAAGTGAAACTGCAAGAAAAAATAATCTATAAATGTTAATGAATAAATATTTCTATAATTGCCTGTGCTGAATATAGATTGAAGGAAACTGGACTGGGAGAAGATAAGCGTGGTTTTAAAATTGAAGGAAGAGGCATTAATAACTTTCACTACCCAATGACACTTTTCTGTTGGCAAAAAAGATAAGCTCTGTTAAATGAAGATCATGGAGTGTGTGCATGTGTGTGTGTGTATAATATAGATATATAAGATAAGATCCGATAAGATCTCACAGGGTGGGCCTTCTCCAGGTGCCATCAACTACACAATGTCATCTGGCGGCCCCCGGGGGAGAGCCTTCTCTGTAGCTGCCCCCGGCCCTATGGAACGATCTACCCCCTGAGATCCGGACCCTCCCCACTCTCTCGGCCTTTCGGAAGTCTACTAAGACTTAGCTGTTCCGGCAGGCCTGGGGCTGCTGATCCTTGATTGTGTTCCAGCCCCACTGAGATTGAGTGTATGTTGTGTTCCTTTTAACTGCTTTGTCTTTGTATTTTAAATTCTTTTAATATTTTTAATTTTTTTTTATGTAAGCCGCCCGGAGTCCTTCGGGATTGGGCGGCATACAAATTTATTAAATCTTAATCTTAATATATGTATATACAATGTGTGTGCATATATGTATATGTATACACACATGTGTGTGTATGACAACAGGTAAAGCAAGCATCCTGACAAGATAAGCAGATGGTGTAGTGTAGATAGCTTCTGTCTTTTAGGATTGATGATCAATAGTAAAAGAACCAGAAGTCATATACTACAGAGTAGCACTTGGTAGAGTGGACATGAAGGCTTAGAAAAAGATATTTATTAAATTTATATGCCACCCATCTCACTCTAGAGAGATTCAGAGGCCATTGTGTGTCTATACCTACAAAGATCAAACTCATGCGGGCAGTGTATTTTCTATGATACTCTTATTCAAGTGAAAATTGGACTTTGAAAAGGAAATACTATTTACACTTCTGAAATTTGGTCTACTCTAGACTCAAGACAAGACCATGGATAGAAAATAAATGGATCACCAGGACAATCAAGGTACACAAAGGGCCAGGTTGAAAAGGTCATACTTTGAAACACTTTTTGCAAAGACCAAACTCCATAATGTTTGGAAAAGGAAAAAGAGAAGCCAAGGATAACCAACAGCAAAGTGGATGGACTTGATTGTGGCAACAATGAATTGCAATGCCAGTTTGCTACTAGAAGATCCTAGACAAAGGTCAAATGTATGGTGGCTAACACTCCACACCAACTCGATGGCACCTAATCAGCCAACCAACCAATCAGTTGTTCTTCTCTTTCAGCTGCCTTAATTAACAACTGAAAGAACTAAGAGAGAGTAGATAATAGGAATTGCTCTGCATATCTACATTCCTAGTCTTACCTCACAGCTAAAGCAATTACTGAACACAGAAATACAGGAAGGCCGAAGGCTCTTCTAGTCTAGCAGATAGAATTCAGACAGCTGAGTCTGGTCATGATTGCCCATAATCTTTCCACATTTTCCCTTGTAGGTTGAGATAGGTTGCAGATTGCTGTATATGATTTTGAAAGCTGCCCAAGATTGGGTAACATAAAAAGAAAGATTTAAGTAGAAACATGTTAGCTTCCTGTATAGATAGATATTTGTTAAACAATTGCTTCTTTAGAGCTTGGCATCTAAAGACTGGATTCTTATCGGGTCAGCATTGGAATGGGATGAAGTTCTTTCAATGGAAGAATTAAACTAATTGAAACCTAGCTCATATAGTAGCAATTTTACACGGATCAAACTCATCTTTTACAGCCAAATGGATGCAACCAAAATCCAGCGGCCCGTAGAAACCATTGTCTAGAACAGAGCAGTTAAACAATAATACAATACAATACAATAGCAGAGTTGGAAGGGACCTTGGAGGTCTTCCTAGGCAGGAAACCCTATATCGTTTCAGACAAATGGCTATCCAACATCTTCTTAAAGACTTCCAGTGTTGGGGCATTCACAACTTTTGGAGGCAAGCTGTTCCACTGATTAATTGTTCTAACTGTCAGGAAATTTCTCCTCAGTTCTAAGTTGCTTCTCTCCTTGATTAGTTTCCACCCATTGCTTCTTGTCCTACCCTCAGGTGCCTTGGAAAATAGTTTGACTCCCTCTTCTTTGTGGCAGCCCCTGAGATATTGAAACACTGCTACCATGTCTCCCCTAGTCCTTCTTTTCATTCAACTAGACATACCCAGTCCCTGCAACCGTTCCTCATATGTTTTAGTCTCCAGTCCCCTAATCCTCTTTGTTGCTCTTCTCTGCACTCTTTCTAGAGTCTCCACATCTTCTCTACATCATGGCGACCAGAACTGAATGCAGTATTCAAGTGTGGCCTTATCAAGGCATTATAAAGGGGTATTAACACTTCACGCGATCTTGATTTTGTCCCTCTGTTTATGCAGCCTAGAACTGTGTTGACTTTTTTGGCCAGATGTGTCATGTGTTGGCCCCACCATGCCTGGTTTAGCAAGGGGGGGGGGCAAAGTCCCGATACATTATGTGATGCTGCTATGAGTTTGACACCCCTGTGCTAAAACAAGCTTTTTCAAAGTACCTACCTCCTCTTGGTCACTACAAAGACTTACACATCTGTTGTTTGTATACATAAAAGTATGACTTGTACTACAGATAATCTTTGACTCATGACTGTAATGGAAGCCGGAATTTCTGTCATATATCACAACAATCCTAAATCAAGGCACCCACACAAACGACCTGATTTATGACATTTTGTTTGCAGCAATGAGGTGGTCGTTAAGCAAACCCATTGTCTGCAATGGACTTTTTGTTGGAACGTGGAAGAAAAAAACTGGTTTTCCACGAAAAGCATTGTAAATTGTGGTCACAGGGCCACTACATGCTGCAAATGGCCATAAATGGGGGCTGGTTGCCAAGTGTCCAAAATGCAATCACATGATTGTGGGTGGACTGGCTGGTTGAACTTCAAATCTGGGTGCGAAGCGCATTTGGAGACATTTGTTATAACATTGAACTATTGCTGGTTGCAAGCTGAGGATTACTTATGTGCAATGGAGCTGGAGCTAATTGGAGCATAAAAATTAAAATACTACTCCTTGATTGGGAGTGTAAGCAACATTAAGCAGAGTGCAAAAGCAAGAAATTGATTCTGTATCATCAAGTCATTGTTGACTCTTAGCAACCACATAGATAGCTTTACTTCCCTAACCTTCCTTTCAAGTCTTCCACTGCAATTGAGTCCCTCCACCTGGCTACTGGGCTTCCTCTTCTCTTTCCTTCCAATTTCTCCAGCATTGGAGCCTTTTCCAGAAAGTCCCAAAGATGCTTTTTTTTTTCTTTCCAAAAGGCAACTGGATTTTCTTAGTTTTTTTCCTTTTGAAAATGTTTTGCTTCTCATCCAAGAAGCTTCTTCAGTTCTAACTACCTTAACTCTAAGTTAACTAAGCTAACCCCAACCCTAACTAACCCTAATTAAGAAGCTTCTTGGATGAGAAGCAAACATTTTCAAAGGGGGAAAAAAACCAAGAAAGCCCAGTTGCCTTTTGGAAAAAGAAACTTTGGGACAACCATGACCTGGATGATTGAGAACCTTCATAGACATTTTCCAGAGAGCTGGCTCTTCGCATAAAAGACCTGAAGTAGCAATAGCAATAGCAGTTCGACTTATATACCGCTTCATAGGGCTTTCAACTCTCTCTAAGCGGTTTACAGAGTCAGCATATCGCCCCCACAGTCTGGGTCCTCATTTCACCCACCTCGGAAGGATGGAAGGCTGAATCAACCTTGAGCCGCTGAGATTTGAACCGCTGAACTGCAGATAACAGTCAGCTGAAGTGGCCTGCAGTACTGCACCCTAACCACTGCGCCACCTCGGCTCTACAGTAGGGCAATTTAAAGTAAAATAATACTAAACAAAGAAGAATCTAGAGAAATAAAAGGCATAAGGAGAAAAAAAGGTAGCTAGATCTAGAGGAAAGGTAGCTTATAAATGTAAGACACATTTTAAAGGCTAATTAAACTGATCTTGGTGCTGTGAACTATTTTGTACTAAGAATATCTGGTTTCAAATCCTTTCTTAGCTACAACTTTCTAAAGCTATACACAAACTTGATTCACATTTTATGCAGGTTTCTTGAATAAGCAATAGTTTTCTGGATCTAAACATCACTCGATAAACTTTGATTTACTGACTGACTAGAAGAAAACTCAAACCAAACCAATCCCATTATGGCTTAGCTATACTTTTCCAGCCTACTCTACCTCTACAGTTGGCTGTTGGTTGAGAATTTTCCCCAGATCTGGCAAATGAATCTCATCAAAATGCCAGTTATGCTTCAAGGTACATCCAATGCAAAGTGATGCCTATTTGGCAGTGGTGGGTTTCAAAAAAATTTAGAACCTCTTCTGTAGGTGTGGCCTGCTTTGTGGGAGTAGCTTGCCAGCCATGTGACTGGGTAGGAGTGGCTTGCTGGCCATGTGACTGGGTGGGAGTGGCTTGTTGGCCATGTGACTGGGTGGGAGTGGCTTGTCAGTCATGTGACTGGGTGGGCATGGCCAACTTGTAAAATGTAATGAAACTCACTTAACAATGCTCTTGCTTAGCAATCAAAATGTTGGCTCAGGAACTCTGGCATTTGAACTCTGTCAAAGTGACAAGACCCTTGCACCCCTAACCCTTTAGGAAAAAACCCCAGGGGTGTTCAAACTTGACAGCTTTAAGACTTGTGGACTTCAACTCCCAGAATTCCTCCTCTTACTCTCCCTCTTGATGATGTGCGGACGGACAGGGGGAGGGAGCTGGAACCGGTTCTAAATGGCACTGTAGATTTGTGGAATCTCTTCTATAGAAGATGTTAGAACTGACGATGCCAAATGCTATTTGGCATCGCACCCTTGGCCAGTCACTCACTCTCAACCCAACCTACCTCACAGGTGGTTGTGGTGGTGAAAATAGGCGAAAGAAGGCCTATTAGCAATGTTCCCCACCTTGAGTTGTTTGTAAAAATAACAGAAATAAATAAGCTTCATGCACACATTTATGCACTTTGAGGTGGCAGAGCAGGAGAAGAATTTTAGCTATAACTCAAGCAAAGGTCAACAGACCAGGATATAGTACTTATTAGGATATTGAATTTAGTAGCTGAATGAGCAAAGTGTACAAAAGGCCAGAACACACAGTTGTAGTTGATGAGATCTGCGCTCTAACTGGTTGTTGTAAGTAGAAAGCGGGAGTTTCCCTTTTTCCCTTCCTTTTTCTTCTGGGTTGGGTTGTCTTGTATGCCATGTCATGTTGTCGTCATGTGAAGTTTTGCAACGTTTTCCCCATTCACGGAGATGGGGTGGGCGTGGCCTGTGCATGATGCTTCCAGCTAGTGACACCCCTGTTTCCTGTTTGATTTATCTCATGATGTCCCTCTGTTCCTGACCTTTTCTTTTTCTTTTTCTTTTTTTATTAAAAAGGTTTTTTTTATTAAACATAAATTAAAACCTTGGACACAGTGTAAACTGTCCTGGCAGAATCTATGCCATACATGCTAAGATATTCATTTATACATTGTAGCCACCATGTTTTTTTTTTTTAACATTTGATCCATACCACATTTACTAAAAAGAAAAAAAGAACCTATTTCCAGCTGTGTTGGTTTGGGTATATCTTGTACATTCTCACATTTATCATTTCATACATAATTCTAGTCTGCATTCTATGAATCCTGGCTCATGCCTATTTTGGCTTTTCCCTTTTATATTCCAACCACCGATAAAATTCATCCAACATTCTGATTCATCTTTATTCTTCAATTGCCACGTCAATTTGTCCATTTCAGCGCAGATTAAGATTTTCCTAATTTTTCCCCTTCATGTGGAGTGTTCCCCACCTGTTCTGAATGATGACACAGACTGCTGTGAATTTAAATGTAAAATATATTTATATTCATATAGACACCTCAAGTTTGTGTTAGTGTCTCTGACTTTATCTGGACTCCAGTTCCATGACAGTCCTCAATATCCAAAGTGGTGAAAGAGAGAGAGGGAGGAGAGGAATGCAGCCTGTGTGGTTGTGTCCTATGTAGGATCCTTAAAATCAAACCATCAGTACAGAACTGGCCACCGCATCACACAAAGGATATAGCTGAACTGGGAAACACACATATACAAACACAGCTCAAAGAATGAGGTCTGTAGGAATAAAACAGCTCCTTTTTGTATGATTTGGGATTTCTACAGAATGGGATGACATCATCAGGATCTCTTGAATCAGAGAAGGCGTGGCAAATGCAGACGGACAGTTCTCAGTTCTTCACAAAAAGATAGGACTTCAGAGCATTCATGAAAGAATACGAAAGTGAATACCTTTTGATACAACACATACAGTACTTAAACTGGAATTTGCAGCCCTGAGGAATTCATGCAGGACAGGTCCTATCAATAGCTGTTAATCTTAATGGCTGTGTATTATCCCTGATAATACTTAAGCTGCAAACTTCAAATCTCAACTTCTAGCCAGCAACAATGGAAGAGAAACATTGCTTTCTTGTCTTGGGAGTTTCTTGCTAGAAGCTGGAAACTTAATTTAATCAACTCAATTGAAGATAATGCCTGACTCCAGTGCACTCTTATTATCACTGACTTGGATTTATTTATTTTATTCAGGGTACGTGATCAAGTTGACAACAACTGGAGGACACACATCACCAGTTTTTTTAAAAATCTCACAATAGCAAGTAGCGCCAAGTACAGGTAGCCCTCGATTTACAACATTGCGGAGTCACCATTCAAACTTACGACCGTGACCGTGAAAAAAATGACTATTTCTCACACTTATGACAGTTGCAACATCCCAGTGGTCACATGGTCAAAATGCAGACACCGGGCAAGTGATTCTTGTTTATGACAGTTGCAATGTCCCACGGTCATGTGATCCCCTTTTGCGACTTTCTGACTAGTCAATGGGGAAGCCAGATTTACATAATAACCAGGTTACTAACTTAACAACTGTAATGATTCACTTAACAACTTTGGCAAGAAAGGTGGTTGTTGTTGTTAGTTGCAAAGTCGCGTCCGACTCATCGCGGCCCCATGGACAACGTTCCTCCAGGCCTTCCCGTCCTCTACCATCCTGTGGAGTCCATTTAAGCTCATGCCTACTGTGACTCCATCCAGCCACCTCATTCTCTGTCATCCCCTTCTTCTCTTGCCCTCCATCATTCCCAGCATGAGGCTCTTCTCCAGTGAGTCCTTCCTTCTCATTAGGTGGCCAAAGTATTTGAGTTTCATCTTCAGGATCTAGTCTTCTAAAGAGCAGTCAGGGCTGATCTCCCCTAGGACCTGACCACTTTGATCGTCTTGCAGTCCAAGGGACTCACAGGAGTAATTCTCCAGCACCATAGTTCAAAGCCCTGCTTTCTTTGGCACACAGCCTTTCTTATGGTCCAACCTTCACAGCCATACATTGCAGCTGGGAAAACCATAGCCTTGACTAGACACATTTTTGTTGGAAGGGTGATGTCTCTGCTTTTTAGTATGCTGTAAGGTGGTAAAATGAGGCAAAACCCACTTAGCAAATGTCTCACTTAGCAACAGATATTTGGGGCTCATACGTCAAGGACTATCGGTATAAAGCAAACCATACTTTAAAGAAAAGCACGTAACTAAGAAGCATAAAATGCCAACTGAAGACCAAACAATGGTAAATGAACTAAACCACTCTGGGAAACAGAACCTTTGAATTGATGGGTCATCCCTGATCCTACATTCCTATCTTCTAAGATTGATGGAAGGAGAACCAATTCATAGCTCACATGCACACCCTAGTGGTCGAGGGTTGTAAAGCAGGCTCTCTAACAAAGAATTCGCCCGCTAATAATCCCTTCCAGTGGCTGCGGTTGAAAGCCAATCATTTTAAGGTTATTATTCCAGGATGTTTTTCTGCATATTTTCAAAGCTGATCGACTTTACCCCATGCAGTGTCCAAATGGAAAGCTGCAGCCAAGAAACCAGATATGACTTAGAGTCATTATGCGATGAAAAGAAATATATGATTTTAAGGTGACCAATTTTTTTACAATGAAAAGGACAAATAAATTGAAAAAAATATCTTAAATAAAAGAAATATTTTATTCATTGCAACAATAATACACTATAATATGATATATGCATAATAAAAACATTTGTAACATTTTATATTGTAATTATGCTTACATGCCTATTAATTATTTCTTAAATGAGTACTTTTCCATTGAATTAATATTTTTTGTCAATGTATCATCTTCTAACAATATATTGGAAATATCTGAACAAGAAATATCTTTCATATTGAATTTTACGGCAAGTGCTGCAGCTAGAGTATCAACATTCAATCTCGATTTCTCACTTGTCCAAAAATCATTGGCAATTGAAAAAACTCTTTCAACTGCTGCATTAGTTCCAGGGCAGCACAACGTAAATTGAACAAGTATAAATAAATTTTCACATGGAATATGTTCATTTTTGAAATGGCTGAAAATATCCACCCATCTTTTATCAATTTCAACATGTTGATTTTCCCATTATATTAATTTTTCAGAATTTAAATATACATTCAGTCTTCTAATTTCTTCAAAGAGGCAATTGTCATCTATTTTAATGTCTGGCATTTCTTTAGATAAAAACTCAACACAAGATTCAATATCTGTCCAATATACTTGCGATGAAATCAAAAAACACCATTGAAAACTGTTATTTGCCATGATGTTTGTTTCAGACCATTCTTCGATATATTGAAAACATGTTTGGTAAAAATTCTGCACTTCTTTGATAAACTTTTCCGTTATGCCCAGATTTGATTCCTCTAAGTCTGACAATTTTCTTTTTATAATTAAAGGAAGAAATTTATCTTCAAATTGAGATTTATATTGAAGGATAAAGTCATTCAAAATAAGACTAACTTCTGTAGCTGAAACGTGTTCGCCTTCAATCTTTTGAATCGTTTTGTGAAAAATAGATGCTTGATTATGTACAAAATACATTAATATCTCAGATATTTCATTATTGAAAAACAATTCCAGGATTTTAGGACATTTGTCTAAACTTAAAAATATGAACGAAGAGGCTCAAATAATTGTAGAACACTCTCTACAGCAGGTGTTAGAGCAAGCCATCTAACTTTTGAATATCTTAAAAGTTTTTTGTATTCAACATTCGCTTCTTCACAAAATTGTTTTAAAGTAGCCACACGAATGGTAAAATGACTAAATATATAAATAAATTGTAGTTATTATTACTTCTACATCAATTGGCATGGCACATGATACCGTGTTGATTGCATTTGACAAAATATGTGCATTACAACCTATTCCTAGTATTTTCTTTTGGAGTAAATCTTGTAATTTTACATACACATTATTCACCCCTTTGTGTCTTCGCCCACCAAAATTTGTATTTGTATTATCAGCTGTTAGTGCAACAACTTTGGATTTAAATTTGAACAACAAATTTAAAATTTTTACTTGAATCCCCTTGGTAATGTTGAAAGAAATGTCCTTCTGGGTTCAGCTCCAAGTGGGGAAGAAGACACTGGAGACATGGAGGCTGCTTGGAAAGATGGTTTATTGTTGGACAGGGCCACAAGGCTTGAGCCCTGAACAGAAAAGGTGATCACATGCTTCAATGTTGGTGGAGAAGAAGAGAGAAGGGATGAAGGAGGGGCTTGCTAGGCTTTTTATACCCTGTTTATTGGCCTTTTACTCAACTCTCCACATGGCATCTGAGAACTCATACCTGGATTCAAAACAGCCTAGAGAGTAGCCCCCTGCATGGCACCATGGGAGTCTGACAACCAATCAGAATACATTTCTTACACAGGAACAGGAAACAGAGAGAGGGGACTAAACAGGGTATAAAAAGCCTAGCAAGCCCCTTCCTCAGCTCTTCTCTCTTCTTCTCCACCAACATTGAAGCATGTGATCACCTTTTCTGTTCAGGGCTCAAGCCATGTGGCCCTGTCCAACAATAAACCATCTTTCCAAGCAGCCTCCATGTCTGCAGTGTCTTCTTCCCCACTTGGAGCTGAACCCAGAAGGACATTTCTTTCAACATTACAATTACCTTGAGGGTGCACAAAGACTTAGGCACACATTTACACAAGGACAAGGAGAAAATAAGAGGGGGGAAAAAGAACTCTCAGGTTTTCACATCCTACATTCCCAGCACAAATCTGTTAAATTAGGGAAGGCACAAATCTTAACAAACAAACCATGTGGTTGCATAGAAGACAAAGAAAGAGACAAACAGACAAGAGAAAAAAAGAAACCCCAACATTTTCACTTTTCTTTTAAATACCTTTATGTAGCCAAATTAGTTTTCTTGTATTATCTTTCAACAAAGCCCATTTCTCACACAATTTCCTTTCCTTCATGCCTGCCAAGATAGGCATGTGCCTGGCATCCCAGGCTGCTAGGAAATCTCCAAGGGATTTTTCCATCACCCTTGAGCTAACGCTTCCCATGACCCATTACATGCAGGCCTCACTTTGGCTTAGCCGGGCAACCACCACCCCGTAAATTTTCAGAAATAAAAAGATTCTGGGAAGGACTTCAAATTCCCCAATGAAGTATTCGGTCCCTTCCTACCAGGGAATTTCCGCTAGGGTTTTACAGATCAAAAAGGTAATCTGTGAAGGACCTCTGTTCCTTTCAGTTAGTACCTGCACCTCCTTCCTTTACACACAATGAGCCTTTGCTTTTTTTTAAAACTTTCACAGGACAACAGCAACAACAACAAAATTTTCATTCATTTTTCCATCCATTTTCACACACACTCTCCTTTCCCTAACAGAAGGTCCTGTGCTCTGGCTTGACTCTAATACTTTCCAGGTTCTGGTAAAACACACAGAGGAACCAAGAACCAGCTGTGCTCAGGAGAAGGATCCCACACATGCAGGCATACACACATTTCCAATGCTTTGCCATGCTTTAAAATTAAATTTTAGAGAATTAAAATTTAGAAGTACTCACCTTCTTTTCAGGCAGCCTTTGAGCTCAAACTCAAAACCCTTTTAAAACCTAGATCCAATGGTTAAGGCCAAGATAAAGTCCACCCACAGACTCAATGGGGTCTGTGCCGGCATGGGAGGCTTACCTGGGCCATATCCATTTGTTAGGCTAGCTTGGAGTCCCATCTGGGTCGCCAATTGTTGAAAGAAATGTCCTTCAAGCTCCAAGTGGGGAAGAAGACACTGGAGACATGGAGGCTGCTTGGAAAGATGGTTTATTGTTGGACAGGGCCACATGGCTTGAGCCCTGAACAGAAAGGGTGATCACATGCTTCAATGTTGGTGGAGAAGAAGAGAGAAGGGCTGAAGGAGGGGCTTGCTAGGCTTTTTATATCCTGTTTAGTCCCACCTCTCTGTTTCCTATTCCTGTGTAAGAAATGTATTCTGATTGGTTGTCAGACTCCCATGGGGCCATGCAGGGGGCTACTCTCTAGGCTGTTTTGAATCCAGGTATGAGTTCTCAGATGCCATGTGGAGAGTTGAGTAAAAGGCCAATATTATCATGCCTTAATCCCATCACTCTGGAGCTGAACGGGAAAACCCTTTATTATGTAAAGTGGACTAGCTCAGGCTTTAATGGCTCATTGGCAAAGGGGGATGGGCAGGAAGCTGCAGGCAGCTATTCTGTCTTTTAAAACATGTTTCTTCCTTTTTCACATCCAGAGAAATATTCTGCCTTTTCAATATTTCCTAGGATATTTCATTTTTCTGGGAGAGGGCTGGATGATAACTTCCCACAGTAACATTAAAATAGCTTACTAGTATTGGATACAATTTGGTTTCATTATGATTTTATCACAGTAATTTTTAAATACTGATTTAATAATAGCCTCGCATTTTGTCCTGGTGCATGAAAATTTAGCATTGTGAAACTTTTTCAATAATTTAGTTGTACAATCAATACTACAAAAACTTTGATTGTGAATTATGGTATGAAATGCAAATGTTCCCTCCATTGCAGCTGTTTTTAATCTTCAGAATAATTTGAAGGTAAAAAAACCTATTACTTTACGACTGGAAGCTGATGCATTTAATGATTGCTTATGTTTGTTGGTGGACAAGTGTTTCGTTATAGATGCTCTGCCCCCAACTGCAAAACAAAATTCTCCCCTGCAAATATTGCAGAAAACAATGGCATCTTTCTTTGATATGAGGAATGGAAATTCCTTTTTCAATTGATCGTTGAAATTTTCTCTTTTTTGATTTTTCCATCCCTTAAATGAAATTTAAAATTAAAAATAAAATGTAAATCTACATGAACGATGCAAGCACATTATGAATAAATAAAATTAATTATTATAACTGGAACTTTAATAACATAAGCGAATAAACTTCACTAAAATTTAAATTTAAATTATTTTACACTTCTGTTGACAACAGGGTTGTATAAACTTGTAAATAAAATTATACATATTTGGAAATTATTAAATAAATAATGAATTAATAAAACGTGAATTGTACTTACCTCTGTATAATTGAATATTCACTGAGAAAGAAATAATTACCGTGAGTCATTCAATTGCCGACGTGCCGTGAGTCTACTGCATGCGTATGTGTCATGTCGGGTTTCGGTAAGAAGTAAACAAAGCCACTTGCACGCGGCGCTCTCTCTCAAGGTCTCCCGTGCGGAGCGCATGAGTCTCATAAACGCATCTTATACCGCACTATACCGAGCCTTGACGAATCATCATGTCAAATACAAATACGTCACATAACGCGCAACAGATTAGTCTTCAAATATCGAAAAGGAGGACATGTAGGAGGACACTTTTCGAGGGAGGACAGAACTTACAAAAGAAGGACTGTCCTCCCTAAAGGAGGACGATTGGTCACCTTAACGTTTTCCATCAGGCCAGAAAGATTTAATAGTTCTGAGAATTGGGATGGTGGCAGTGGTGAAAATCTTACATCAAAATGCCACACTTTGGGGGAGGGGGGAAATCAGTATGCAGCGGTATATTCATTCAAATCTGCTCACCCTTTATTACTTTATATCCATATGTTTTTCCTTATCAGAGTAGATACACAAGTGGAAATATAGAATGCGAGGTTTCGAACGCCATTTGGAAAAGGTTTTCTCTTCTTTCATTTGCTTTTGTGTTGGGTTTATTTTTCTTGCAGCATTGGTTGCATCACTTCAAGATAGGCTCCATATTTGCCTGCCTCCATAACATCGACTTATTTAAATCCAGACAGAGCTTCCCCCCACGACCTTGTGATGGTTTATCTAAAATTGAAACCTTTCTTTCTTTCTTTCTTTCTTTCTTTCTTTCTTTCTTTCTTTCCTTCCTTCCTTCCTTCCTTCCTTCCTTCCTTCCCTCCTCTCTCTGTCTGTCTTTCTTTCTTTCTATCTTTCTGTCTTTCTTTCTCTCTCCTTCTTTCCTTCCTTTCCTCCCCACAACAACCTGGTAAGGCAGAGAGAGAAAACGACTGGCCCAAAGTCCCCCAGTTGACTTTCATGCCTAATACTGAACTACAACTCACCAACTCCTGGTTTTTAGGCCAGCACCTTCACCATGACACCGAACTGGCTCAGTTCAGATGGCCATGATCTTGCAAGGCTTAAATGTCACGTTCCGGTGTTCACATTGAATGCAAATAGAGAGTCAGTTTGTTTGGTGAAAAGCTTTATCTCTATCTAATATTATGTGATAACCAGCACTAAATGACAATGATACAAAGGTAGGCACATCCGTCAGTTCTAATCAAGTTAACACCATCACTCATCTATCTATCTATCTATCTATCTATCTATCTATCTATCTATCTATCTATCTATCTATCTATCTATCTATCTATCTACCATTACCCCACCCAGCTCCACCCACAACTCCACCCAGATGACACCCAACCACCATCACCAATCACCATGACCCACACCCTCAGCCACACCCCCACTCAGTGTCATCATAGCCTCCTTCCTGGTTAGCCACATCCGAGCAGAAGAGTTACATCAGAGTAGGCAGTTGCACCCCAGTAGAAGAGTTACTTCTGAGGAGGCAGTTGCACCCAAGTTGAAGAGTTACTCTGCAGAGCAGTGAGGGAAGCCTTACAGAGCCACATGCAACTACAGGCTCCGCCAACATCAGAGAGTCAATATCAACGTGGCAGCATTGGTAGCATGTAAGCATGGCCAAGCGGGCATGGCAATGGATGCCCCCCCGAATGGCAGCCCGAGGGCTGACATGCCGCCCCCCTACCAGTGGAGAGAACTCTGGAAGACAAAAGGTGCTATTAGCGGTATCCTCTATAGGTTTATCAGGGTATCGACGGTGGAACCGGGCAATCAGGCGTGGTGCGCACACCTCAGATGATCTCACCCATGATGCGTCTGTAAATGGGTATCCCTTCCAAACTACTAAATACTGTAAAGTGCCATGACAATAACGGGAATCTACTATGTGTTCAATTTCATAATGACGTTCACCATCAACCTGCACCGGAGAGGGTGGTGTTGGAAGATTACATAACCGGTTGGAGTAAACTGCTGTGAAACACCGGGTAGGTTTTCCCCAACAGGGGAGACAGTTTTAGTTCTACTGTGACCAGAGTAATTACTCTGACGATTGAGAATGGACCTATGAACTTGGGACCCAGCTAATAGCAGGGCACTTTAAGGCGTATATACTTGGTAGATAAAAATACCTTATCCCCAACCTGAAACGTTGGTTGTAGACTATGTTTTTTGTCGGCGTGTCTCTTGTACATTTCTGCTGCTATCCGCAATGCTTTTTGGACATATTCCCACACTGGATGCATGTAGTCTATCCATTCCTTTATCCATTCCTTTCATGATCAGCAGTGGCTTGGGGACATTCAGGTATAGCCATGAAATCAAACCCATTCACAATACAGTATGGAGTATACCCAGTACTACTATGTACTGCATTGTTAAGTGCAACTTCAGCAAATGGCAGTAGATCGGCCCAGTCAGTTTGCTGATATTGCACATAACAACGGAGATACCGTTCCACTGCAGCATTAGCTCTCTCTGATGTGCCATTGGTAGCCGGATGGAATGTAGAATTCAAACCCTGTGATGGTTTATCTAAAATTGAAACCTACCTACCTTCCTTCCTTCCTTCCTTCCTTCCTTTCCTCCCCACAACAACCTGGTAAGGCAGAGAGAAAGAATGACTGGCCCAAAGTCCCTCAGCTGACTTTCATGCCTAATGCTGAACTACAACTCACCATCTCCTGGTTTTTAGGCCAGCACCTTCACCATGACACCGAACTGGCTCAGTTCAGATGGCCATGATCAATGTTCCCTCTAATTTTTTTTCAGTGTGTGTGGAAAAGTATAGTGTTTGAGTGGCACATTTTCATGCCGGAGCACCTGAATTTTTTTAGCCATAATTGCCATGAGAGCAGATGTTGGGGAGAGGTGCAAGGAGGAAAAGGGTCCCCTCCCTCTCCCTCAGACCCCCAGGAAGGAAGGGAAGGAAGGGGGAGGGAAAGAAAATGGGAAAGAAGAAAAGAAAGGAAAAAGGAAAAAGGAAAGGAAAAAGGAAAAAGGAAAGGAAAAATGAAAGGAAAAAGGAAAGGAAAAAGGAAAGGAAAAAGGAAAGGAAAAAGGAAATGGAAAAGAAGGAAAGGGAATGGGAAAGGGAATGAGAAAGAAGAAAGGAAAGGATGAAGATGGGAAGGGAAGGGAAAAAGGGAAAAGGAAATAAGGAAAGGAAAGGGGAAAGGAAAAGAGAAAAGAGAAAAGAAAGGAGAAAGGAAAGGAAATGGAAAAGAAGTAAAGGAAAAAGGAAAGGAAAGGGGAAAGGAAAAGAGAAAGGAAAGGAAAAAGGAAAGGAAATGGAAAAGAAGGAAAGGAAAAAGGAAAGGAAAGGAAAGGGGAAAGAAAAAGAGAAAGGAAAAGGGAAGGAAAAGGAAAGGAAAAGGAAAGGAAAAGGAAAGGGGAAAGGAAAAGAGAAAGGAAAAGAGAAAGGAAAAGGAAAGGAAAAGGAAAGGAAAAGGAAAGGAAAAGGAAAGGAAAAGGAAAGGAAAAGGAAAGGAAAAGGAAAGGAAAAGGAAAGGAAAAGGAAAGGTACAAAGTCCCAGAGGACCAATGGGAATTCTCCCTAATGCAGCGTCATCGGTCTCCGGGCAGAGTCTTCCTTGATTTCACCAATCACCAGAGGGAGGAGAGAGTTCAGTGCAGAGAGAGAAGGGAGGGAGGGAGGATATCTTCAGTCATATTTTAAGACATTAAAAAACACGGCGCGGCAGTTTGAAACTTCTGTGTGGCGTTTTCTTGCTACGTGCGCGGCTGCCCAGCTGCGCAGCTTAGAGGGAACATTGGCCATGATCTTGCAAGGTTTAAATTTAAATTTAATAAATTTAAATAAACAAACAATTTAGGTAAACACAACTTTCCCACAAAGCTCTGGGTAAGGTTGGAGTGGATCACCTGATGTATATTATATGTTCTTGTCATGATATATGTTGGTTTCCCCTATGGCAGTGATGGCTAACCTTTTTGTCGTCGTGTGCTAGACGCCATAAAGCAATGTGCACATAACCACCATGAGTGCCTCATGCATGTGTGTGTGACTCCCGTGTACACCCCACCCCATGCATGCATGACCCATGCGCTCACCACCCCCGCACATGCATTCACAATTCCCCGCATATGCCTCACCCCTGCACATGCACACGCAAACCCCATGCATATGCACGTGAACCTCATGACCCCCCACCCCCCGTGCATGCACACACATCTCCCACATTTGCCCCCCCCCCAAGCATGCATGGCACTGATGCAAAAAGCAGCTGGCTGGCAGGAGGGTCCACACATGCACAGTGGGGTGAGGTGATGGCTTGCATGCCCACAGAGAGGGTGCCATAGGTTTGCCATCACAGCCCTATGGTGTTTGTTTAAATAAATTTGTGTTTTGGTATTGAACTTGCTTTAAATTTGTTACCACCAAGAGTCAGTACTGAGTTGTGCAGTTGTAAATACCGTAAATACATAGAAATCATAAACAAATCCTGCATCCCCTCAGTGAAATTTGGTGCAAAGGACATGTAGCCTTTTTGGTGAACTGGGACTTAATTCTTTTGCTCTGCTTCTAATCAATTTCACTATCACTGAATGAACAGCCCGATTGTTTTTGTTTAGATAAGCAACAGGCCCTGAATTCTTGTCTCATCCTACTTCTGGGCTCTACTGAGTCATTATTACTCTCAGGCATATATGCAGAGAGGTTCTCACACACATACAGTGCTAATTATAACTCCAGTCCAAGTTATTGCACAATTCGCCTGACTGCTAAATATTATCTAATCTATCAACTCTTTCCCAACAGAGTGGCAGTTATCACTGCTTTTCTTTGTTTGCAAATGCATAGATCATTCATTTGAATGTGTGAATCGAGGGAGGTGTCAGGCCAAAAGAAGCAAGAACAACATATGGAATTACTTCTGAGTAGTTTCTTTATTGTTGTTCATCGGAAGACAGAATCTTGTCAGACTAAAGCAAGTATCTGCATCACTGTAGCTATATAGATGTGTGGGAACTGCTAGGGAGGGTCCGTCTTAGTCCTCTTCCTGCATACCAGATTTTCCAAGTTCCATTACCTCTCTTTGCCCTCTGGGAAAGATTCCCTTCCCTCTTGCAAATTCAGACTACATTCTAGTACTTTACATCAGTTGTGCGTGTGTGTGTGTTTGTGTGTGTGTGTGTGTGTGTGTGTGTGTGCCAGCAATGTATTTTATTCTTCTTGGTTGGGGTGCTTTGGTGGTTAGAAGTGTAGAAAGTTAGCACCCACCCCACTCCTAGAAGAATGAAATATTTTGAGAAATATTAAAAAGGCAGAATATTATATTTCCCTGGATGAGAAATGGAGAAACATGGTGTTGGAAAGCAGCCTCCACCTTTCTTAATAGCCCTCAGCAGATGTCAGCAGTTAAGAGATAAAGAGATAGTTACAGTGGTAGGTTCCGGCAGGCACTACTGCCGGTTCGCTCATGGATACACACACTTCATGCACGCTGAGCGCCGCGCATGCACAGTGCAATAAAAATGGTTCTGTGCATGTGCAGAAGCAAAAAACAAGATGGCTGCACCTATGATGTCACTGGGAGAACCGATTCAGGGACGTGGCAGGCCTGGGTCACTACCGGTTCCAGTGACCCAGGCCGCCAAACCACTACGTGTTCAGCCGAACTGGTCTGAACCAGTAGGAACCCACCACTGGATAGTTAGCTCTATTCATAAGCAAATACCCTCACCCAAGATCCATCCAAGGTAGGATTAGCCCTCAGCCACAACAGGAATTGCCCAAAGCCCCTTCATTGCATGATCTCAGTTGCATCACCCCCAGCAGTTCAAACTTCAACCAAACGTAGTTCAGACAAACTCCTAGGATTTGTAGATGGCCCCATGGGAGTCTGACAATAGCCAATAGAATACATGTTCTTGCACAGGAACAGGAAGCTCAAGTGCAAAGCCCAAGAGAAGGTATAAATACCCTCTACTCTCAACTCCATGTGGTCAGCTACCCAGAATCACACGTGCTTGGTGATTCTGCTTAATCAATAAATGGACCCTCTTTCCAATCAGCCTCCAGTCTCCATTTTGTCTCCAGGGCCTTTCTCCCGGATTGGAACTGAACCATATGGATATTTTTTTCCAACAGAAGATTTTAGTGGAAGCATCTGAAACACTACAGGTGATTGTGGCTCTTTCCAAGTTCCATATTTTGAACTCTCCTATTGGACAGCTGAAAGGAATACTGATTGGTTCATGGTGTTTCCAGAGGTTTCTCAAGAATTTTCTGGATAGCCATCCTGAAGAGGGTGGATGGTAAACTTTAGAGCTGGGGGACATTTATACTTTCTCTTGGGTTTTGCAAGGTATAAATACCTTCTCTTGCAAAGCCCAAGGGATAAAAGTATAAGGGCTCATATATATACAAAGGAGGGAGGAGAGAGAGAGAGAGAGAGAGAGAGAGGGAGGGAGGGAGGGAGGGAGGGAGGGAGGAAGGAGAAATATTGATTGCAACTGATATGTATTCAAATAGAAAAGTGGGTAGCTACTACTGAGACATGGAGTTGGGAATATCTATGGGAAAGGCAAAAATATGAAATGGTAGCCATAATTGGACGTGCAAAGCTTCAACTTTTTTGTGTGTTTTGGAATGTATGTGGATGTGATCCACATCAAAACGGGAGAAATTTGATTGCATGTTGTGGTTCCCCTCTTGATTTTTTTTTAAACATTCCGTAGATGTACTTGCAATGGCTAAAAGGAAGTCTAGATTCTTTGGCAGTACTTTATGGACTTTCTGTTGGGACTGAAAAGATGATGTTTTATGCATTTGTTTATAGGTAAAGAGATGGGATACAGGATGAAGAGATAAATGTTTGTTACCTTGGAAGGGTTAAAGAGTACTAATGTCAGTGTTCCAAATATCATCCAAAATTAAATCAGAATCCAAGGCAGAGCTGTCCACAAAGTTCCAATTTATTAATAGAGACATGTTGGTACATCTGTGGAAACCCGAATCTGAAAGCTTCCCAGGATTCCCACCCAGTTGAAAGTTCGTGATCTTGCCCCCACACCCACAAATCCATCACATGGTCCAATCTCCCACTGCCACGCTGGTAGTTCCACCCACTCAGTTCCGGTCAGGCTCAGAGGTGTAGAGACAAAAGATGACCTTGGGCTTCTAAAAAGGAATTTTTTTTTGACAACAATACATTCTACTCCTTACTAGTCCCCCCTCCCAATTTCCCACTAAAGAAAAAGTATAGTAAAATATTAGAGAGTGTGGCAGGCCAAAGATCCAGCAAGGAATATGACTGCAGGCCTGACAACTAACTTAGTTTATAGTTGTTGTGATGAAGGTTGGAAGTCACTTCTTTATATTTCTTCCTATCTGTAATATATTTGTACTTTTCCTTTTTCTTTACATTTTTCCTCTTTATCTTTTCCTTTTTTCCTTTTCCTTTCTCTTCCTTTTCCTTTTCAATTTTTATTCTTTCTATTCTATTTTCTTTGAACTAGATTTAACAATTAGATTAACAATTATAATAAACATCCTTTTTGTGTGTAAAACATTGTTTATTGAAAAGAGATTAAAATACAAAGCAAAATAATAAAATACACCCATTTACACCAGAGACATTAACAAAAATCTGTTTTAAAAACAACAACACTTATACACATGATATCCTCCCCAACTGAATGCTGATTGGTATGATACAACAATGTTGGTTTTCCACCCCTTGAGAAACAGGCTAAAAGAATTTTAAGGTGTTAAACTACTGAACCTTCTTAGAAATTGTTAGCTAGTCATTGGTAATCTAGATTAATAACAAAGTAGTTAACAGGAAAAAAAATCCCCAAAAACAACAACAATAATGAACATATATAATCAACATTCTTAAGAATATATATATATATATAATTGTGTTATATAAAAACACAGAATGATTGATAGCTTAACACACCCAGATAAGAAAGCAGATATGAAGGGCTACTCTGTTATCTTCACAGGAAACATGTCACAAAACAAGTATTTGGAACTGGCTTTACCACTCCAAAGAGGCAGATGCTGGTACATCCCACCTTTTGAAAGATATTATCCACAAAAACTGGGGCAGGTGGGCTGACTTTCAACGCCAACAACAACAGATCCAACCCATCACTTTAAATAATTTTATTTTGTGAATTAGATTGATCAGCCATCTCATTAAAGTAATCATCACAAGACCCAAGCTTGAAGGATCATGGCATTGGCTCCCAAACACAATTACAAATAAGATCATTTATCAGCAGATGGAGACCATAAAAAAAACAACTAATTTGACCCAAAATCATTTGCATTGTGTTGGGTGTAATCATAATACCACACGAAATAAGCTGCTAGTTAGAGCTTACACCTTGGAAGTATGACCCAGAACAGGGGTGTCAAACTGGATTTCTTCAAGGGCCAGATCAGCATTGTTCTCCTCCGCAGTCCGGGCGGGGTGGGGAGATGGGACGGATGCAGTGGTGGGTTGCAGGCGGTACGCCCCGGTACAGGTGTACCAGAGCCTGCCCGGAGCACCGGATACCGTTCCGTTACAATGCTCTAGAGAGCCCACCCACCCACCCAAGCTCCTTACCTGTCTTTTAAGGCTTCCGCGCTTCCACACACGCACATGGCACACACAGCACCTGCGCAACGCTCCGCTGAGCAGCTGGAGAGTCCCGGAGGCTCGTGGAGGAAGTAAGACGCATGCATGTGTGCTGCGCGCGTCCATGTGGACACCGCCAGGCCCGTTCCAACTATACCGGTTGGAACGGGATCCGCAACCCACCACTGGACAGATGCCTCCTGCAGCACCTTGCTGGCTAAATTGGGCCACCGGAGGGGGGGGCAGGTACAGGAGGCCTCTACACAGCCTGTGTTTGGCTGGTAGAATGCTGCTGGAGCCCCTGGAGTCCAAAAATGGGCTGCAGGAAGGCCGCATGTGTGGCCCATTTTGGTCAGCAGAGGCACTACAGGACAGTCCTTTTATACTTTCAGGCCAGCCCCTCAGGCTGGATTTAAGCCTTGAGTTGACAACCCTGACCTAGAAGAATGTTTCTCAATCTTAGCAAGTTTAACATGGGTGAACTTCAGCTCCCACAATTCCCCAGCCAGCTACGTCAAACGGATGTTGAAGCACACATATCTTAAACTTAATGCCAACCATCTCGTTAGCATATGCAGCAAAAGAAACTCCTGGGATGTTACTTCACCAAGAGTACAACTCAGTGGTGGAATCCTAACCGGTTTACTACCAATTCTCTTTGTGGTTATGCGTACGCACCCGAGGCTTCTGCACATGTGCAGAAGCATCTGGGTGGGTAAGCGGAGCCTCCTGCCAATGCCACTACCGGTTTGCCCGAGCCAGGCTGAACCAGGAGCAATCCACCTCTGGTAGAAGTTCACCGATAGATCCATACAGCACAGAAGTAGCAAAGCTAGCTCTGAGATTTTTGCATGAAAAGCAGCACAGTTGTTTCCCCTTTTTCCCCTTGGGCCACCCACTGTCCATTGTTCACCAATCCAGCATGTTCTTTTTGTTTTAGGAAACCAGTCTGCTCTTTCAGAAAGATCCCATTGCACGGCCTTGAAGTGTCAGGATTTTCTCAGGCTGCAAATGGCTCACATGAATTCCTCACCTCCCTCCCAGCTTCCAATACATTCAAAAGCATTCCCTTCCCCCTCCCTTTTTTTTCTGTTGTCAAGTTGCCAGTAGAGGTGTGTTTCGAGTCAGCCTTGACAAGGATGAAAAACTACGACATAGAATATTGCATTAAAATCAAGCAAGGAGAGAAGGTTGTTTGCATAGGCTTAAGTTCAGAATGTACAAACACATCCTTTAAACTAATTGAAAGCACATTAAGTTGCAAAGGAACATTCACCAAGAAGAAACTCTTTTTGCTCCACAGTTCAGAATAAATTTTGTCATTATGAAAGTTCTCCTTCTCTCAACTTACGACCACAACTGAGGCCCAAATTTCCAAGTGAGTTGGCTCCATTTTATAACTTTTCTTGCCACCAGTGTTAATGGAATCCCTGCAGTCGTTAAGTTAGTAACACGGTTGTTAAGTGAATTTGGCTTGACAGGAAAATCGCAAAAGGTGATCACATGACCAGGGGACACTGCAACTGTCAAAAGTACATGCCAGTTGCCAAGCATCTGAGTTTTGATTACGTAACGCTGGGATGCTGCAACTGTCATGTGAAAACTGGTCGTAAGTTACTTTTTCATAGCCATTGTAACTTCAAATTACCTGAACATCAAGTCTATATAATTGATATATTTGAAAAATTTTAAAAAAGCAACAACTTTTTTTTCTACTGAGCAATTTATGGACTCAAATGCAACACAAGGGAGATAAAACATGATGATGGAGTTTAGATAGCAAAGAAATTATATTTACCTATTTATTTGCTTAAAATTTGCATGCCTCCCTTTGTAATCACATTTTCCTTGGTAGCTCACAAGTCTCTCTTCATGATCGGGAATCCCACTGAATTCTGAATTTATTTTAAGAAAACTGTTACCAAAAATAATATTTATTGTAGATCGTAAGTAAAGACCATGGACCAAAACACCGTGACCCGACAAAAGGTCGAACGACAAAACCGCGCCCGACTAAAATGCGTCGCTAAAACCGCGACGTCATCAACGCGCCAACAACAGCGCATCGACAACAGCATGTCGACAGAAGAGTGATTTACAACAGTGTGTCGGCAGAAGGGTGATTTAAGTTAAGGTAAGGGTTAGGGTTTAGGGTTAAGTTTAGGGTAAAGTTTAGGGTTAGGTTTAGGGTTAGGTTTAGGGTAGGTTTAGGGTTACGTTTAGGGTTAGGTTTAGGTTTAGGTTTAGGGTTAGGTTTAGTTTTACAACGCACTTCTGTCGCCGCGCTGTTTGTCAGCGCGATTCAGCGCTCATTCGTCAGAGCGCTTTAGAACACGCAATTTTGTCACCGCAGTTTAGTCGGGCGCGGTTTTTATCATTCGCCCTTTTGTTGGTGAACCCAAAACACAGAGCAATTATTTCTGTGCCATTTCCACAGGCACAGTCAAATATTGAGACTATGCTAATGCTTGTGCTGATGGATGAGCAATATCCAATATCAATGGTCCACCAAATGACCTGTGTGGCCAGTTCCCATGGCAAAGGACCAGTCCAGATGTTTCCAAAAGACAAATGTAGGTCTTTCATAAGAAACAGCGATGAGATTGAGAAGTAGCTTGAAGAAATAAATCCACCTGCCTACGGTGGATATTTTTTATCATTGACTTGAAATTTCAACTTTTACCTCTTACAGTCAGCTGAAAACAGTACAAACGTTTTAAAAATTACACATCCCTGATATATTCTTCTGCATCAAGTTGGATTTCCTCTGGCCACAAACATATCCCATTTGTTTCATGCAGGGGTGGGGAACTTGTGGACTCGCCCTTGAGCTTCCCTGTTCCTGTGCAGGAACATGTATTCTAATGGCTGTTGTAGGGGGTCATAGCTTTGTAGGTTGTCTGAGTTAAATTTGGTTGGAGCCTGCAGGGTGTGGTGCAACTGAGATGATGCAATGAAGGAGCTTGTGTTCTGAAAGGGTGTTGGGCAATTCCTATTATGGCTGAAGGCTAATCCTATTCTTTGTTAGATTTTGGGTGAGGGTATTTGCTTATGAGTAGAACTAGCCATCTCTTTATCTTTTAAGGGCTGACATCTGCTGTGGGCTATTGAGGAAGGTGGGGGTTTAATATAAGGTGACCAGATTTTCAGATTGGAAAAGAGGGACGCCCTTGACCGGGGGGGGGGGGGGGGGGGGGCTTGATTAAAAAAAAAAAATTTTTGTCAAAAGGTCACCCCAGGACACTGAAACCAGCATAAATACGAATCTGTTGCCAACAAAATTTTGATCACGTGACCATGAGGATGCTGCAATGGTCGCTAAGTGTGAAAAATGGTCCCGCAATGGTCGCTAAGTGTGAAAAATGGTCATCAGTCACTTTTTTCAATGCCATTGTAACTTTGGTCACTAAATGTTTTCCCCTTGCTCGAGACTCCTCACTTCTTCCTTCATTCCTCTTGCTTATCTACCTTCACCAAGAGCCAAGGTGGCGCAGTGGTAAATGCAGCACTGCAGGCTACTGCTAGATCAGCAGTTCAGCGGTTCAAATCTCACCGGCTCAGGGTTGACTCAGCCTTCCCATCCTTCCGAGGTGGGTAAAATGAGGACCCAGATTGTTGGGGGCAATATGCTGACTCTCTGTAAACCGCTTAGAGAGGGCTGAAAGCCCTATGAAGCGGTATATAAGTCTACTGCTATTCACCTTATCTGTCTTCTGCTCTTTCCCTCTCTTCCTTCCTTTCTCCTTCCATCCTCTCTTCTTTCCTCACTCACTCCCTTCCTCCTTTTTTCTCTTCCTTCCTCCTTCCATTCTTTCAGCTTCATTTCTTTTGCCTATCTACCTTCTCTGTCTTTCTGCTCTTTCCATTTCTTCGCTTCTGTTCCTTCCTCCTTCCCTCCTTTCCTATTTCTTCCTTCTTCCTTCCTTCTGCCTATCTACCTTCACCTTCTCTGTCTTTCTGCTCTTTCCCTATCTTCCCCTTTCCTCCCTCCGTCCCTTCTTTCCTTTCTAGTTCCATCTTTTCTTCTTTCCTCTCTCCCTCTTTTTCTTTTTTCCTTCCTTCCTCCTTCCTCTTGCCTATCAACTTTTTTTATTTTTTTTTGTTACATAGACGACACATACCCACAACAATAAAAACAAAACAAAACAAAAAGAAAAAAACCCATCATCACATATAGCATGTCATTTGGTTACAAGTGTTTTAACATTTATCATTCTTATACATTTATTATTTCATTTAATAGGTTATAATATACAGTTTGGGTTGCTTTGTTTACCATCCCTTCCTCCTGTTATAACACCACCTAATTTTCCCTTTCTTTTCTCCCTTCCTCCCTTCTCTACTTTCTTCCTTCCTGCTCTCCTTTCCCTTCCTTCTTCCCTTACCTTTCTCCTACTCCTGCTCTTCCTCTTCCCCTTTCTACCATCTCTCCCCCTCTTTCTCTCCTTTCCATCCTCCTCTCCTTACCTCTTTCTTCTTTCCAACTTCCTTTCATTCTCTCCTCCTTTCTCCCTTTCTCCCAACTCCCTTTCTGGGAGTTGAAGTCCACACACTTTCAAGTCTCCAAGGTGGAGAAAGACTGATCTATCTAATTAATATAATTATTTCTCCCTCTCTTTTTCACTCTCTCTCCAGCGCACACACGCAAATGCATAGGGCAGCCCACCTCACACACAGGTAACTTGGGGCGGCTTACGGGAAGAGGACAGCCGACCACTCAACCACGCGGGGGGGGGGGAGGATTTCGCCAAGAAAAGTTAACTTTCCTGCGAAAGGGGCCGGCAGCCTCTCAGCTGTTCCCGGCCGGGGAGACCTCCCCCCACTTCCACTCCTGCGACCCTCCTCCCGCCTCCTTGGAGCTTCAAGCAAGCTAACTGGGAAGGCCGGGGAAGAAGAAAAAGCGGCGGCGCGGGGGCGTGGTGGAAGCCCTGCCAAAGTGTCCGTTCCCCGGCCCGGCTGCCATTTCTCTTGCTGAGGGCGGAAGGGGAGGAGGAGGAGGAGAAAGTTAAAGTGGCGGCCCGATCCCTTCAGCAGCCGAGGCGGGAAACATGCGTTTTGACAGGGCTTCCACAGCGCTGTGGAAGCCCTGCCAAAGTGTCCGTTCCCCGGCCCGGCTGCCGTTTCTCTTGCTGAGGGCGGAAGGGGAGGAGGAGGAGGAGAAAGTTAAAGTGGCGGCCCGATCCCTTCAGCAGCCGAGGCGGGAAACGTGCGTTTTGACAGGGCTTCCACAGCGCTGTGGAAGCCCTGCCAAAGTGTCCGTTCCCCGGCCCGGCTGCCGTTTCTCTTGCTGAGGGCGGAAGGGGAGGAGGAGGAGGAGAAAGTTAAAGTGGTGGCCCGATCCCTTCAGCAGCCGAGGCTAATTCTCTGCACGAACGAGAGGGTGGGGGCAGTGGCAGCCGCCCGCACAGAACTTCCACGCGCTTCAGGGGCTTCTGCCGGGCGGCGGGAGCCCCGGAAGCGAGAGGAAGTTCTCTGCGGGGGCTGCCGCTGTCCACACGCTCTCAGAGGTGGCGATCCCATTCACGAAGAGGCAGGAGGAGAGGTGGGGCCAGCGGCAGCCGCCCGCACAGAACTTCCACGCGCTTCAGGGGCTTCTGCCAGGCGGAAATGGAGACTCGCGCAGGCGTCCTCAGGCTAAGGAGTCCAGCCAATCAGTGAGCTGGTTGGGATGGAAAATTTTCCATCCCAGCCAGCTCACTGATTGGCTGGAGTCCTGGCCAATTAAATCAGTGAGCGGCAGGCTGGGCTGGCTTAAATTTGTAGGTAGCAGATAGAACAGAACGATGAGCCAGCCCAGCAAGCTAGCAGCTGATGGGCGGGAGCTGCGAGCGCCCAAAAAAGCGTGCCTTTTTAAAAAGCGTGCGGGACGCGGGAAAATGTATCAAAAAGCGTGGCTGTCCCACCAAATCCGGGTCGTCTGGTCACCTTAGTTTAATAGTGAGTCTGCTTCCTGCCTAAAAAAATATGTTTCTCCATTTCTCATCCAGGGAAATATAATATTTTGCCCTTTTAATATTTCCTAAAATATTTCATTCTTCTAGGAGAGGGGAAGGTGCTAACATATGGGGTATTATGATTGAAGGATAATGTAGGCCTCTTATGTTTAAAACCTTCCTTCCCTTTTGGCATACTATCCCTCCTGATAAAGGGGTCCTAGAGAGCTGATTATTTCCGTAGCCTGAGAAAGCTCTCTGGAAAAACTAGAAATCCCCAGGTAATATTGCAGCTACCTCTTTCCTCGCAAGCCCCCATCAACGTCTCATGTTAAAGCATCGACATGACGCAGATGCTTCACCTATTTGATGGCTAATGTGGCGTGCAGATATTCTGTCACCGGAAAGAGATAATCAAGCAGAAGCTTCGGGTCTTTGCCTTAAAAATTTCTCAGATGAGCCTCCTGCACCATTTTGTTTTTGAGGCCCTGCCAACTACTGCCATAGCAACTATCTCTCCTGGCTGCCACAGGTTTGTCAAGTCAAGATTCCCTTGTTGCCATGGCAACGGAATGACTTCAGGGACAGGAATGAGTTCCATCGGCGTTCGATGGGAACAGGATACAGTCGCTGATGGAGAGATTAGGGTACCAAATATGAGCAAGAAACTTCCTCCTTAACATCCTAAATGTGTGTTATGCTAAAAAAAAAGTTTAAAAATCACTTGGGGTAGAAAAATATTACGCGCAAAGAAGGAATTGTCCTGAAATTCCTGATATTTCATCACGCGAGCGAGGAGAGCAATATTCCAATATTCTAACTATAGACATGCAATGAGGGAATAAGTAAATTATCTCTTGGTTTTACAACAAAGTTGGGGAGGGAATCCCACTGACAGATCTTGCTGAAAACTGGAAGTGAGGAAGCCAATGCAGGCAGACCACAATTGAGCCCCAAATTTATGCTGCTAAGTGAGACATTGTGTTTTTAGCCCCGTTTTACAACCTTTCTCGCCACAGTTGTTAAGTGAATCATTGCAGGTGTTAAGTGAGTATCCCGTATTGATACTCACTTAACACCTGCAATGTGAGTATTGTTAAGTGAATTCAAGCTTCCCCCTTGACCTTTTTTGTCAGAAGGTCACAAATGGTGATCACATGATCCCGGGACACTGCAACCACACGAAAAAAATAAATCAAAATTTTGATCATATGACCTTGGAGAAGCTGCAACAGTTGTAAGTGTGAAAAATGATTACAGGTCACTTTTTCAGTGCCGTTGTAACTTTGAACGGTGACTAAAAGAATTGTTTTCAATTCAAGGATTTCTTCCGGAATGATCAACAACACCGTGGAAATGAACCTTCAGAGGAATTTGGGGAGCCCGATTGCCTACCTCCCTGCTTTAATTTAACCCTTTCAAAAACATTGTACAGATTGTTGGAGGTGTCAAACAATGTTATTTTTAAAAGGTCCATGTAGAACTAAGACTTAAACCACTGGGTAACTCCTAATCTTTACCCCATTTTATAAACCACAGGCTGGAGCAGGTTTTGTATTTTTTTAACAGATCGAGAACTACCTGTAATGTGGAGTATTCTTTCCCTGTCTTTGTGTTGATGCCAGGGGACCAAATTCACAAAGGTGGATTCAATATGACTTTAGTGATCCATCCATTTCTTGAAAACCTTTTGAATGCTTAGATAGTCTTCAACTTAACAACCTTTTGAAGCTGGGGGGTACTTAGGACAAGAGGCTGGTATTCAGCCAGTTCTGACAAGTTCTGGAGAACCGGTAGCAGAAATTTTGAGTAGTTCGGAGAACTGGCAAATAGGCTGGCCCCGCCCACACTGCCTCCCAGCCTCCCAGCTGATCTTCTTCTGTTGCCCTGAACAGGAGTACGGTGCTGGAAAGCAGGTTAGTGGGGTGGGGAGAGAATGGGGATTTTGCAGTAACCTTCCCCTGCCACACCCCCAAGCCAAGCCACACCCCAAGCCACGCCCACAGAACCAGTAGTAAAAAAAATTGAATCCCACCACTGACCCAGATCCAAAGTTCCGACAGTCGCACAGCCCCACGGTCATATGACTGCATGTCAGACAGCCAGATCTGCTTAATAAATACATGATTCACTGAACAACTGCAGCGATTCACTTAACAACCAGGGCAAAAGAGACCATGAAATCAGACACAACTCATTTAACAATCTAACAACTAAATTTCTGGCCCTAATTGTCGTGGAAAGTCAAAAAATGCCTTAATTGCATGTACTACTTTGGTAGTTGTCAACATATTGGCAATAATGATCAATATACCTGCAATTCTATTCACCTCAACTTCCTTCTACTGTCCCCCTGACGAGAATAGCAAGAATGTTCAAGAATAAATCAGAAAAGTGTTGGAAATGTCATCAGAAACCGGGTTCATATTACCATATGTGGTGGAGTTGCTCAGAAGCGAAAAGATGTTGGACTAAGATCCAACGTGGTTGGAGAAAACGTATAGACTTTAAACCTTTTTTATTGGGAATTATACCAGAAATATATAATAGAGGCTTGCAATACTTGATTGTAAATGTTTTAACAGCAGCTAGAATTGTATTTGCAAAAAATTGGAAAAATGAGAAAATACCAACGCAGGAGGAAATTATTCAAAAAATTATGGAATGTGCGGAAATGAGTAAATTGACATTTGAAATTAGAGAACAAGAAGATGAACAATTTTACAAGGTTTGGGATTTGTTTTATCAATGGTTAGATAAAAAATCATGGTAATAGAAAAAGTGGGAGAATGATGTAATGGAATAGTGTTGTATATATGATTTCAATATATAGAATATTTTGTTTAAAACGTAGGAATAATAATTGGAGCTGAACTATTGATGCAAAATGATGTTGTATGAATGGATTCAATATTCAGAATATCTTGTTTAATAATAATAGTTGAAAAATTGACATTTAATAATAATGTACTTACGTTTATCTAATGAACAATTTGTGATTCGATATATAATTGTAAGTGGTGACCATGGAAAGGACACACAAAATCTTGTAACCAAATGACACACTATGTGAAATGGAAGAAGGTTGTATGTGTTTTATGTTTTTGTTTGTTTTTGTTTGTTTAAAAATAAATATACATACATGCATACATACATACATACATACATACATACATACATACCAGGGGTAGGTTTCAACCGGTTCGCGGTGGTCCCCGCGAACCGGTTGGTCGGCGAACTCGGAAGTAAGTAACTTCCGGGAACGGCAAAGGGCCCACGCGCCCACCCACACTCCTTACCGGTCTTTGAAGGCTTCTGCGCTTCCACGCAGGCGCATGGCACATACAGCGCCTGCGCGATTCTCCGCGAGCAGCTGGAGAATCACACAGGCGCTAAGACGCATGCGTGAACTGCGCACGTGCACGAGGACGCCGCCGGCCCTGTTCCAACCGAACCGGTTGGAACGGGATTAGCAACCCACCCCTGATACATACATACATACATACATACATACATACATATAAAACCTCTAGGCTGGAGTACTGCAATGTGCTCTACATGGGGCTGCCCTTGAAGAGTATTCGGCGACTTCAGCTAGTCCAGAATGCGGCTGCGCGAGCGATCGTGGGTGCACCTCGTTTCACCCACATAACACCTATCCTTCGCGAGCTGCACTGGCTACCTGTCGATCTCCGGGTACGCTTCAAGGTGCTACTTGTCACCTACAAAGCCCTTCATGGTAGTGGATCTGGGTACTTGAGAGACCACCTACTGTAAGGTGACCAGATTTTCAGATTGGAAAAGAGGGACACCCTTGACCGGGGGGGGGGGGGTTGATTAAAAAAAACTTTTTTTGTCAAAAGGTCACCCCAGGACACTGAAACCAGAATAAATACGAATCTGTTGCCAAACAAAATTTTGATCACGTGACCATGAGGATGCTGCAACGGTCGCTAAGTGTGAAAAATGGTCGCAACGGTCGCTAAGTGTGAAAAATGGTCGCAACGGTCGCTAAGTGTGAAAAATGGTCATCAGTCACTTTTTTCAATGCCATTGTAACTTTGGTCACTAAATGTTTTCCCCCTCCTCGAGACTCCTCACTTCTTCCTTCATTCCTCTTGCTTATCTACCTTCACCTTATCTGTCTTCTGCTCTTTCCCTCTCTTCCTTCCTTCCTCCCTCCTTCCATCCTCTTCTTTCCTCACTCACTCCCTTCCTCCTTTTTTCTCTTCCTTCCTCCTTCCATTCTTTATACGATATAAAATTCAATGAGGGTGAAACACACAAAATCTGGCAAAGCTGCCTTGCACCAACCTGGCCTGCCCATAGAATAGCAGCCACTTTGAGACACATAAACCTGGTTTGAACATATTGCATCACAAAGATTTGCAAAGATCACATTTGCAAAAAGGAACATTTCTTGTAGTAAATACATTTTATAAACAATTTAAAAGTAAAAATCCCCCCAAAATAATAAAAAAGGTATTCTATAAATAAAAGAAATCCTTAAAAACCATTGTTAAGTATTACACCAGCAATAATTTATACTGTCACCATTTCAAACTATCAACAGAAATACGAATCTGTTGCCAAACATCAACATTTTGATCGCGTAACCATGAGGATGCCACAACGGTCACTAAGTGTGAAAATGGTCGCTAAGTGTGAAAAATGGTCATCAGTCACTTTTTTCAATGCCATTGTAATTTTGGTCACTAAACAGCCATGTTCCTGACTTAACAACCACCATGATTCACTTAACGTGGCAATAAAAGGTCGCAAAATGAGGCAAAAATCATTTAACAAACGTCTCCCTTAGCAACAGAAATTGGGGGATCAATCCTGGTCGTAAGTCGAGGATTACCGGTAGCCAATTGCAAAAGGCAACTTTACTTGGAACAGGTGAGATTGTGCCCGGATCCCTTTCATGCCAACATATCCATCTTCTGCTCTTTCCCTCTCTTCCTTCCTTTCTCCTTCCATCATCTCCTTTCCTCACTCACTCCCTTCTTCCTTTTTTCTCTTCCTTCCTCCTTCCATTCTTTCAGCTTCATTTCTTTTGCCTATCTACCTTCTCTGTCTTTCTGCTCTTTCCATTTCTCCCTTCCTCTTTGCTTTTGTTCCTTTCTCCTTCCCTCCTTTCCTATTTCTTGCTTCTTCCTTCCTTCTGCCTATCTACCTTCACCTTCTCTGTCTTTCTGCTCTTTCCCTGTCTTCCCCTTTCCTCCCTCCTTCCCTTCTTTCCTTTCTAGTTCCATCCTTTCTTCTTTCCTCTCTCCCTCTTTTTTCCCTTCCTTCCCCCTTCCTCTTGCCTATCAACTTCATCCTCTTTGTCTTTCTGCTCTTTCCCTCTCTTCCCCTTTTCTTCCTACCTCCTTCCTTCTCCCTCCCTTCTTCTTTTTCTTCCTTTCTTCTTCCATCTTCCTCCTTCTCCTTCCATTCTTTCTCCTTCCATCCATCTTTTCTCCTTCCATCTTCTCCCCCCCTCCCTTCTTCTTTTCCTCCCCCTCCCTCCTTCCTTCCTCTCCTTCCCTTTCTCACACACAGGAAGGGGAGGGGGGCTATCTAGTCGCTTTCACAGCATAATTTCTTTATCTAACTTTTAAAAAACAGTGTGCAAATCAAACGAGATTTTCGTAACCTGCGAAGCACCAAGTTATATTATGTTGTTACAAATTCGCAGCTACTCCATTCTTTCTGATAGGGAACTACATTTCCCAAGATGCCTCAGGTCCTCAAAGCGCTGAACGCAGTTTTGCAATTGACTCCAGCGAGGCCCGGTAGCCGCCGGCTGGGGTGGTTGTCAGGGCGATGCGGAGCGGACGCGCTGTTTGTTACTGCTTCCAGCAATCAAGACGGACAAGGGAAGCGACTGAAACGGACGCTGGCCGCAGGAGAGCGAGGCTGCTGCCAGCCGTTTCACCTTGCGCAGCAAATTTGACTGGGTCCCGGGGCTTCTGCCGGGCGGCAGAAGCCCGGGACCCAGTCAAATTCGCTGCGCAAGGTGAAACGGCCGGCAGCAGCCTCGCTCTCCTGCTGCGGCTTCTGTTTCAGTAGGGAAGAAAACTTCCTTTCGCTTCCCGAATTTGACTGGGTCCCGGGGCTTCTGCCGGGCGGCAGAAGCCCGGGAAGCGAAAGGAAGTTTTCTTCCCTACTGAAACAGAAGCCGCAGCAGGAGAGCGAGGCTGCTGCCGGCCGTTTCACCTCGCGCAGCGAATTTGCACTGGGTCCCGGGGCTTCTGCCGGGCGGCGGGACCCCCGCACGACGTTCTGTGCGGGCGGCAGCCGCTGCGCCCATGCTCTCGGAGGCGGCGATCCCATTCACGAAGAGGCAGCTCCTCGTGGGCGCAGCGCCTGCCGCCCGCACAGAGTGAATTTAATTGGGATCGCCTGCGGCCGCGAGGACCCCTGCACAAATGGATTCCTCACGGCCGCAGGCGATCCCAATTCACTCAGCCAGGGCAGGCAATTTCTGCACGAATGGACTACTCCTCGCGGCCGCAGGAGAGGGAGGAGGAGGGGGCAGCCGAGCCGCCCGACTCCTGCACGAAAGGAGTATTCCTCGCGGCCGCAGGCGATCCCAATTCACTCAGCCAGGGCGGGCAATTTCTGCACGAACGGACTACTCCTCGCGGCCGCAGGAGAGGGAGGAGGAGGGGGCAGCCGAGCCGCCCGACTCCTGCACGAACGGAGTATTCCTCGCGGCCGCAGGCGATCCCAATTCACTCAGCCAGGGCGGGCAATTTCTGCACGAACGGACTACTCCTCGCGGCCGCAGGAGAGGGAGGAGGAGGGGGCAGCCGAGCCGCCCGACTCCTGCACGAACGGAGTATTCCTCGCGGCCGCAGGCGATCCCAATTCACTCAGCCAGGGCGGGCAATTTCTGCACGAACGGACTACTCCTCGCGGCCGCAGGAGAGGGAGTAGGAGAGGGCAGCCGAGCCACCCAACTCCTGCACGAACGGAGTATTCCTCGCGGCCGCAGGCGATCCCAATTCACTCAGCCAGGGCGGGCAATCTCTGCATGAACGGACTACTCCTCGCGGCCGCAGGAGAGGGAGGAGGAGGGGGCAGCCGAGCCGCCCGACTCCTGCACGAACGGAGTATTCCTCGCGGCCGCAGGCGATCCCAATTCACTCAGCCGGGGCGGGCAATTTCTGCACGAACAGACTACTCCTCGCAGCCGCAGGAGAGGGAGGAGGGGGGGGCAGCCGAGCCGCCCGCACAGAGTGAATTCAATTGGGATCGCCTGCGGCCGCGAGGACTCCTGCGCAAACGGAGTATTCCTCGCGGCCGCAGGCGATCCCAATTCACTCAGCCAGGGCGGGCAATTTCTGCACGAACGGACTACTCCTCGCGGCCGCAGGAGGACAGGGAGGAGGAGGGGGCAGCCGCCCGCACACGGTTCAGGGGCTTCTGCCGGGCGGCGGGAGCCTCTGCACCGCGTGGAACTTCTCTGCCGCGGGCGGCTGCAGCTGCCCCCACCCTCTCCTCCTGCCGCGGCGAGCGGAAAATTCGATTAGAATTAGATTACTCACCAGTCAGCGCAGCTGCAACCTCTTTCGTCTTTTGTAGAAAGGAAATGGAAACTCGCGCAAGCGTGCTGAAAATTTCCCATCCCAGCCAGCTCACTGATTGGCTGGAGTCCAGGCCAATCCAATCAGTGAGCGGGAGGCTGGGCTGGCTTAAATTTGTAGGTAGTAGGTAAAAGGCTAAAAGCACGCTTTTTTTGGCGCTCGCAGCTCCCGCCCATCAGCTGCTAGCTTGCTGGGCTGGCTCATCTGGTAGGATAGAGAACAGAACGATGAGCCAGCCCAGCAAGCTAGCAGCTGATGGGTGGGAGCTGCGAGCGCCAAAAAAAGCGTGCCTTTTAAAAAGGCGGGCGGGACGCGGGAAAATGCATTGGAAGGCGGGTGTGTCCCGCCAAAAGCGGGACGTCTGGTCACCTTAACCTACTGCCAATTACCTCCACTCGACCAATTAGATCCCATAGATTAGGCCTCCTCCGAGTTCCATCAGCCGGTCAATGTCGACTGGCAACCACGCGGAGGAGAGCCTTCTCTGTGGCAGCTCCGACCCTATGGAACGATCTCTCCATGGAGATTCGTACCCTCAGGGAAAAGGGCGGCCTATAAATAACAAATAAATTCTAAATTCTAAAAATTCACCACCCTCCAGACCTTCCGCATAGCCCTTAAAACCTGGCTGTCCTGACAGGCCTGGGGCTAAAGACCTCAACCCACCCGAATTGTATGAATGTTGTGCTTTTAATGATGTACTGTCTTATGTGTTTAATCTGTTTGTCCTCCCTTCCTTCCGAATTGTGAGCCGCCCTGAGTCCCCCCAGGGAAAAGGGCGGCATATAAATAAACTACCTAAACCTAAATCTAAACCTTCCCTCTACTGTTCATTCCTTTGAACTCAAATAGAAATAATAGATTATGCCCCCTTTAAATATAATTTAATTTCTGAATATAATGCATTGAGTGTTTCACAGTTTGTGGGATTCCCGTGCAATGAAAAAATAATAATTGCAAGAACAGCTACAAATATGTGGGATGAAATTCAGCTGTCTGTCTGTGTGACCAGAAGGTGATACTAGAATTTTGTAATTCCATTTTTTCTCTCGTGTTCTATTTTGATCACATTGAAAGAACCATAGGTAGCTATTTTTAGCATTCCTTGCCAACTTGAGCTATTCTGTGATTAAGATTTGAGAGACATTTTTGCAATCAGGAGTTTCTCGCCTCTTGCGCCAAGGGTGTTTCCACAGCCGTAGTTTTTGCTCTGTTTTTGATCTCAGTCCAAGGAATGGGGACAATTAATGAAAACTAACAGTAGATGATGGACATTACAATCAAACTCCAGTGTGATATTCTGACACTTATTTGTAAGTTGAGGAATGCTGGTCCAGACACTTGCTGGAAAAATGGAGAATGGGAGGTAAAGGAGGAGAGAGGGAAGGAGGGAGGGAGAGAGAGAGAAAAGGGTGAGGAGGAGAGAGGGAGAGGAGAGACAGGAAAAGGAGAGAGGAGAGGAAGAGAGAGGAGAGGAATGGGGGAAGAGAGGGAGAGGAGGAGGAGAGAGAGGAGAGACAGGAAAGGGAGAGAGGAGAAGAGGGGGAGAGAGAGAGAAAGAGCAGAGGGAGAGGAAAGGGGAAGAGTGAGGAGAGAGGGAGAGGAGAGACAGGAAAGGAAGAGAGGAGGAGAGGGAGGGGGAGGGGGAGAGAGAGGAGGGGGGAGAGGAATAGGAGAAGAGAGGAAGGAGAGAAAGAGGAGAGAGAGGAGGCATAGTTGTTAAGTGGAAAGAAAGCTGTTCTGCTGGGATGGATTATTCCTGCTGTTTTTATTTTTAAATCTCAAATAGCAGTGATGCTGGCAGGATAACATAACATTGTCACAGTCAGTTATTTTTCATTGCAGCTGCATAGATGCAGCTGTGTGTAAGAGAGAGATGGAGAGGGACAGAAGATGGGCTTCTTTGACAAAATGATATGAAAATTCACCTTGCTGATAAAATGAGGAGAACCAAGCTGGCCAGTCTCCTTCCAGGGCTATCTCACTGATTGAGGGCAAAATCATTGATAAGGCTATAATCCAGAGGTGATATGCTGCTGGTTCGCCCCGATTCGGGCGAACCGATAGTGGCAGGAGGCTCTGCCCACCTGCCCAGACATCATCACAAACGCTCTGCGTATGCGCAGAAGCATTGCGAGCTAGTAGTGAAGATAAGAGGAAACCATTACTGCTGTAATCTCCTCTGTCTTAGGTAGATTGTAGGGGACTCTGACCAGGAACTGGAAAGGGTGGGAGGCAGTGGTGGGATCTACTTACCTTCCCTACGGTTTGCAAATGTGAGCCTATGTGCAGAAGGTAGTGCATTATATTGGGGCGGGGGGGCGGAGCCTCACGCAGCCGTCACTACCAGTTCACCTGAACTGGAGAGAACCGGCTGAATACCACCTCTGGTGGGAGGTAGGAAAACAAAATCAACAAAAAAACGCAATCTGCAACCAGTCTTAATGTTGCAAAAAAATAAATAAATCCTGCGTTTGGATAAACTGGGTTTAAACTAAAAAAATATATCAACCCAGTTTTGGAATGAAGCAGGGTAACTAGAAAGGGATGGCCAGCTTCAGAGCCAGAGATGAGTGGCATGAAGAATCTATGTGATAGAACCCAGAGATGAAAAGATGAGAGATGTTAGATGTGACTAAATAGCTGGCTTTTCTGTGTTGGAAGAAATGTCCTTCTGGGTTCAGTTCCAAATGGGGGAAAAGACACTGGAAACACGGAGGCTGCTTGGAAAGATGGTTTAATGATGAACAGGACCAGAAGGCTTCAGCTCCTGAACAGATAAAGGGGATCCACATGCTTCAAGGTGTTGGGTGAAGAAGAAAAGAGAGAGAGAAAAGGGACTTGCTGGGTTTTTTATACTCTGTTCAGGCCTTCCTCTCTGTTTCCTGTTCCTGTGTAAGAAATGTATTCTGATTGGTTGTCAGACTCCCATGGGGCCATGCAGGGGCAATTCTCTAGGCTGCGTTTTGAGTCCAGGGTTGGTTGAGTTCCTGGATGCCATGTGGTGAGTTGGGTGAAGGGCTAATACTATCATGCCTTAATCCCATCACCCTGGAGCTGAAGGGGGGAGATCTTTGTTATGTAGAATAGACTGTCTCAGACATTTTAATGGCCCATTAAAAAAAAGTGGGGGATATTAAGAGTGATTCTGTTTCCTGCCCAAAAACATGTTTCTCCATTCCTTATCCAGGGAAATATAATATTCTGCCTTTTCAATATTTCCTAGGATTTCATTTTTCAAGGAAAGGGATGGGTGCTAACTTCCTACATCTGTATGGCTTTTATGTGGAGATGGAATCTAATGCTTTCCATAATTTCACCCATTTTCATTCCCACCCTGGAGTAGGCAATTATTGCCTAATCTGAACCTGTAGCTTTTGATATAAGATCAATAATTACATAAACATGTGGTTATCATGCTACCTAACGTGTGGCCGCTTGATTTTGAAAGAGCAGAATAAATTAAGCGAGTGACTTGTTGCATAAGAGTGTTTCAATCATCCATTTGCAACTCAACAAGCCAACTCAATTAACAGTAGTAGCTCCTTTCTTAGACACTTCAGAAGAAAGCCAACACAAAGATTCAGGTCAACATGACTTTTATTCTTTTTGGGAAATTTTGACCCAATAATCCATGGAGTTCTTTAACAATATAGAAGATCTTTGCATATCACGGATGGTGAAGTCCATCATGACCTCAATCTGTTTTGTCAGGTCCTGGTTTGGGTTCCTCGTAGGGATGCTCAATCACTTCTGAAAGACAAATAAAGGCCAAAAGGTCAGAGGTCAGGAAAGAGCAGGAAGTAGATTTATTGAGTAAGAATATTTACTAGGTGAATGAGAAAGCTGTAAGCTATTGGTTCATCGAGGAGAAGAGTTGGAGTAGGAACCTGGGAGCAAAATGGTTGGCTTCTCTACGCCAAGGGTGGGTTCCTGCCAGTTCTAACCTCTTCTATAGAAAAGGTTCCACAAATCTACAGTGCCGTTTAGAACCGGTTCCAGCTCCCTCCCCCCGCCCTTCCGCACATCATCAAGATGAAGAGCCAGAGGAGGAATTCTGGGAGTTGGAGTCCACAAGTCTTAAAGCTGTCAAGTTTGAACACCCCTGTTTTTTTTTTCTAAAGGGTTAGGCGTGCAAGGGTCTTATAACTCGACAGCTTTAAGACTTGCGTGCTTCAAATGCCAGAGTTTCTGAGCCAACATTTTGGTTGCTAAGCAAGAGCATTGTTAAGTGAGTTTCACCACATTTTACAAGTTGGTCACGCCCACCCAGTCACATGGCCAGAAAGCCACTCCCACCTGGTCACATGGCCAAAAGACACTCCCACCCAGTCACACGGCCGCCAAGCCACTCCCACAAAGCAGGCCACACCTAGAGAAGAGGTTCTAAAAATTTTGAAACCCACCATTGCTCTACCCCAATGTTTTCTCAATCTTGACAACTTTACGATGTGTGGACTTCAACTCCCAGAATTCCCTAGCCCTAAGGCTAGCTGGGATATTGCCAAGATTGAGTAACTTCAAGAATTCATTAGTGATGAAAGAAACTAGAAACTTTACTGACAAGATGTTATGACCTTTTTTTTGTATTTTATCTATTCTTGGATTGACTTTATATACCCAATATAGATGTAATAAAGTGGTAAATAAGGAATTCTTCATTTTGTGTCAAGGCCATTGAGCTTTCTGATTTCCCAGAATTCTACTTGTCAGGGACCATAACAAAAATAAATCCAAGCATTTGCCACATCGAATGACTATTCTGTGTCTCAGTGGCTAAGATGCTGAGCTTGTCGATTAGGAAGGTCAGCAGTTCGGCAGTTGTATAGGTATAGGTCTCCTGCGTGAGCAGGAGGTTGGACTAGATGACCTCCAAGGTCCCTTCCAACTCTTACTGTTACTGAGTACAGTTCTAATGCACCAGGTAGTCCTTATATCAGACAAAGCTGTTATAGGTTAGATTCATCTGTTTTGCTAATCCATGGTTTACTTTAGTGATGACTTCCTGACTAAACCATAGCTGGCTGAATTCCCAAAATATGATAAACTAAAACCAAGAAATGATATTACATCTTAGTTGAATATGTGACTTCAGTCTTTAAAACAACATGGGATATTCGTTTACAACTTATAGCCATTTATCATTGTATACTGTAAAGGTAACGAGGGATTCAAACCGCTGAACTGCCGACTTTTCTGATCAACAAGCTCAGCGTCTTAGCCTCTGAGCCACCACAACTACTGTAGATACCCACAATTAGACATATTGGAACTTGCTGTGAGGAAACAAGATGCCAAAATTTGAAGAGGGGCTAAGGCCAACTATTTCAAAATGTCACCACTTAAGTGACTAAATCATTTCATTGGCCAGCCTGTTGCCTGCCCAAGGTGGCGCAGTGGTTAAATGCAGCACTGCAGGCTACTGCTAGATCAGCAGGTCAGCGGTTCAAATCTCACTGGCTCAGGGTTGACTCAGCCTTCCATCCTTCCGAGGTGGGTAAAATGAGGACCCAGATTGTTGGGGGCAATATGCTGACTCTCTGTAAACCGCTTAGAGAGGCCTGAAAGGCCTATGAAGTGGTATATAAGTCTACTGCTATTGCTATTGCTAGTGGTCATTAAAAGTCACACAACTACAAGGAGGGTGTTGAATCCATGCCTCAAAGCCTGAAGAAACAGGACAGCCTATAAAACCAAGTCAATGCATAAAAAACTGATTTTGAAATGTGGGAGATTTATCTTTTGATCATGAAGACATCCCGTTGTCAAAACTTGTCTAGCAAATTGTATTATCAATGCACATGTTTTAAGATACAGTGGTCTGCTTAACTTCATTTGGTAAATCTCTGTATTTCCCTTCCGTGTGTGCTTTTCAGTGCAGCTAGAATTAACCCACACCAATACAATATTTTTTTTAAGTGAGCTGAAGTTGCTTGTGAGAGTTCATTTTCAGAAACAGCCTCCCCTGAAAAAGGATCACCTGAGCTCTTTTGATCAAACTACAGGTGAAGATAAAGATAAAGGTTCCCCTCGCACATATGTGCTAGTCTTTCCGAGGGCAGTGTTCTAGGGGGCAGTGTTCATCTCCGTTTCAAAGCCAAAGAGCCAGCGCTATCCGAAGACGTCTCTGTGGTTATGTGGCCGGCATGATTAAACAACGAAGGCGCATGGAATGCTGTTACCTTCCCACCAAAGGTGATTCCTATTTTTCTACTTGCATTTTTATGTGCTTTTGAACTGCTAGGTTGGCAGAAAGTGGGATAAGTAACAGGAGCTCACTCCGTTATGTGTGCTAGGGATTCAGACCGCTCAACTGCCGACCTTCTGATCAACAAGCTCAGTGTCTTACCCACTAAGCCACCAAATCAGAGGTGGGTTGCTAACAGTTCCCACTGATTCAGGTGAATGGTAGTGGAAATTGAGACTGAGTTGCTGAACTGGTAGGGATGGCAGGTTGGCTATGCCCCCGAACCAGTTGTCCGGACTCTGCTGCCGTTGCTGGCTTGTTTTTTATTATTTATTTTTTTCATGTTCTGTGCATGCGCACAACAATTTACAGTCAACTGCGCAGGCGCACGTGTGAACAGGCAGCAACCCACCCTTCCACCACGTCCCTTTAAACTACAGGTAAGATAGTGAATTATAGTATTTTTTTAAAAATTGAACCTCTGAAAATAACATAGCCTTTATTTTTTGCTTTGTTAATGTGCCGCTTCCTTGCCATTCTCCTCCCCCATTTCTTGATGATGCTGAAACAGCTACTTCACCAGGGTTTATTTATTTAGTATATGGTGCTAAATATCCTAACCGGGATAAGGCAGTGGGATAAATCAAGAGCTAATGATGATGTGTCTTTAGGGCAGCTTTGCATAAAGCTTTATTAAGGCTAATCTGGGTATAGTATAAATACGGAGGCATTTTTCAACAACCCTTTTCTTACCTTTGGTCTTGTCAAATACCCTTTTTATGGTCCTCAGGGCCGACCTTACGGCATTGGCAACACAATCCATGTTACACATCTTGTCGGCTTGTCAATTACAGCACCTGGAGGTAGATATGAAGATGAAATGCTATCTGAGCTGGGTAAATCTGGGCAACCATTAGATGTTAACAAAGGAGTTCAGTCCACTCTTTGCCAACATGCATCCATCATCCAGTGGTCAGATGGCCCCAGGAAGGAACCATATTGGTTCCACAACAACCAAAAACAAGTGTTTATATTATAGGTAGCCCTTGACTTTGACCATTCAAAATTACAATACTGAAAAAGTGACTTATGACCGTTTTTCACACTTATAACTATTGCAGCATCCCTCTGATTATGTGGTCCAAATATAGATGCTGGGCAACTGGTATGTATTTATGACTGTTGTAGCATTCTGGGGTCATGTCATCCCATTTCTGAAGAGCAAAGTCAATGGGGAAACCAGATTCACTTAACAACCGTGTTACTAACTTAATGACTGCTGTGATCGACTTAACAACGGTGGCAAGAAAAGTCGTAAAATGGGCCAAAACTCAATTAAACAACTGTCTTGCTTAGCAACAAAACTTTTGGGCTCCATTGTGATTGTAAGTGGAGGACTACCTGTACATCCCATATTCCCCCTAAAGATTCCCTTGGATTGACTGAAGTTGCTCCTTTTCTTTGATAACTTTATGAGGTTGTACAAAACGTTGGGTGTAAGCAGCAAAAGATTCTTCCTTCAGTTTTGTGCCATACCCAAAAATTCCCTTGATTTTTTTTTTGGTATGCCAGGTTGTTATAGGAAATACAAAATATAGGGCTATTGAAAAATAAAAATAAAAGGGGCATTCCACCTTCCATCAACTTGCATCACTTTGCTCTTGCCATCCCTTAAAATCCACCGTCGATTCAAAAATTTAAATACAAGGGAAGCAAATAAAAAAGAGAACAGTAAAAGCAGCAGTCAGAACGGTTCCAAAGTTTTTAATAGCGTATATAGGCTTAAAATTAATGTATAGTCCTTGACTTATGACCATTTGTTTAATGACTTTCAAAGTTATGAGAGTGCGGAGAAATATTACTTACAACCGGTCCTCACATTTATGGTTTACAGTGGTCCTGCAGTCACTTGATCAAAAATCAAGCATTGGGCACCCAGCATGTGTTTGTGAGGGTTGTGGAATCCTGGGGATCATGTGATCACCATATGTGTGACCTTCCCAACTGGCTTCTGACAAGCAAAGTCAAGGGGGGGAAGCCAGATTCACTTAAGGACTGCAGTGATATGCTTAACAACCAGGCCCAAATTTCATAGAATTGAGCATGGCTCACTTAAGAGCCACCTTGCTTAGTATCAGTGGTTCTGGTCTCAATTGTGGTCATAAATCAAGGACTACCAGTAACTCATTTGAAGGTCTGAAAAAATAAAAACAGAGCAATATGCTCATAACATGCAGTATTCATGTTGCAACATGTTGCCTGACCGTCTTCGGTAACAGCATTGCTGTAAAATCTGTTCCAGGAATCTAAATGACAATCTACTTGGGCACAAAGTGTAATGGGACTAACAGAATAACAGAGTTTGAAGGGACCTTGGAGGTCTTCTAGTCCAACCCCCTGCACAAGCAAAAAATTCTATATCTTTTCAGACAAATGGTTGTCCAGTCTCTTCTTAAAAACCTCCAGTTTTGGGGCACCCACAATTTCTGGAGCCAGATTGTTCCACTGATTCATTGTTCTCACTGACAGGAAATTTCTCCTCAGTTCTAGGTTGCTTCTCTCCTTGATTAGTTTCCACCCATTGCTTCTTGTCCTGCCCTCAGGTGCTTTGGAGAATAAGTTGATACCCGCCTTTCTTTGTGGCAGCCCCTGAGATATTGGAACACTGCTATCATGTCATCCCTAATCCTTTACTTCATTAAACTAGACATACCCAGTTCCTGCAACCCTTCTGTATATATTTTAGCCTCCGGTCCCCTAACCATCTTTAGTTGCTCTTCTCTGCAATCTGATCTATCTCTGTGCAAGTAAGGGTTGTGACTGGCACACCAGCATAAAACCGAGTTGTGTAATCAAAGCGCTGCTCCTTTTTTATACGTGTGGTGGGTGCCACACCAATTTTTAAAAAATGGGGCAAGACTTTGATCCTGTGGTACTGCCATCTTGAACTCCCTCTGCAGGTGTTCCTGTTGGCAAAATAAGTTCTTTGGCCCATGGATAACGTTGGTATCTCTAATGATAGAGATGACTCAAGAAGAATCTTCCCAGCCTGGATGGTTACAACAGGGCAAACAGCTCTTGCCACCCACCACCAGTGATTCTATGATATCTCTTTTGAGCTTCTCCTTCTTGATCCTCATCCTGCCCATTATTCAAGCCAATTTATTTGTTTACAACTAGATTTTTTAAAATAAAGCCAAAGCTGGGATACGTACAGGTAGCCTTCGAATTACGACCAGAATGGCGTCTGCCCATTATGATTGTAAGCTGTTAACCATTACAAGGAGTCCTCAAATCACAACAGTTTGCTTAGTGACCAAGAGACGGGGTGGCACAGTGGTTAGAATGCAGTACTGCAGGCTACTTCTGCTGATTGCCGGCTGACTGCAGTTCGACAGTTCGAATCTCACTGGCTCAAGGTTGACTCAGCCTTTCATCCTTCCGAGGTAGGTAAAAGGAGAACCCAGATTGTTGGGGGCAAATATGCTGACTCTGTAAACCGCTTAGAGACGGCTGTAAAGCACTGTGAAGCGGTGTCTATAAGTCTAAGTGCCATTGCTATTTGAAGTTACAACAGCACCGAAAAAAGTTATTTACGACCATTTTTCACCCTTATGACCGTTGGAGCATCCCCACCGTCACATGATTTACATTTGGATGCTTAACAATTGATTCACATTTATGATGGTTGCAGCATCCTGGGGTCATGCAATCCCCTTTTGTGATCATCTGAGCAAAGTAAATCAGACTCACTTAACAACCGTGTTACTAATTTAACAACTGGAGTGATTCACTTAAGAAATCTGGCAAGAGGAGTTGTCATTTAGGGCAAGACTCATTTAACAAATTTCTCACTTAACAACCTAAAATTTGGGCTCAATTGTGGCCATAAGTTGAGGATTATCTATATAAAACAGGTAGTGTGACCAACCCAATTTTGCAATGCTCATTCAGTGGTTGTTAAGCAAAACACCACAGTTGTTAAGTGAATGTATTGTTTGCTATGGTACTGAAATGTTTGGCAAAACCATTGTATAATATGATGGTGGGACCCTAGGACACCACAAATGCCATAAATAGGTGAGGAGGGCAATCATTGGAACTTCTGACTTGGGTCATATGTCCCCTTTATCAGGTAGGTCATAACTTCAAATGATTGTTAAACATTCAGTCATACGTTGAGGACTGCCTGTATCCCACATTTCCTTCCATCCTGTTTTCCCTACAACAACTATCTGTAGGTTAAGCTGAGCGCGAAGGACTGGGCCATATCACCCAGCCAGCTTTCATGCGGAAGGTGGGACTAGAACTCACAGTCTCCCAGTTTTTAGCTCAACATCCATTACACCCAGTGGTCTCTCTGTTTTTCTTCATCGGTTATTGATGAAGCGTTTCCACTGCCTGGGTAGCAATTCAGGAACAGTGGTATGTAGGTCCCAAAAGTGCTTTTCAGGGGTCGGCTTCAAAAATTTCAGCAACGGGTTCTCTGCCCAGTTGCTGGGTGGGCGTGGCCTAATCAGCCTCCTGCACCATGGTGGGAGGGGGAGGGGCTTTTTGCCTTTCCCAGACTCCGGAGGCTTTCCTCAAGACTCTGAAAGGGCGAAAACTGGAGGCCTTCGGGAAGGCCTGTTTTAACCTCCTCCCGAACCGCTGTGTGGGCCCTGCACTTACTTCGCATTCAAAACAGGCCGCGTGGGGACTCCTGGGAGGGGAGGGGAGGGGTGGAGTGGGAGGGGCCAGCCAGCGGTGGGATTTACAGGTTCTCCAAACCGGCCATAACTTTAGCTACGGGTTCTCTCGAACCCGGGTGAACCCATAGTAGTAGCCCATCCCTGGTGCGTTTCCAAAAAGGCAAATGGACCTTCTTGGTTTCTTTCCTTGAAAACATTTCTGAGAACTGAAGAGGCTTCTTGGATGAGAAGCAAAACATTTTCAAGGACAAAAACCGAGAAAGTCCAGTTGCCTTTTGGAAAAGCACCTTTGGGACAACCATGACCTGGATGACTGAGGATCTCCATAGACAGTAGTACCATATATAGGGCTCATATAGAAAGTTAACAGCATCAGCCTATGTGTATTTACACTTTTCTTTCCTAAATTAAAATAGGTCCTCCTTCAAGGAATGTACCTAGAATTGTTAGTAAAATCTTAGAATCCAAAATCACAAAAAGTCAGGGAAGAAGGGTCTTTTGTTCTTCAAACAGATACAAAATGGGATTGTTATCTCCATGACTTACTTACACACATGTTAAATCCATGTTAACACCAGTGGTGAGATTCAGCCAGTTCACACCACTTTGGGAGAACCGGTTGTTAACTTTCTGAGCAGTTTGGTGAACTGGTTGTTGGAAGACATCATTAGGGCAGTTAAACAATTTAAATTGTTAAATTATTAAAATCCCACCACTGGTTAACACCGTCCCGGTCAGTATAGAGAGGACAGCAATCCTGACTAAATTATAAAGGAGCATCACATCTGCCCCTTTAGAAAATCCCTTTCAGATCTCAAGTCCTCCCAATGGGTCAAGTTACAAAACCAACATCCCAACTAATGCACCACCAGATCTGAGAAAAACAGGTCAGCATTCCTTGTGAATGTATTTAAAAGTTCATCATTGACCAGAAGTAATTATATGCCAACTGTTTATCTTCACTACATCTCAAACTGATCTAGGAGCTAAGGGATAGGTGTGCCCTTACTGGAAGTAATTGATAAAAATAACGTTGCTGTTATCAAGAAGAAATTTTAACCTAAACTGGTCCTCCTATGTTGGTCTTCCTGGAACACTTTTGTCCTCATTCTGGGGACAAGCAGCACCATGAATCTATCTTGTAGAAGCCCTTTCCTCCTCTTTGCCCAAATAATGACCCATCACGGAGGACCTCTACCACAATTTCTCTCCAGTGACATCCTACGCCTTCCAGACTCAGCAATGCACCTGCTACAAGATCCCAATCTTTGGGTGTCCTCCTTTCTCTTCCTGTTTGTTTATTCTCCCAAGTCCTGAATCACAAGTTTTAGTGCTACCCATTAGCATCAGAATCAGAGATCTGTGCTCTAATTACCTAGCTAGATACTTCCTAAACAAATATCCACACCTGGTACTTTAGCTGCTAAATAGCCTTGCAGGTGATGTAGCATTGTGCTTACCTCCCCAAAATGTTGCTTCTCCAGAATTCAGGCTGGGGATGTTCAAAAGGAGAGTGGAGTCTCCACTCCCATCCCCAATATAAGTGCACTGTAACTACCTCTCTTCACTCCTGTTCCTCTGTCACTAATACCCCTTCTGCTTTCCATTGAAGCACATAGTTTCGGAAGACGCAAAGCATTTGAAGGCATTTCTTAAAGGGTTGTAAGAAGATTGGATGTAATAAGCAGATGAAAGGTGTTTATGAATCCTCCCTATTCCATATTTCAGCTGTATTTTCTTTGCTTTTGTAGTTTTTGTAGTTTTCGAAAAACTACAAGCAATGATCACAATGCAAGGGATTATCACAGACTCTCCTATTAAAATTATATTATTGAAGCAGAGAGAAAGAGGGATGCAAGGAACAAGATCATGTCTAAAGGGCCCTTCGTGTTCTCCGTTCTTGATGGTTTTTCTTGCAGATGTTTTCATTATTGAAATTAGCTGAACATCATCAGAGCTGGTGCCTCCTAGAGGCTGGGGCTAGGTTACACCATCAGGACTAGCACTGATGATGTTGCTAGTTTGGGTAATGAAATGTCTGCAAGAAAACAACCAAGCTCAGGGAGCAGGAAGGACTCCTCCTTTCAACCTTGAGTTGCAAACGTTCACCTATATTGGATCGTATTGCAGGCTGACTCTGCACACTGCCAGGAGTTTGATCCTGACCAGCTCAAGGTTGACTCAGCCTTCCATTCTTCCGAGGTCGGTAAAATGAAGAGCCAGATTGTTGGGGGCAATATGCAGATATTGTAAACTTCCCAGAGAGTGCTGTAAAGCATTATGAAGCAGTATATGTCTAAGTGCTATTGCTATTGCCATCATTAGAATGGAAACAAGACAGAAAGTTTCCAGCCAGCTGATGATTTCAGATGATTCCTGCAAGTCTACTAATATACATGTATACATTATGTATGGAAAGCAAAAGCAGCCATGATTATCCTTTCCCCTTTATGTCTTTTAATCCCACCTTTATTATTTTTATCAATAACTGAAGGTGGAAAACGTATCTCATATTCCTTCCCCCTCCTATTTTCCCCAAATCAGCAACCCTGTGAGGTGAATTTGGCTGAAAGAGAGTAACAGGCCTAAAGTCACCCATGCAGCTTTCATGCCAAAAGTGGGACTAGAACTCACCATCTCCTGGTTTCTAGACTGGCGCCTTAACCACTAAACCAAACAGGCTTTCAAAGTACCTTCTTTGCCAATAATCTGATGTTCTTACTTATCCAATCCACTTCGATTAAAAACCCATCTGATCCTTTAGCTTTGTACAGCCACAGCTCTCTTCTCCCCTTAAGGTTTCAACTTACTCAGAAAGGTTGTCTTCACTTTTCTGGAGCTCTTCTCCTGCTGATGTCCTGGAGGATTTTCAATGGCTTATGTACCCAACTGCTGGGTCTATCCACCCTGCCCACATTGGGGAGGGAGCAATTACACACGTGTGCAATCAATTGCCTCTTTCACAATCTCTTTGAAGGATAATAAACTGATCTGAGTAATCTCACTATAACTTGCTTTCAATGTGTGGGCGAGGAAACATTTAATTTCAATCTTGTCGTGACCTCTTTGGGGAGAACTGGAATGTATTCTTACCTGATGCTTGGTGAGATCAGCGCAGACATACAAAAAGATATAGCCAAAATAGATCCAAGCCAGAGGGGGGGGATATACAGAAGGTTACCATCGGTTCGCAAATATGAGCACGCATGCACAAGTGCACCTTCCATGGATATGCACCAGAGGTGGGTTCAGACAGGTTTGGCCAAACTGGTAGTAACTTGGCAGCCTGAGTTGCTGGAACCGGCAGCAACCCAGGCCTGCCATGCCCCTGAATCGGTTCTCTCGGCAGCACCATAGGTGCCGCCATATTGTTTTTTGCTTTCTGCACATGCACAGAGCAATTTTTGTTGTATTGCGCATGCACATGCAGTGTGCGGCGCATCCCTGAGTGAACCAGCAGTAGCGGCAGCCGGAACCCACCCCTGATACGCACAGTCTTCTGTGCCTCACGCATGCACCGTCTGCGTTTTGGCATCGGAAATGAGGCTACATAGGACATCATGGAGCCAGGGTGGGTGAGCAGGCTCACCCACAGGTCACCACTACCAGTTCGCCCAAATCAGTCTGAACTGGCTGAATACCACCTCTGATCCAAGCCCTGTTCAGGCCTTTTGTTGAATGCCTGAAGGACGCAAATTGGAAAAGGAACAGATGACCATGCTGGCCCCATCCTCTTTCCTTGATCTCCACTTATTTGGCTATCTGTGCTACTTGAGGCTGCCCTTTGTTAAAGTTCTAGATTGCATGGAGAGGTTCTACAGATCGTGCCAAAGACAGCGCTCTTCACCCATCATGAAAACGTTACAAGCATGAGATACACTCTCCCCATCGTCTATTCATATCCAGTCTCTCTTACTGTATCTCTTTTCCCATTCATTGTAAACACATGACTTTCCTCCAAGGAGGATCTTGGACATTCCCTTTGGATGGTGTCAGAGAAAGAGTGAAAAGACAATAGCAGGAAGAGCTACACAAGTCTTAAGATCATCTCCCGGATGGCTTGAGAATGAAATGAAGGCAACATGTCAGCAACAAATATTGGGATTCTTAACTTTACAATTACAGCCTTTTATAATGATTAAAGTTTTTAATATGAGCAGTATTTGCATTAACTTGCGCAGTTAGCTCTCTACCTTTGTGGTTCGCTGCCCAGAGTCACTTGATTGTGAGATGGGTGGCTATATAAATCTGAATGAATGAACGAACAATCATTAAAGGGGAATATTTGTAGCTCAGGGCTGAAATGAGGAGTCCTTGATGTTCTTTGAGCTTCGTTGTCTATGGAGATTCTCAATCATCCAGGACACAGTTGTCTCAAAAGGCAACTGGACTTCATTGGGTTTTTTCTGTGAAAACATTTCGCTTCCCATCCAAGAAGCTTCTTCAGTTCTGAACTGATGAAGCTTTTTTGATGTGAAGCGAAATGTTTTAAAGGAAAACAAAAAAAAGTTCATTTGCCTTCTGAGCTGAGTTGTTTTCCTGTAGACATTTTATTACCCAAGTCATGTAGCGCTGATGATGTTATTTAGTTTGGGTAATGAAAGGTCTGCAAGAAAACAGCCAAGCTCAGAAAGCACCAAAGGACCCCTCAAACAATCTTTGGCAGGACACAGCAGAAAAAAGAAGTTGTGAGATCATCTTGGTGCTGTGGTTAGGTTCCTTTTTCCTGTCAGGTGTCCAGTTGAATTCATGAAGGTTTGGGGTTTAAAAAAGTGCCCAATTCTCTATCACCTTTAAATCCCTGCATGCCTTCAGTTAAGTGCATAAACAGACTTAAAAGTTCTTATTCATTTATTTAAATTATTTTTCAGCAAGTTGTAACTTCAAAAGATCATTCAATGAATGGTTTTAAGTCAAGGACTACCTGTTGCTAAGCAAGGGAGTTGTTAAGTGAGTCATGCCCCGTTTTATGACTCTTTCCCTCCAGTTAAGTGAATCATGTAGTTATTAAGCGAAGGTTGTAAATGACAATCCCATTGCCCCATGACATTGTAACCATTGTAATTATGCCAGTTGACACCCATTTAAATTATGATCATATGACTGAGAATGCTGCAATGGTTATAAGTGTGAGAACTGACCATAAATCTGTTTTTTTCCAGTGCTGTTGTAACTTTGAACTGTCACTAACCTATAATGAACATTTTGAGCTGCCATCTTATTTTATTGTGCCTGGACTGAGATGTCTTAAGATCATCTTAGCTTTTTGCTAATTTATTGGCATGATAAGGTGGAAGATGTAAAATGAAGCTGAGAATTTGTAGACCAGGTTGGAGGGGTGGGAAGTCATGATCACATTAGATCTCACCAAACAGAAGCACAACCCTTGGGGAACTGATTACCACTTGGAAAGTTTAGACCATTGAAGGATCCAGTAAATGGATTACTGAGTGACATAACAGCTGTCTTCTGCTACATGACGGGCTGCCGTCACAAAGAGATGGGGAATAGGATAAGTGATGGGTAGAAACTCATCAAATAGAGATCCAACCTGGAACTAAGGGGAAATTTCCCCGACAGTGAGAACAATTAATCAATGGAACAGGCTGCCTCCTGGAGTTTTGGGTGCTCCAACCAACACTGAAGGTTTTAAAGAAAAAATGGACAACCAATTGTCCAAGATGATATAACAGTGATGGCTAACCTTTTTTGGCTCAGGTGCCAAAAGCATGCATGCGTGTGTGATGGCCCACACCCATAATTCAATCCTCCTGTGTGCCCCCCCCCCCCAGGGCATGAGCGCATGACACCCCCCTCTCTCCAGCCACCCTGTTTTGGGCCTAGCAGGCCTCAGTAAGCCTTTGGAGGCCGGAAATGGCCCGTAAGTAGACCTGCCCTGGTAGGCCTGCTTTTCTCCCTCCCAAGGCTTCAGAGGCTTTTCTGAAGCCTGGGAAGGGTGAAAATGGCTTCCCCTGGCCCTCCAGAGGCCGAAAATTAGCTGGCCTAAAGTAGAATAAAATATGGATTAAAAATATAAGAATGAAGACGTGGCATAAAAAGGATAGTTAGAAGCTTGCGTAAAGGAAATGTCATCAGCCTCTAGCCACAAGATGTTCTAGCCAACGTCTCTATGTCAACAGTCCAAACCACAAGGTTCAGATGAAGTTCGTTAATGACACGTAGTCCATACCTATAACAAAAGGAGAAGTAAGACCCTCATCTACTTAGAAGGCTTTTCCCCCCAAAATAACCGATAAGAAATGAGTTAAGTATTTCCGTGTTGCAATGCTTTTGAGAATGTATAAGAACGCGTGCTTCGATAACGAAGGTTGTTCAGAACTTGCAATGCTAGCCATTTCGCTAGCTTTTCTGAACCTGGCTGCCAAATAAACTTTTCCTGTACCCTGAGAAGTCTAAAGCCTGTCATTTTCTGCAACAGGCCAGCATGCACGTGCACGCTGCAGCTGACCGACGGCAATGGTTCATGTGGCCTCAGGGACAGCTCCACGTGCCACCATAGTGATATAAGGTCTCCTGTCATGGAATTGGACAAGAAGACCTGCAACGTTCCTTCTAGCCCTGTAATTCTATGTGGGTTACACGTTGTTCAAAAACCACACCACCAATGATGCATGCCAATTTAGGATTAGCAGTTGATCGCTATAGTAACCTGACGCTCGAGAAAGACTCAAAGTCAATCGAGTTCCTTTCTTCATTGCTGTGCCAAATTACCCTCCACCCATCCTTGAGTTGACAGGAACACGGCAATCGTGGAATATGATTTCTCATAATTGATCTCTGTCCTGCCTTGGTTTCAACTCCTTGGATTTATTTCCAAGGTATTAGATGACCAATCCAACCCATTTTCACACATTGGGAGGCTACCCTTGGATTACAAGGGAGTAAGGGAGAAAATATTACCTCAGCACGGGTAGGGCTAAAAGATGATGTAAGCCTATCTCATTCATGAGCTGGGGGATGAGATTAAATCAACACTCTGAGGTGCAACAGAAAAAAAAGATGTTGACAGAAGTATTTGTGCTATAGTAGGGTGTCCTGGAAAGACCCCAAGGGGCATCTGTTCCTATAGCCATGATGGGAAACTATATTTGCTGGCACGCCCACCATCAGCTGTGGAGGGCATTGTGTGTGCCAGCCTGCTGATTTTTGGCTTTCCAGAGGGCCAGAGGAGGCCGTTTTCGCCTTCCCCAGGCTTCAGGAACACCTCCGGAGGCTGGGGAGGGTAAAAAGTTTGTTCCTGAACTTCCGGTTGGGCCGTTGGGGCCGTGTTTCACCCTCCCCAGCCTCCTGAAACCTGGAGAGGGCGAAAAACAGCCTCAATGGGCCAAGCGGAGGTTCAGAAACAATCCGTTTCCAGCTTCTGGAGGGCCTCTGGGGGGAGGCTATTTTCGCCCTCCCCAGGCTTCAGGAAAGCTTACAGAGCCTGGGCAGGGGTCATGCGTGCATCAGGGGGAGGGGTGCACGCACATGCGCAAGTGGGCGGAGAGAATAGAATTGGCGTGGGCACACCCAATTGTGGCACGCCATAAGGAAAAGGTTCGCCATCACTGTCCTATAGCCTACAGTCTGTACCACCAGACAATTTTGACAAGATCACAAGTCCAATAGCAACTCCACAAAACCATAGAGAGATGTTGGAAAAGCCAGGTATATTAAATGTTTGCCGAAATTTTCATCCCCCTCCACCCAAGTACCAACACAAGTAAGCTGGCCTGGGTTAATGTTTGAGTGATGGACCACTGGGGAAAAAATTAACTGGGAAGTCCAAAACATGAGGAAAAGTAGTAACTGTTCCCCATTTCTGTAGGGAGTAGTGTGCCCACAATGAGGTAAACATCAATATTTCAGCCTTACAAGTAGGAGCTTTTTTTTTATCCTATACTGCTTCCTAATCAATATTTAATATTAATATTTAATAGGGACAGTGGCTCAGTGGCTAAGACTTGTAGATCAGAAAGCAGTTCAGCAGTTCAGTGGTTCGAATCCCTAGCGCTGTGTAATGGAGTGAGCTCCCGTTGCTTGTCCCTGCTTCTACCGACCTAGCAGTTTGGAAGCATGGGAAAAAATGCAAGTAGAAAAATAGGAACCACCTTTGGTGGGAAGGTAACAGTGTTCCATGCACCTTTTGCATTTAGTCATGCTGGTCACATGATCACGGAGACATCTTTGGACAGTGCTGGGTCTTCTGCTTTGAAACGAAGATGAGCTTGGGAATAACTAGCACATATATGCGAGGGGAACCTTTACCTTTTTAAACCAATATTTATATAAAAAGTAATTTTATTTGAATCAACAACTTCTCTTATGCTTAGAAGGCCAGACCCATATGTAGGTAGTCCTCATTTTATTACCACAATTGAGCCCCAAATTTCTCTGACTTAATGAAGTGAGTTTTGCTCTGTTTTATGACCACCTAATGAGAAGGAAGGACTCACTGGAGAAGAGCCTGATGCTGGGAACGATGGAGGGCAAGTGAAGAAGGGGATGACAGAGAATGAGGTGGCTGGATGGAATCACTGAAGCAATAGGCGTGAGCTTGAATGGACTCCAGAGGATGGTAGAGGACAGGAAGGCCTGGAGGAACGTTGTCCATGGGGTTGCAATGGGTCAGACTTCACAACTAAAAACAACAATGACCTTTTTTGCCACCATTGCTAAGTGAACCACTGCAGTTGTTAAGTCAGTAACACGGTTGTTAAGTGAATCTACTTTCCCCATTGACTTTGCTTGTCAGAAGGTCACCAAAGAGGATCATATAACTCCCCGGACACTGCAACCATCATAAATATGAGCCCATTACTCACCTTCTGAATTTTGATCATGTGACCATGAGGATGCAACAACGGTCATAAGTGTGAAAAATGGTCATAAGTCACTTTTTCAGTTCCATTGTAACTTTGAATGGTCACTGAATGAATAGTTGTAAGTCGAGGATTACCTCCATAACCTCCATAATTCATCCACAGTTCATCTGTTAGAAAATGCATGAAGCAAGAGACATACGTAAATCTATCAGGTACATCTGTAGGAAATGACTATGGATGAACCCAAATTTGTGCTTGCACAATTAATCCAAGAGGTGGAGTTTGTGAAATTTCTATGTGTTGCACAAACATCTCAAAGTTTGTTGGACGTCTTGATCAAAGGATCGGAACGTTGTATCTCTTGAATTTCTTGTTAGATCATATACCCCTAGTAACTCAAGGTTGAGGTGAAAAACCCATCTAAAATGTAGATTGCTAGGCCGTGACTTACTTACTTACTTACCTACTTAGTTACCTACTTATTTACTTACTTACTTTCTTTCTTTCTTTCTTTCTTTCTTTCTTTCTTTCTTTCTTTCTTTCATCAAGCATGTGTTAGACAACATATATATGTATCAACATACATGAAATGGATAAAAATAAAAATAAACATTAGGACAGGGGTGGTAGGCACGTTGGTGCGTTTATGCACGCCCCTTACACACCTCTTAGGAATAGGGTGAGGTCAACAGTAGACAGTCTAAGGTTAAAGTTATGGGTGTTTGGGGAAGAAATCACAGAGCCAGGTAACGCATTCCAGGCATTGACCATTCTGTTGCTGAAGATGTATTTTCTGCAATCGAGATTGGAGCGTTTTACCTTAACTTTGTATCTATTGTGTGCTCATGTATTGTTGTGATTGAAGCTGAAGTAGTTGTTGACAAGTAGGACATTGTAGCAGATAATTTTATGCACTCCGCTTAGATCACACCAAAGGCGGCGTAGTTTTAAATTGTCTAATCCCAAAATTTCAAATTGGTGGCATAAGATATTCTGTTGCAAGCAGACGAGTGAAGGACTCTTCTTTTGAAACATCTCTGGACTCCTTCGATTGTATTAATTTCCGATAAGCAGTGTGGGTTCCAGACAGAAGAACTGTATTCGAGAACTGGTCTAGCAAATGTTTTGTATGCTCTGGTGAGCAGTACAATATTACCAGAAAAGACGTTGCGCAAGATTAGGTTATCAACTCTTAATGCCTTTTTGGCAATGTTGTTACAGTGGGCTCTGGCACTTAGATCATTAGATATGAGGTCTTTGACAGAGTGAGGATCACGCCTACAAGGTTGTGTCCACCCAGCTTGTATTTTGTGTTCTGATTTTTTTTTGCCAGTGTGTAAGACAGAGCATTTGTTGGTTGAGATTTGAAGTTGCCAAATGTTTGACGAATGGTCAATGGTCAGAATGTGACACATAGTCAGGGTCTTTTTGAAGGGTAGCAGCAACTTGTAAAGATATACTATAAGAAGCTGAACAATGTTTGTGTATGTTTTCTGTGGTGCAGAAGTTAACATTTTCACCCCCAATCAAAATTGACAAAGGTTGACAATTTTTATTTGTTTGTATATTTAATTTATTGGCTGCCCATCTTACCACAAGTTAACTCTGGGCGGCTTACAGTCATAAAAATCGATCAATCAATATACATTCAAACATAAATAAGTTAAAAGCAACCATTAAAATCCAATTACACATGGGAAGGGTAGAGGCGGAAAAGGGGGGTGTTGGGATCTGTTGTGACTCAATCAACCAGTGACGTGCGGTGAGGTTTATGGCTGGTGAGGCAAGCGGGCAAAAGCCGCCCTGCCGCCCCGGCGCTATGTCCAAGCCTTCCCTAGAATCATGAACTTGTGTATAGCTCTGCCCACCCGAACAAGCAAAGGAGGCACTGGCCACTAAACTGCCTGCCTGCCCACATTCAAAACAAGCCTCCTCCTCTCTCCCCACATGGGCTCTTTGAAGGGGGAGGGAAGGTCTCTCCCAAGACCTGCTTCCTTTACCTTGCGGCACAGTTCCAGGATGGCGGGATATTTTTTTTGCCAGTATAGGAGCATGCCCTTGACTCCTGCCTTCCTGTTGCCTCCAGCCCCGCAGAACCTCCCCGCCACCCCACCGACCGGGGGACACTCCTGGCTGCAGTTGGCTTTCTCCTAGCCATCCTTCCTGGCTGCGCCCCCAGAGCAGTTACATGGTGGCGGCGCGCGGGCTGCTGTCTGACCCAGGGCCCACCCGGACACCTGGAGAAGAAGGATCACCAGGAGAAAGCCAACTGCTGCCGGCAACAGGGCATGAAGGAGCGGCCGACCAGAGAGCAGGTGCAACAGCAGAGAAGGCCCTTCTCCTGCACCCCACCAGTCGAAATAATCGGGTGGATGGGACCGGCAGAATATTTGTTTTGCATCGAACTGTGAATAATTAATATTTGCCTGAAGTCACAAGTGGTTTTAATTTAAAACTTCCCAACTCAGCTGCAAGAATTCAGAGGGAAGGAAGAACATTCTCTCTCTCTCTCTCTTCTTCCCTCCCTCCCTCCCTTTCTTTCTCTCCCTCTCACCTCTTGCTCTCTTTTTCCCTATCTCTCCCCCAACTCCCTCTCTCTCTCTTCCTCCACCTCTCTTTCTCTCCCTCTCCCCCTCTTGCTCTCTTTTTCCCTATCTCTCCCCCAATTCCGATTCCCCCCTCTCTCCCTCCCTCTCCCCCTCTCTTTTTACTTACCTCTCTCTTCCCCCTTTCCCTCTCTTCCCCTATCTCTCCCTCCATTCCTCCCTCTTTTTCCCTCCCTCCACCTCCTCCCTCTCCCTTTCCCTCTCTTTTCCCTCTCTCTTCCTCCCTCCCTTTCCCTTTCTCTCTTCCCCCCTCTCTCTGTCTCCCTCTCTTCCCCTATCTCTCCCTCCCTCTTTTTCCCTCTCTCTCTTTCCTCCTCTTTCCCTCCCTCCCTCTCCCTCTCTCTTTCCTCTTTTTCATGCTCCCTCCCTCTTCCTCTTCCTCTTCCTCTCCCTCCCTCTCCCTTTCCCTATATATCTCTCCCCCCCTCTCTCCCCCTCTCCCCCCGCTCTCTTCCCTATCTCTCATACTGTCTCTCATTTATCAGACATCCAGAATTCTCCAACCTAGATGTCATAGCCATATTTAACTATAATTTATTGGAGGGGGGGGGGAACCCCCACAATTTTCTGGATTCACACAACCTGCTAAGCTACAGATACTCCTTGACTTACTACCACAACTGAGCTCAACATTTCTGTGGTTAAGTGAGACACCTGTTAAGTGAGTTTTGCCCCATTTTATGACCTTTCTCAAACACAGTTGTTAAGTGAATTACTGCAGTTGATAAGTTAGTAACCTAGTTAAGTGAATCTGGCTTCCCCGTTTTGTCAGGACATCACAAAACTTGGGATATAGCAACAGTCACAAGTATGAACCTGTTGCCAAGCATCTGAATTTGAATCGCACACTCATGGGGGTGCTGCAAAGGTCGTAACTGTGAAAAACGGTCATAAGTCACTTTTTTCAATGCCATTCTACCTTTGAATGGCCACTTAATGTACTGTGGTTAAGTCGAGGCCTATCTGTGCTCTATAGCTTATGTTACATATGAGCCCTTTCTGTGGGAATTTATCGTTTCAAATTAAAATCCATTATTCCGACACAAAGCCCTTGATTCTGGCTTTGATCTATTATCTCATAAATCCCTTATGAAAGATGTCTTGATATTTTTTTTTTAGCCCGAGGTTTGAAAAGAAGAGGCAACTGTTAATTTTATGTAATTGGCTCCTTAAAGGAGCTGCAATTTTTTCAGGCATAAATAGAAATCTAGAAGCAAAAAAAAATGAGCTATTTTAATGAACAGCAGAGAATTTGTTTTCCAAATTATTTTTGAAGCATTTACAGCCCTCTTACGTAGTACCTCCCTATGTCAAAAATAAATACCCTTTTAACATTATTGGTGATGTTTATTCTGTAAGCAACTACAGCTGTTTCCTTGGAAAAGAGCTCTAAAATAATGAGGAGTCCTCTAAAAATTTGATTAGACAGCAGAAGACTTGTAATTAAAGCTAATGCTTTTTTTTTTAACCAAGAAGAGGATGGCATCACAAAACAGGAAATAACAATTTTCAAAGAGTACAGCTGTTTGTTTGACTCTACTGCTGCTGAAAATTGGTGGATCTGAATTTAATGTGTTTTGATTGTCAAGGGTCAGAATGACAGTTGGGCCCAGATTGATCTGGTTTAGAGATGAGGAATTAGGATAAACATTTCACATCCATGGATTTGTGAAATGCCATCCATCCCAGGGTCAAATTTAATATAAATGAAAATTTCAACTTGTTAAACTTGCTTTAAAAGTTTGGGAGCTTGTTTGTTAAGACCAACTGCATGTTGAGTTAATTTTGTTATATGGAATGTGGATTTGCAACTTCTACATGATTATTTATGAGGTAAAATTTTAGCCTGAAATTAGATTTTCTGTTATTAATCCCAATTTTTAAAATTGGGGAACGTTATGCTACCCAGAATTGGCTGATTGGAATAGCCTTTAAGCTCCATAGGTTATGGATCTCAAACACTTTGGCCGCAGCCCACTACTAGGCCGTGAGCTGTTTGAAGCCAGGTCACGGGAGAAATGGGCAAGCACGCATGCCTGAAGCTCCACTCTCACATGCGACGAGCAAGTGCCTAACACTTGTGTGAGAGGAGCATTGCGCATGAGTGCAAGCATCCTCTGCATCAGGGGTGGGTTTCTCACCCCGTTCCAACCAGTTCGGTTGGAATGGGGCCAGCGGTGTCCTCGTGCACACGCGCGGTGCACGCATGCGTACTAGCGTCTGCGCGATGCTCCAGCTGCTCCTGGATGATCGCGCAGGCGCTGTATGCGTCCTACGCATGCGTGAAAGCGCAGAACTCGTCAAAACCGGGTAAGGACCGCGGGCGGGCGGGCGCGCCCTTCGCCGTTCCCAGAAGTTACTTACTTCTGGGTTCGGTGACCAACCGGTTCGCAGGGACCGCCGCAAACTGGTTGAAACCCACCCCTGCTCTGCATGCACACAAAACTCCATTTGTGCAAGTGGAGGGCATACACATGCCGCTCACCAGTGGTGGGTTTCAAAAATTTTTAGAACCTCTTCTGTAGATGTGGCCTGCTTTGTGGGAGTGGCTTGCCAGCCATGTGACTGGGTGGGAGTGGCCAACTTGTAAAATGTTAGATACTAGCAACTGTTATAATGGTTTCCACCAAGGTCCTCTGTTCCGGCAGGAACAGAGGTTTAATCTCATTGGTTGAAGGGTCTGACAGCTCCCTATAAAAGGGCTGCTGTCAGACTGAACCTTTGCTAGATTATACATACTTGTTCTGTTACAATAAAGAGCTGTTGTTGCCTAAGCCTGAGTGTGCCTTTCCATTACCCTATCTAACAACAATGCTCTTGCTTAGCAACCAAAATGTTGGCTCAGAAACTCTGGCATTTGAAGCAAGTCTTAGAGCTGTCAAGTTACAAGACCCTTGCACCTCTAACCCTTTAGAAAAAAAAACCCAGGGGTGTTCAAACTTGACAGCTTTAAGACTTGTGGACTTCAACTCCCAGAATTCCTCCTCTCGCTCTTCCTCTTGATGTGCGGAACGGTGTGGGGAGGGAGCTGGAACCGGTTCTAAACAGCACTGTAGATTTGTGGAACCTCTTCTATAGAAGAGGTTAGAACTGTCAGGAACCCACCCCTGCCGCTCACACAATTGGAGCTGTGAGCATATGCGCATGTGCCTGCCACTCACATGCGCCCCCCAGGCCAGGCCGCCAAGCTCAAAACCTTAGGGACCGCTACCATAGGTGACTAAGTAAACTTACTCAGCATTTTTAAAAGGTACACATTCGTAAACAAGTAGTCCTCAACGTATGATTGCACTTGGGACTGGAATTTTATTTGTAAGTGACAATTTTTCAACCATTTTAATGGCAGTCATTCAACATATCCTGCAGTCATAAATCCAAATCATAGAATTGTTAAGCATCTTGTCTTGCTTTCTCGTTTATTTTCCAAAGCACCAGAAAGCAGAACAAGAAACAATGGATGGAAACCAAGCAAGGAGAGAAGCAACCTGGAATTAAGGAGAAGCTTCCTAACAGTGAGGACAATGAACCAATGGAACAGCTTTGCCTCCAGAAGTTGTGGGTGCTTCATCAATGAAGAGTTTTAAGAAGAGACTGGAAAGCCACTTGCCTGTAATGGTATAAGGTCTCCTGCTTGATCTCGGGGCTGGACTAGAAGACCTCCAAGGCCACTTCCAGCTCTATTCTGATTGATTAAATATCCATTCTACCAAATGGGCATTAAATTCTGGTCACGAGACCATGAGGACACTGCAACCAGTTGTATGTGTGTACTGGTTGCCAAGTGCACCAAACGCAGTCATGTGACTGTAAGTGGATGATGCGTGATTTTACAATGTCCGGAAGTGTTTTGTTGTTAAATGAAGGGTCATAGGTCAAGGGCTTCCTCTAAGTCAGCTTTAGGGAACTTTCTTTAAGGGATCTGGTACTCCATAGGCATCAAGGAGGGCGGAAGCAAAGGATGTGTTGTGATACCACAGTGCAAATTTTCACTCCTTTTGAACTTGCACTGTATTCCATGGAAATTTGTAAGGAGCGAGACTGAGCTGCAAAGTCACAACAAACATTTGTCATTATTGAATCACTGTTTATAGAGGGTGCTTCTGAAGGCCATGTTATTTCAAGCTAGAGAAAGAAAACAATATTTTCTGAGTGGAAAATTGAAGCATAGCCGGTGCTACCTACCTTTAGATCTAAGAGTGGATAAGAATTGGTAATTCTTTAGGTTTGGTATTATTTAGGTCTCTCGTATATCTAGATAGCAGCCAGTTAGAATTCTATGCCACTCTTACAACCCATTTATTAAAGAACTCTTTTATTACTCATCTGGATTTTTTGCAATCTGGATATGTAGCCCTAATAATCTTCAGGACTCTTTAGTCCATTGTAGAAGACTTAAACAACTCCCACAAGGCTGCCCATTATCACCATTATTATTTTTGTTTTAACATTAGAAGTTTTAAATAAAAATGTCAGAGAAGCAAAAGAAATAAAAGGAATGAAAATTAAAAAGGAAGAATACAAGCTACAAGCATACGCAAATGACTTGGTCTTTATCCTAGATGATCCATTAGAAACAGCACCTAAACTGATAGAAAGAATAGAAGAATATGGGAAAGTAGCAGGATTGAAAATAAATAAAGACAAAACGAAGATCTTGACAAAGAATATACCAACAAGACAAAAGGAAGAGTTGGTGGAAACTTTGGAGATGCAAGTTACGAATAAGGTTAAATATATGGGGATATATTTAACAGCAAGATGCAGTGCTCTCAAAGATAACAACTACTATAAACTTAAACAACAAATTGCGATGGATTTGAAGAAATGGGAAAATTTACAATTATCAATGATAGGGAGAATATCTACAATTAAAATGAACATTCTACCTAGAATCTTATATCTGTTCCAGATGATTCCAATTAGACTAGGGAAGGAATTTTTCGATGACTTAAATAAAATAGTGTTGAAGTACATATGGCAGGGGGGAAAAGCAAGAAAAAAATTAAAATTGTTACAAGATGCAAGAATAAGAGGACGATTGGGTCTGCCCAACTGGGAACTATACTATCAGGCTGCAAGTTTGATGTGGGTTAAAGAATGGATAACACTAAGGAATACCAGATTATTGACTCTTGAAGGACATCATTGTTGGGTTGGCATGCCTTTTTATGGTACAAGGGAACTAAAACACAGGGGTATTTTAGAAGACATTACCTACGGGAGGCCTTGCTATTAAATTGGGAGAAAGTTAAAAGACAATATTATTTAAAAATTCCAGTCTGGCTATCAACGATTGAAGCTTTTTAATACGCAATAATATACAAAAAGGAACAAACAGTTAGATATGCTGAAATATTGAATGCAGGGGGTGAACTTAAATCTATGCAAGAATTGGAAAAGGAAGGTATAACGATGAATTGGTTTTCATACATGCAAATACAAGCTAGATATGACGATTGTAAAGAGAAAGGTTTTTATGATAAAATGACAGAGTTAGATATAATTTTAATGGGTACTGATGAAAAAGTAATTTAAAAACTTTATGGACACTTACTAGAGGTTAAATTAGAAGAAGAACAAGTTAAAGGAACTATGATAGCCTGGAGAAAAATTTGGGGCATGGGATTGAACTAGAGAAGTGGCAGAAACGGTGGTCTCAAAACTACAAAATGACAATGTCAACAACATATAAAGAAAATTTGTATAAGATGTTTTACAGGTGGCATCTACCCCTGACGAGAATAGCAAGAATATTCAAGAATAAATCAGAAAAGTGTTGGAAATGTCATCAGATACCCGGTTCATATTACCATATGTGGTGGACTTGCGTAGAAGCTAAGAGATATTGGACTAAGATCCACATGTGGTTGGAGAAAATGACAAAAAAACACAGACTTTAAACCAGAGACTTTTTTATTGGGAATTATACCAGAAATATACAACAAAGATTTGAAATATTTGATTGTAAATGTTTTAACAGCAGCTAGAATAGTATTTGCAAAAAATTGGAAAAATGAGAAAATACCAACGCAGAAGGAAATTATCCAGAAAATAATGGAATGTGCAGAAATGAATAAATTGACATTTGAAATTAGAGAACAAGAAGATGAAAAATTTTATAAGGTTTGGGATTTGTTTTATCAATGGTTAGATAAAAAACCATGGTAATGGAAAATATTGACGATTTTTTTATATTTTAAGAATAATAGAATGATATATGCAATACTATAAGGATTTAGCATTGTTAAACAGATTAGAATGATGTAATGGAATGATGTTGTATGCATGAATTCAATATTTAGAATATTCTATTTAAAATTAAGGAATAATAATTATAGTTGAAGAATTGATATATAACAGCCAGGTACTTATGTTTATCTATTGAACAATTTGTGGTTTGATATATAATTATAAGTGGTGACCATGGAAAGGATGCACAAAACTTTGTAACCAAATGACACACTATATGAAATGGGAAGATTGTATATGTTTATGTTTTTGTTTGTCTTTGTCTGTTTAAAAAAATTAAAAAACTTTTTTTTAAAAAAACAACTCCCATTGTTGCAGTCTCCTGGTTTCTCTTTTAAGTAAAGAGGATGAGTAATCAACTATGCATGGCAATGTCTCAATGTGAAGTGTTCCTTTCATGTACTTGCAGGTAACATCATGACCCAAGTACCAAAGAGTGGAGCTTTTGTTGTGAAGCTATGGCACTTCATGTTGGCAGTTTGGCTAGGAACGGATGTCTGTGCTGATAAAGTGACAATAGGGCTTAAGCTGTCTCCCTAGTAGTCTGAAGACAAGAGGAAGGCAGTGACATAGGGATCAGGCGTAAAATAGAGATGGTTAGTGATAAGTGTGGAGAGACTCAGAGAAGTACCAATCCCTACAATTTGTTTTGGATGTCCATGGAGATTCTCAATCAATCTACCTGGATCTTGTCTTTGGGGTTTCTTAAGATGTTGGCTATTTTTTGGTTAGTGCTGAAGGCTGTCTTGATATTGTGCTTGTGGAGAATTTTGCTGATTTTAGCTGTGGTGTCTTTGATGTAAGGGAGGAGGGCAATGGCATTGCCCTGTTCTGTGTCTTGGTTTTTTGGGCGAGACTTCCTTTGGATAAGGTTGATAATTGTTCTTCTTTGGAATCTGTTGGAGATAAATAGGTTTGTGAGAGTGTGTAATTCAGAATTACACACTCTCACAAACGTATTAATCTTTAAATTGCTGAGGTTGAGAAACACCGTTTTAGACTCTCTTTGACAGGGTGACATGTCCATGGCAGGCCCCGTAGAGAACTAGACAAATGTTTAGATGAATGGCTAGAATGTCTAGACATTCAAGATGTTTAGACATTCAAACTATCGTTAGAAACATGTCGCCAATCTAAAATTACTTTTACTGCCATTTATTCTCAGTGACCTGCAATTCAGGCTCACCTTTGAAGATGCTACAAGATTTTTGTGAGCATCACTTTTTCTTCCTGTTTATTGACTCTCGCAAGGCTTGCACCACAAGGCTCCGTAGCACCAATCAGCATCAGAAACAAAGATCTAGTCTGATCATCTTGCAATGGACTTCCCAAATAACCATCCACGCCTTGTACCTTAGCATCTAAATGATTGCAGTCATGTAACTATGCAAGTGACGTAACATTCTGGTTGCTGGAATTCTTCTCAGGAATTCTGGAGGTTCTTTCTCAATCAAGCTGGGGAGGCCATAAAGGGCAGTGCGCGCGTGTGCACGCACGCGCGCGCACACACACACAGGCTATTACCTAATCCAGGGTTGGGGAACTACAGCCATTTTACAATCTGCAAACGTCAACTCCCACAATTGCTGAGCCAACATGGCTCAGGAATTATGGGAGTTGAACGTCAACTCCCACAATTGCTGAGCCAACATGGCTCAGGAATTATGGGAGTTGACGTTTGCAGATCGTATAAGAGCCATAATTCCCCATCCCTACTCTAGTCCTTCCCTTCAACTCTAATATTCTTTTTTCAGTGAAAAGGTACAAATGCCCTCAAGCTCTCTTCCTACAATTACCTCACACTTCCATGTTATTTTCTTGGCAACAGATTCAGAAGTAGATTGAATTTGAATATCTCTGTGTGCACTCGTAAATATATGTGCCTTCAACTAATTGCTTACTCTTGGCAATTGCCTCAACTAGTCCCTGGAGGTTCCTTGACAAGATTTCAACAATGGTTTGCCACTGCCTGCTTCCCAGGGCTGTAAAAAAGGGATTGACATAAAGTCACCCAGAATAGCAGAAGAACAAAGTTGGAAGGGACCCTGGAGGTCTTCTAGTCCAGCTGGATTCATGTCTCAGGCAAGAGCTAGAACTCATAGTCTCCCCATTTCTACCCTGGTGCTAACTACTGCACCAAATTGGTTTTCTGTCTGAAATAGACAGCAATACTTAGCTGCTAAGAATAGTGTTGGGAAACAACATTCTCAGTTCCAGAGAAATTTGATGTCAGGGTTCCAAAAAACACCCCCAATGAAATAAAACTCGGAGGCTTGAGTTTCCTCAAAGTTCCACTTTATTAGAGATGTCATGTTCGCACAACTGGGAAAACCCAAATCTGACAGCTTGCAGGTTTTCCCACCCAGCTGAAAGTTCAAGATCCTGCCCCCACACCCAAAAGTCCATCTCATGGTCCAATCTTCCACTGCCACGCTGGCAGCTTCCACCCATCCAGTTTCGGCCAGGTGCGGAGACAAAGATGACCTTGGCTTTCTAAGAAGAATGTTATTATGGCTACATATCACCCAACTCCGTATAATTTCCCCCTCTCACTTTCCCACAAAATAAATAGTAGAAAGTGTGGCAGGCCCCAAATCCAAAAGAAAAGATGGATTGCCAGCATGACATTTCATAGGAAAATTAATTGCATGAAAGGGTTTGTTGGAGTACTCTACAGTTTATAATACTTCTATGGGATCTCTATATATGCGTGTCATGATCTTGTTCTGTATCTACAACAGAGCAGCAAAAAAATAATAATAATAATTCAGGATTATAGAACTCCATGGCTCCCCCAGCAACTGAGTTGTTTAAAAGAATGTTGATTATCATATGGCAGACTATATTTATTAAAAGTGCAATTAATAAGGGATGTGTTGTTAATGTATCATAATTGTAGTGTGGAAGTCGATGTTCTGATTGATGAAAATAAAGATACAAGTTTTGCAGAGTTTACTTTTCTGCCATGAGGAAAGAAGCAGTTTCTGGGTGAGCTGCTGATGGATTATCACTAATTCAGAAGCAGAATAATTTCAGAGCAACCTTATGTAGTCCTCAATGTACGACCACAACTGATCCCAAAATTTCTATGGCTAAGTGGGACAGTTGTTAAGTGAGTTTTGCCACATTTTATGACCTTTGTTGCCACAATTCTTAAGTGAATCACTGCAGTCGTTAAGTTAGTCACACATCTATTAAATGAAACTATCTTAGGAAATATTGAAAAGGGAGAATATTATATCTCCCTGGATAAGAAATGGAGAAACATGTTTTTAGGCAGGAAACAGACTCAATAGCCCCCACCTTTGTCAATGTGCCATTAAAATGCCTGAGCCAGGCTATTCTCCATAACAAAGATCTCCCCCCTTCAGCTCCAGGGTGATGGGATTAAGGCATGATAGTATTAGCCCTTTACCTATCTCACTACAGGGCACCTGGAAAGAAGCAAAGCTCATCCAAGCTTAGGACTCAAAAGACATACAACCTACAAAGTTAGCTCACATCCCTCGCCCCCAGGAGTCTGACAACCAATCAGAATACATTTCTTACACAGGAACAGGAAACAGAGAGGTGGGGCCGAACAGAGAGCATAAAAACCTCAGGAACTCTCAGCAAGATCCTTCTTTTTCTTCTTCAACCAACATCTTGAAGCATGTGATCATCTTTTTTCCCAGGACCTCAAACCATGTCGTCCTGTTCACCAGTAAAATCATCTTTCCAAGCACCCTCAAGGTTTGCGGTGTCTTTTTCCCCACTTGGAACTGAACCCAGATGGACATACCTTCCAACACATGCTTATGCAATGGTTAGCACTCTCTTGGCATTAGATAAGGGTCAACAAAACTGAAGAGGAATTGGACATAGTCTTTTTGTGGCTACATAGAGATTCTAGGCTGATTCCTCTTTTGATTCTGCCCCAGGCTCCGTCATTCCTCCTACAACATAAACAAAAGTCGAGAGGTGGCCCTAGCCTTTGTCTTTACCAAGTGCACTTCGAAGTAGAACATCTGCATTTGGGAGACAATAAGGAAACTGAATCATTTGCCTGAGGCAGGTGGACTGAAAGATCTCCAGAATTATGGTCTTAGTCCCTCCACCAAGTTTCATACCACAGAAAGGCGTGCCCGAGATTTGACAAACAACTTAAGAATTGCACGCAATGGGTTCTCCTGATGTGGAAAGTACAATGTGACTGGGCAGAACCTTCAGACATGGCAACAGAGGAATGGATTTTGGCAATAGGACCAGCAATGCCATGCTGGAAATTTTCTTTAGGAAGATCCATGTGGTCCCTTTCAATCCACAATTCATTGAATCTAAGGATTAAAGACAAGGCAAACAATTCCACCAGAGTTCTCACTCAAGATGCGAATGACCAGGTTCAAATTATCCTATTTTAGCCACATGATGAGAAGATCCAGGTCTCTGGAAAAGACTCAGATGGAGGAGAAAATGGAAGGAAGGGGACAGACAGGGGATGGACTTAAGTTATGGCGAATGGGATGGCAATGTGTACACCATTGGAAGTCCTGGTTAGGGACACATCTTCAGGAGAAAAATCAATATATGTGGTCTCTAAGAGTCAACACCTATTCAATGGCACAAAATAAATCTTGAACAAGAGAGAATAACAGAGTTGGAAGGAACCTTGGAGGTCTTCTAGTCCGATCCCCTAATCAAGCAGGAGACCCTGTACCATTTCAGATGAATGATTGTCCGATCTCTTCTTTAAAATCTCAAATGACAAAGCACCCACGTTCTTCACAATAGCCATGAAGTGACAATAGGCATGAAGTGATGGGAAATCTTTTTTATGTGATGAGTAGCTTTTTCCTCATTAATTCTGTTGGTGGGAAGGCACCTTTGGAAATCTCATAATGTCCAAGTAAGCCCTAACTCAGGTAATCAATTAGCCCTTGTAATTAATGGTTGCAGAGTTGACAGCATAATCAATCAACCCAGAATCATAAATCTAGGATTCCAAAGATTCGAATTTTTTTTTTAATTCGAAAAGAGCCCTCAACTCTGTTGGGAGGAATTTTTTTATTTAATTACTGTGTTCTGACCCAGAACCATTTTAATCCGTAATGGTTGTGAGCGTTGCTGAGTCATTTGCGTGGGCAAACCGTACTGCAATTTATTGCTGAGTCATTTGGAAGAATAACTGATCCGTTCAGTGATTTGACTCATTTCGGAAAATAAAATGGTCTGTTCTGAATTAGAGAGAAAGGGAACCATTAAAAAAAACTGCCACTGTGTTCATTGGAAAAGCTGCAGGGCAAAAACACTTGCTCACTGCAGCTTATTACCATGTGTGTTTACATAAAATTCATACAAAAATGGCACCCACCTAGGAAGACATGTTTTAACTTGTGTGAAGTTTGTGGGTTTTTGTTTTGTTTTGTTTGAGGGAAGATTTTTTTCATGGATGCTTTTGTGAATTAGAAGGAATGAGAGATGTAGGGCAGTCAAGGATATCAGCGTTTTAGTGGAAAGAAGATTAAGGATTAAGAAGGAGCTGTCCATTGCAAGATATGATGGATGCTGCACATGGAAATCGGGTTTAGAAAGTGATGGGTGAATGGTGGGACACTGGGTGATAAAAGGGAAGAAAAAGATGTGTCTAATCAGATCCGGAGCTCAGCTGAAGTGTTTGTGTGTTGGCGTTGAGTTACAACCAGACAGGGGACAAGAACAGCTGGAAGAATTTGTGATTTCCTCTTGGAGCAGCAGACTCGAAGAGGAGACAATGTGAGGGGTTGTTAGAGAAGTGAGAATGATATCCCAGTCAGAAAACAAAATTCATGTGGTAAATTAGAAGCCTCCAAACATGGCAATGTGAAGACTTGTGGACTTCAATTCCCCCATCAGCCATTTAGTATATACTGACTTGATAAACCATCTTGGGAAATAACTTTGATAAGCGGTTTTATCCACATGACTGTGACATACTGATGCTTTATCTAGGCATTACCTAGAATACTACCTGTCAGGATTAAAAAATCCTCTTGACAACAAAGTTTTCATTTTAGAATAACTTCATATACGTAGGATAGGTCTGGTTGCAAAGGCTGGTGTGCTTGATGCATCTTGGAGAACAAATTTGAATTTGTTCAAGTAAGAGGCCTTCAGTAGATCCTACAGTTCTACTCTGTAGACTTGTAATTTTTTTTGCCATAAAACATTTAATACAGTTTATGCAGTGCAAGGACTTCTGTGGTCTTATTTCTGCAGGGAACCTCTTTGGGATCTCAACTTACGACCACAATTGAGCCCAAAATTTCTGTTCTTAAGTGAGACAGTTGTTCAGTGATTTTTACCCCATTCATGGCCTTTCTTGCAACAGTTGTTAAGTGAATCTATGCAGCCATTAAGTTAGTAACCCATTTGTTAAATGAATCTGGTTTCCCCATTGATTTTCCTTGTCATGGAAAGGAATATTTTCAGGATACTGCAACCGTCATAAACATGAGTCAATGGCCAAGTGGCTGAATTTTGATCAAGTGACTATGGCAATGCTCCAATGGTCGCAAGTATGAAAACCGGTCATAAGTCCCTTTTTGCGGTACCAAATAGTCAGTAAAGAATCTGTTGTAAGTCAAGGACAACCTGTTCAGACATATTGACATAAAAATCCTCCCATTCAAATATCAAAGAAAAACTTATATTTCTTCAATGTCAGACGCTGAATTCCAGACTATTGATGAATTAGATCCTTTCATTTACTTCTCGGTGGTTCAAACCAAATCGCGCAAGTATAATAATATTTTGGTTGATTGATTATGTGCCTTCAAGGTGGTGTTGACTCTGAGTGACCACAGATAGATTTTCTCTAAGATATTCCTAATCTGTTCCTTCAAGTCATCCAACAGGGCTCCCAACACCATCATAATTGAATCCATTCCCCTTTGATCATCCTCTTCTTCTCTTCCCTTTCACCTTTCCCAGCATTAGGGCCTTCTCTAGAGAGCTGAGTCCAGAGGTGGGTTCCTAATGGTTCGGACAGGTTCGGCCGAGTAGGCTTGCCACGCCCCTGAACTATTCTCTCGGCGGCACCATAGAAGGCGTCATCTTGTTTTTTGCTTCTGCACATGCGCAGAAGCAATTTTTTTACTACTGCGCATGCACGCATAGCGCACAGGCACAGTGCGTCCCTGAGCAAACCGGCAGTAACAGCAACCGGAACCTACCCCTGGCTGAGTCCTTGCATAATGTGGATAATCTGAGCCTGGTCCTTTTTGCCTTAAGGGAGAACACTGGGTTGACTTTCTATCATCCATCGGTTTGTTTTCTTAGCAGTCCATGCTGTTCTCAGGAATCATTTCCAAATTCCAAATCCAGTATGAGTTTATAGCTTGAGCATTAAACTTTAGTTCATGCTTCCCCATGGCGTACCAATGCTCTACGGTGCAGGACGAGGTAAGCTATAAACTCACAAAGATGACTGTGTGGGTGAACCTATGGGCCAATCCCAAGATGCAGATAGATACTAATAATAAAGATATAATTAGCGATAAGGAGAAATGAGGGAAAGAGTTTCTCCCTTCTTGTAGACTAGAGCATGCTTGATATGCTAAGAAGGACAAAAGGCCCATATTTCAAAATATTACCACACTGGGGTTTTACTGGGACAAAAGTCATGGAAATTAAACAGGCTTGTGGTTATGGTTTCAGCCTTGCAAGATTGATCTCAGCCTTATCCGGAGAAGAAGCACACCTAGAAAGACTCGCTCTAATTTTATTGTAAGGTTACATTCACATAATCTTGCAACTCTTTCCCCACCTTGCCTTTACAATCCAAGAAGCTAAGGAAGGTCCCTTCTGAGATATTTGCCACACACCCCATTCCTTCTTCCGACTCAGCAACTGCTTTTATGACCTTTGTCTAATCTGCCACTCTTCCTCCTGTCTCCCAAGGTCATTCTCACATACCATTACAGAGGAGAATATCACAGGAGTCCAGAGTGCAGAGGAGAACAACAAAAATGATTAGGGGACTGGAGGCTAAAGCATATAAAGAACAGTTGCAGGAACTGGGTATATCTAGTTTAATGAAAAGAAGGACCAAGGGAGACATGACAGCAGTGTTCCAATATCTCGGGGGCTGCCACAAAGAAGAGGGAGTCAAACTATTCTCCAAGGCACCTGAAGGCAGGGCAAGAAGTAATGGATGGAAACTAATCAAGGAGAGCCTAGAACTAAGGATAAATTTCCTGACAGAACAATTAATCTGTGGAACAACTTGCCTCCAGAAGTTGTAGATACTCTAACACTAGAGTTTTATAAGAAGACATTGGACAACCATTTGTCTAAAATGGTATAGGGTTTCCTGCTTGAACAAGGGGTTGGACTAGAAGACTTCCAAGGTCCTTTCCAATTCAGTTACTTTGTTAAAAGCAAGGAGGGGCACACTGCCAGAGACAACCATACAATTCTGCTACAAACTCCATAGAGCTAGGATGGAGTCATCAAACCAAGTCATCCAATTTTGTCAGCAATATTTTTATCACTCCAGAAGTGGTGGTTGACGAATATGAAAAAGCTTGTGTTCCTTGATTGGTGAACATCCTAAGGAGAAGCTGATTTGAGTTCAAAAATTATATTGAAGGCACATCACCATCAAAAATTAGCAACTCTATAGACAGGAATCTGGAATAAGCAACATTTCATCCAAGAGGCACTATATACTTATAAATGATTCTAAAATGGTTCTCTGTTCCTGTAGGACCATTCATCACAACTCTAAGACTGTATCAAAATAAGGTCAGGAATAATCCAGGTGAGAAAGAGGGATCTATTAGAAGCTAATTAAAGAGACACCTCATTCCCCAGATGTACAGATGATCTCTTGTTCAATAAATTGGAGGTACGATCTATATTGTGCCAAACCATTGGTCCATCCCAGCTGGTTATGTTAATACTTGTTAGCAAACCTTATTCTCCATTTCACAATAAGAACAGGGTGTTGTTTGATGACCTACAAATGATAGAGATTGATCCCAGAATGTTCTACGTGATCGGAAGATGTTCTATCCCAGCGTGACTATCTTTTCCCAAAATATTTTCCATCAGGGAGATGCTCAACTCTATAGTTATGAAGAACCAATTTTAGCTAGGTGGGATGCTAAGTTCATGTACCTTCCTTTCATATTCAGATGGGTGCTTAGGATTTTTTTTAAAGCACCAGATGCAGAACTTGGGGGGGGGAGAGAAAATTAAAAAATGATTCTATTTATTTTTAATTTTTATTTATTTATGTCAGACCTGCTGTGTTAAACTACACAACTTAAACTGCATCCAATTTTAGATGCCACGATGTAAAAAGAGACTCTAGAAAGAGTGCAGAGAAGAGCAATAAAGAGGATTAGGGGACTGGAGACTAAAACATAGGAAGAACGGTTGCAGGAACTGGGGTCTGTCTAGTTGAATGAAAAGAAGGACTAGGGGAGACATGATAGCAGTGTTCCAATATCTCAGGGGTTGCCACAAAGAAGAGGAAGTCAAACTATTTTCCAAGGCACCTGAGGGTAGAACAAGAAGCAATGGGTGGAAACTAATCAAGCAACTTAGAACTGAGGAGAAATTTCCTGACAGTGAGAACAATTAATCAGTGGAACAGAAGTTGCCTCCAGAAGTTGTGAATGCCCCAACACTGGAAGTCTTTAAGAAGATGTTGGATAGCCATTTGTCTGGAATGCTATAGGATTTCCTGCCTAAGCAGGGGGTTGGACTAGAAGACTTCCAAGTCTATTCTATTCTATTCTATTCTATTTGATTTGATTCGTCTAAAGAGAAATGATCCTTGGCTCCATTTGTTGAGAAAAGTATATTTTTTAGACATCAAGTGTATTGCATAATGCATAGGCAGGACTGAGAATTGCACGCCAAAATGCCTTAAATCTCCTTTTCCCTCCCTTAACTGACTCTCCTTTTCCATCCAAGTGCAACCAATTAGGTTCAGGCAAGGTGTTTTCATAACGATCAGTCCAAGCACAGATCAGTCCAAGCACAGTTCGGTATGCAGCCCCCTCCTTCTTCCAGCTGGGTGACCTTCAGGCAGCATCTTGAGAAGATACAGCACTTGCTGTTGTTCCCCACTTCCTCCCCCCTCCTCACAGTTCATGGCAGTCTGTCACTGCAGAGCAGCGAAGCAGCAAGGAGGCAGCTGACAATTTATTTCTATAGCTGCCCAACCAAGTGACTCTGAGCAGCTACAGAAATTGAACAAACAGACATAAATATTCCATACAGAAGCAGAGTAACAGAGTTGGAAGGGATCTTGGAGATCTAGTCCAACCCAAGCAGGATTGATTGATTGATTTAATCAATTCATCAGTTGTTCAATTATCAAGAAGGGTCAGTGTGACATGCAAAACAGTTTCATAGATTTGGAAGGGAATATCTGGTCCAAACGTCTGCTTAATGGAGGAATTACTAAAGCATCTCTGGCAGAATTAGGTCTCCATTGATCAACCTGCATGCTGCTGAAATCCTGAAGCATCTCTGGACAGCTAACCCAATAGGATTAAAATGCTTAAGGAAAAATAGCAAATATAAAAGTAACCAAATGACCAAATCCACAAGAGAAAAACGCCAAGAAAAGGACACCTACAAGCACTTATTGCTTTTGGGTAGTTAGATTCTTTATGTTTATCAGTTCATTTGCTCCTTTGGCTCAATTGAGAAGTTGAAAAAAGCATTTACACCTAATTGCCAAGAAAACCATATGAATATTTCCAAGTAAGTCATAGGGGCTTGACTGAAGAACATATTTACTTACTTTACTTATTCTTATTATACTGCAACCTGTTTCTTTTTTTAAGGAAGGTTATGCTTTTTTTTTAAAAAAAGAAGATGTTTTCAAACAGAAGTTGAATGTTCGATCCATAGCTGGGCTTGTAGAACAGCATTCCTTTGAGGTACTGTACATGTCTCAGCCACGTTAAGTTTTCATAAAGCCATAAAATCTCCATCAAAGTAAACATCTAGTGCAAGGGTGTCAAACTCAAGGTCTGGAGGCAGGATCCAGCCTGCTGAGTGCTTAGATCTGGCCCGCTGGGCTGCCCTGGAAACAACAAAGGACCAGCCCGTGGTGCTTTTGCCAGTGAAAACCGTGACCCGTCAAAACCGCGCTCGACAAAACCGCGCTCGACGAAAGCGCGTACCTGACGTCATCAGCAGCGCGACGAAAAAAATTTAAAAATAAATAAAATTAAAATTAAAATAAAATTAAAGCAAGCCGATTCACATAAAGGTAAGGGTTAGGTTTAGGGTTAGGGTTAGGGTTAGGTTAAGGGTTAGGGTTAGGTTTAGGGTTACGTTAAGCGTTAGGGTTAGGTTTAGCGTTAGGTTAAGGGTTACCGTTAGGTTTAGCGTTAGGTTAAGGGTTAGGTTTAGGGTTAGGTTAAGGGTTAGGTTTAGGGTTAGGTTTAGGGTTAGGTTTGGGGGGGTTAGGGTAAGGTTTTCGCTTTAATTTTAAATTTACCGCTCACAGCGCGATGTTTTCGTCACGCTGTGATGACGTCACGTACGCGCTTTTGTCGAGCGCGCAATTGTCTACCACGGTTTTGTGGTGGAACCGTGAAAACAGAGCTTAGGAGGGCCGTATGCGGCAAATGATGTTTATTTATTTTTTATTTTGTGAAGCATGTATTAGACAACATATATATGTATAAACATGATTTTGGATACATGAAATGGATACGAATAAAAAGAAACATTAGAACAGGGACGGTAGGGACGTTGGTGCATTTATGCACGCCCCTTACAGACCTCTTAGGAATGGGGTGAGGCAGAGGTGGGTTCCTACCAGTTCATCCCGGTTCAGCCGAGTAGGTAGTAACTCAGCCAGCCATGCCCCCAACTGGTTCTATCAGCGGTGTCATAGGCGGCATCATTTTTATTTTTGCGCATGCGCATGCGCAGAAGCAATTTTTTTACTACTGCACATGCATGGGTAGCATGCATCAACCGCGCACGTGCGTGATGGGCATCCCTGAGTGAACCAGCAGTAACAGAAGCCGGAACCCACCCTTGAAGTGAGGTCAACAGTAGACAGTCTAAGGTTAAAGTTTTTTGGGTTTGGGGAAGAAACCACAAAGTCAGGTAGTGCATTCCAAGCATGGACTGGAGGTGGCGCAGTGGTTAGGGTGCAGTACTGCAGACCACTTCAGCTGACTGTTATCTGCAGTTCAGCGGTTCTAATCTCACCGGCTCAAGGTTGACTCAGCCTTCCATCCTTCCGAGGTGGGTGAAATGAGGACCCAGACTGTGGGGGGCGATATGCTGACTCTGTAAACCGCTTAGAGAGGGCTGAAAGCCCTATGAAGCGGTATATAAGTCTAACTGCTATTGCTATTGTTGCTTAAGTCATATTTTCTGCAGTCGAGTTTGGAGCGGTTTACCTTAAGTTTGTATCTATTGTGTGCTCATATATTGTTGTGTTTGAAGTTGAAGTAGCCATTGACAGGTAGGACATTGTAGCGGATAATTTTATGCACTATGCTTAGGTCAGACCGAAGGCCGCATAGTTCTAAATTGTCTAAGCCCAAAATTTCAAGTCTGGTGGCATCAGGTATTTGGTTGCGAGTGAGTGATATTGAGCTGGCCACGCCCACCCTGGCTGTGCCTGCCCCCCCCCCCCAAGGTCGAACACAACCCTGATGCAGGTTGTAGGATGTAAAGACTTCAACTCCCACAATTCTCCAGCCATGCTGGCTGGGGATTTCTGGGAGTTGAAGTCCACACCTCTTAAATAGCAATAGCAATAGCAGTTAGACTTATATACCGCTTCATAGGGCTTTCAGCCCTCTCTAAGCGGTTTACAGAGTCAGCATATCGCCCCCACAGTCTGGGTCCTCATTTCACCCACCTCGGAAGGATGGAAGGCTGAGTCAACCTTGAGCCGGTGAGATTAGAACCACTGAACTGCAGATAACAGTCAGCTGAAGTGGCCTGCAGTACTGCACCCTAACCACTGCGCCACCTCGGCTCTTAAAGTTGCCAAAGTTGAGAAACACTCATTGGAACTCTAATAAAGTTTATTGAAAGTGTTTATATAACAGGTATAAGGGAGGCAGCCACACAAACAGCCCCAAAGCATCAGAGATATATCTGGGAAAATGTTTTTATGATCTACATTATCAAGGCTGCACAACATTGTGAAAATATCACTTGCATCAAGTTCAGGTCAATTTTTAATACCATGAGAAGAGAACTATCAAGACAGTAAAACACCCCACCCCCTCAGTAATATAGAAAGTAAAACAGAAATAGCTTCCAAGCACCTGAAGGCAGGACAAGAAGTAATGGGTGGGAGATCATTAAAGAGAGATCCAACCTAGAACTAAGAAGAAATTTCCTGACAAGTAAGAACAGTTAATCAGTGGAACGGCTGCCTCTAGAAGTTTAGATCCTCCATCACTGGAGGTTTTCAAGAGGACATTTTTCTGAAATACTATAGGGTTCCCTGAATGAGCTGGGGATTGGATTAGAAGACCTCCAAGGGCCCTTCCAACCCTATTATTCCGTGTTCTAAATTCAAGGTGGCTGTCCTTGATTACAGCAGTGATGAATATACCGTTGGAAGATCCGAAGGACCAGGACAGAGACAGATAAGTTTAGGTAAGTTCTACAAACGTAACTGCTAATAGTTGATACCACCTTGAGGATAAAGAATCAGTCAGAAAATAACCCTGTTAAATCCACAGCATTCAGTTTAAACATTTTCTTTTAATGTTTTAAGGGGACACATCAAATTATTTGTTTGGTACAGAAACATTAAGTAGGTCCTTGGCAAGCCTTTCAAGGACAGAGCATTCTACAAAAAGGCATCATAGCTGAAGAAGTCACTTTTTCTCTCTCTTTTTTAAATAGATGGTGGAGGGACCATGAGAATAGTTTCCATAACAATTGACCCAGCCCATCAGTTAATCATTAGAATTCCTGTTTAATTGCCAGAATGAACAGGGAATCCTAAACTTGCAACCATTCATGAAATGACCATTTTAAAATTACAATGGCACAAAAGTAGGTTGCAATCAAGTCCTTGCGCTTACAACCGTCGTAGCATCCCCCTCGGTCAGTTGATTAAAATTCAAGCACTTTGCAACTGGCATGTATTTACGATGGTTGTCCTGGGGGGGTCATGTGATCACCATTTGTGATCTTCCCCAGCCAGCTTGGGACAAGCAGAGTCAGTGGGGGAAGCTGGATTCGCTTAACGACAGTGTGGTTCACTTAACAACTGTCTTATCTAGTCAACTGTCTTATCAACTACAAAGTTGGACATGACTTACTTAAAAACTGCCTTGAACAGCAGCTAGAACTGTTTTTGCACAACAGCGGAAAAATGAAGAGATCCCTACAGATGAAAATATAATTTTACAAAAATATTGGAATGCACAGAGATGGATAGGCTAACACTCAAAATAAAGGAGAAGGAAGAAACAGAATACTTTTGAACATGGGATTGTTTTACCAATGGTTAGTTAACCGAAACAGAAGTTAGAAACGTAAAAGTTTAAGATATAATGAAGGTTTATTAGTATGGATAAGTTAATATTACTATTGCTATGTGATTATTATCAATGATATGTATGTTATTGTAATAATTATTATTATTATTATTATTTTTCAAAATAATAACATGCTGTTCATGTAGATATTGAGTTTTTATGTTTACTAAAGAAAAATGTATAAATAAAATATTTCAAAAAAACTTGCTTGGCAATCTGGCAATTCTGACCTCACTTGGGGTTGTCAGAAAAGAATTACTTATAGTTGTGAATCTCCTTCCCTTGCCTCAATCAACCTTCCCACCCCAAAGGTCTCTGCAAACCGTTACAAATGCTAATCATATGTAGGTCAGCTCAATTTCATCACATCCATAAAACACATTGAGTCATTGAAATAATCATAATAATGATGATGGTTATTGTTAATAACAGCGGTTATAGCTTCTTCACGGTATATTACACACAGAGATCAGAAAAACGGGACACATGAGAGTTGAAATAGAGGGACCTGTGTGCCGTGTTGGTTGGTTGGCTTTTCTTCCTATATGTTCAGTGTGCATAATATAACTTTACATACAGGAAATTTGAGCAGATTCCATAGCTTCCCTCAGAGGATACAACACTGCAGTGCATTATTTATAATCAACCCCCGAATTCTTTAGGTTTACCCTAAAAGTGTAGGGTGTGAATGAGATTAGACAGATACACAGATATATAATTTCAAATGTATGCATCCAAAAGATAAGAACTTGGAATGACTTCAAATTCTGGTAAAAAAAAACAATCTGATTCTAGCCACAAATGGACAAACTGGATATTGTTTTTGCATCTACTTCCTGTACATTCATGGTCATATTTGCCAGGCTGAGAAGAAACAGAACCCAAGAAATTAATTCATCTTGGATAAACAGTTCATGGTTTAACATGATGCCTGAACCCAAACAGTTATCAGTGAGTTAAGTAACCCCCATAAGACTTTTTAAAAGACAAGTTCAGAGATCAAAGAGGTTAAGACACCTTTTTTATTTATTTATTTATTTATTTATTTGTCTTGTATGCCGCCCACTCCCGGAGGACTCCGGGCGGCTCACAAAAGACAAGGGAAAAGGGGGAACGAGACAAAGACAACATATTAAAAACAAAACCAACATTCACAATTTCTGTGGAGGTAGATGCTTCTCAGCTCCCCCCCAGCCTGCTGGAACAGCCAGGACTTGGTGGCTTTGCGGAAGGCCAGGAGGGTAGTAAGGATCCGGATCTCAACAGGGAGCTCGTTCCAGAGGGCCGGAGCTGCAACAGAGAAGGCTCTCCCCCAGGGAGTCGCCAGCTGACATTGGCTGGCCGATGGAATCCGGAGGAGACCCAACCTGTGCGATCTAATTGGTCTGAGAGAGGTAACCTTTCCCAGTATATTCCAGTTACATTAAATTTCCAGAGAGGCAACTGGACTTTCTTGGGTTTTTCTTGAAGTCGTTTTGCTTCTCATTGAAGAATGATAAAGTTCTTACGGTTCTTGAAGAACTGAAGAAGCTTCTTGGATAGATGTGAAATGCCTTCAAGGAAAATCAAAGAAAGCCCTTTTGAAAAAAAGGTCTCACCTTTGAGACTTTTAGTTATGTAGCATAGAAAGGCACAGACAGCTGTATTATGTTAGATCTCTCACATCTAAGCTCTTATCCAACTTCTAAACAAACCTTAGATGTCAACAAAGAGTTATAAAAATATCTAATAATAGATTTCCCTGGATTTTTTTGCAATTCGGATATGATAGGCTTCAGTTTTCACTTTAGAGACCCTTGAAGAAAGGTGTAGCAAGGTGGATGGATTTAGTTGGGAGATTCGAAAAAACAGATTAGAGAGGATTGTTATGGGGGGGGGAATTATGTGGTCGCTGGGAGTTGAGAATGACTTGATGGCACATAACCAGTCTTGACAAAAAGATTCTATTTTTCTCTTAGTTTTTAATCATTTGTATATAAAATATAAAACATATAGCAATAGCAATAGCAGTAGACTTATATACCGCTTCATAGGGCTTTTAGGCCTCTCTAAGCGGTTTACAGAGAGTCAGCATATTGCCCCCAACAATCTGGGTCCTCATTTTACCCACCTCGGAAGGATGGAGGGCTGAGTCAACCCTGAGCCGGTGAGATTTGAACCGCTGACCTGCTGATCTAGCAGTAGCCTGCAGTGCTGCATTTAACCACTGCGCCACCTTGGCTCTTATATAAGAGAAACATTTATTCTCAAAGGGATAAGGAACCTGTGGACTTTTTGTTCTGACTGAGGCTTCCCAAAAGCATGAAGCAAACTCCTTGTCCGACAAAAACCCCTTTTATTAATTCACTGTGAATTCTGCTCATTCACATACAGCAAAATCTTTCCAGGGAGGATTTACAGTCACCTTATCTGGCTTGGAGAGTTGACAGGCCAATATTTGCAGAACTTGGCAAGGACTAAGCGAACTAATTGTCTCCTGCAACTCCACTCCTTTTTTGCTCCTCTTTTATTTCCTGTGGGAGGGGCCATTCATCGTCCACCTGTGGCCTTACTCCCAAGTCGACCCCTGTTCTGTAGCTGTTCCCTTTTTCTGGCAACTGTGCACACACTGGGAACAGGCTCCAGTTGTTCGTCTGCCTCACTAAAGTCTGACTCTGAAGGCAGCTGGTAGCTAGCATACGGCTCTGGCCCCCTCTCTGCCTCTGACAGAGAGCCCTCATCAGAGCCTTTCCCAGACTCCAGGACTGGCCCATGTTCCTCCTCAACCTCCTCATTGTCCAAATCTGCTGCCAGCTCCTCTGGCTGCAGATGGGCCACAATACTTTTAGGAATGAAGGCAAATATACACATCATCCCAGGACAACGTTGCAGGATACAATCTGGGTGCTGGAGCCCATCCTCAGGGAATGTCTCTCTACCAGAATGTGTGTTAGTATGCATAGAACAACCCAAAGCCAACAGTCTGATAGAGAGAAGTTGAGAACAAGTCCGAAAGCTCAGAAAACTAAACTTTTGGTCCCGGTGACAGATCCAGATTGGATCCTGTGGACTTTTTTTTAAATTGAATAACATTTTCTACCATCTTTTCCTATTGACTCTCTTCATTAAGGCTGTTAGAAGTTGTACTTCAACAAAACTGGTAGGCCAGAGGTTCTCTTGACCTGGTGATAAAATGCAGCCACTTAAGTCATTAAAAAAGAAAAGCAGTCCCAAGGGATAAGTATATTTGTGTGAACCCAATTAAGGGTTTCCTTTAGTGGCTTATAACTGCTGGAAATGGAGAAATAAATCCAGCAACGTAAACCTATTGATATATCCAATGATGTGTTGCAAACCACGCAACCATCCACCTACTATAGGTTCGTGCTATTTGATTGCATCTGTTCGTTGTTCACACACATAATTGCACTGGAATGTAATCTTCCATTCCACAGGAGTAGCCGTGTCATAATGAATGGGTGTAGAGGTGACTAAGTATATGGAGGAAATCTCACGCTAGGAGGAATGGGGAAGTGGTATGAAGGAGAGAGAAAGAGATTGGTCATTTACAATCCACCAATGGCTTCTTTTTTTCCCTCTAAAATTTTCAGTTACAAATGAGTGAGTAAATGAGTGAATGAAGGGGGAAAGTGACATGTTGCTGAGCAGAGCAAATATCTCTCAAGCAAAATCTTTATTTACAACTAGTTGGTAACCTGGCATTGCCCGGGTATTTATTTATCCTAATCCTGCATTATACAGGAAAAGCCCTGATTTCTTTGACAATTAAATTAGTTACAAATGTTTTCCCTGTGTCCCCAGAAGCGTCAAGGAAAGTAATACCACCTTGATGTTTTGCTAGCTGATCCATGATCATTTGGTATGCTTTTTTCTGATCTTGATTTATCCTCAAAAATAATCAAAGCCTTGTTGAAAATGTCCGGACCAAACGTAATTTCTAATGTTGGATTTTCCCCCTTATCAGAGGGAGCCCCCTTGTGGAGTACTGAGTTACCATGGCAACTCTGCTGCACTGCACAGTAGAAGCCATTTTATGGCAGTACGGTAGAAGCCATTTTAAGGCACAACAGGCTGTATCTTAACAGAACACCCTCACACAAAGGCTGTTAGAGCTGTCTTACCCCCACAGCATTTGTTTCCAGAAAGTAAGTCATCTGTGTACCAAGTTTGGTTGAAATTGCTTGAGGCGTTCCAGAGTTATGCTGGAACATACACATACAGCCATTTTTATATATAAAAGAAGATAATGCCTCTGGATCCCACATAAGTATTGTTAAGAAATAAAAATAGTCAGAGGTAAAGTAAGGCTTTGACTTATAACAGTTCATTTAGTGACCATTCAAAGTTACAATAGCATTGAAAAAAGTGTCTTATGACCATTTTTCACACAAGTGACCTTTGCAGCATCCCCATGGTCCGGTAATCAAAATTCAGATCTTACCAACAGACTCATATTTATGATGGCTGCAGCGTCCTCGAGTCATGAACTCCCCTTTTGCGATCTCCTGACGAACAAAGTCACTGGGGAAACCATAATCACCTGTGTCAGTTGTAATTTAACAACTGCAATGATTCACTTAAAAACTGTGGCAAAAAAGTTCACAAAATGGGACAAAATTCACTTACCATATTTTTCAGAGTATAGGACGGACTTTTTTCTCTCAAAAAAGAGGGTGAAAATCTGGATGCATCTTATACACTGAATAGCCTTTAGGAGGCTTCCAGAGTACTACTGAGGGCTGGGGAGGGCAGAAAAATGGGCTGTTTTTTGGTCCTTTCTGCGTCCCCCCCCCCGACATAGCTCCCAGGAGCACTCTATAAGCCTCCTAAAGGCTATTCGTGCCCTTTTTGTGACAAAAAACGTGGCTGTTTTTGCAAAAAAATAGGCCGTTTTTGGGAGGTTTGCAGAGTGCAAAAACTTTCTTTTTTTAATTTGCCTCTTCAAAATCTTGGTGTCTCTTATACTCCGGTGCATCTTACACTCTGAAAAATACAGTAACAACTATTTTGCTTAGCAACACAACGTTTGATCTCAATTGTGGTTGTAAGTTGAGCACTTCCTGTATTGGAATCCTGTCCTATATCCAAAAGGAAGAAACTATGCTTGTGTAGAGGTATAAGAGATGATCTTGTGTAGAAGCGTTTAGAAAAAAATAGTTGGTAACTGCTGGAACACAAAATTAGCTCAGCAAAACAGGAAAGTGTGAGAAAGAAACTCAAGGTGGTTCCTCCTTGATTCTCTTTGCTATAACAGGGAGGGAAGGAGAAATCTGTCAGGCTTTCAAAATCCTTTTATTATAGTCTATATCGATAAAGATAGAGTTCTGGAATTTCTTGTGGTATTTGTTTCCTGATTTGATCTACTTCAAAGGGCTGACAGCTTGTATGAGAGAGAACCCGAAGAATTAAAAGGAGTGCTAGATCAACATTCCTCAGTTGATGTTCTGGCCTCTATGCTGGCTATTTTTATAAACAGGCAGTGTATTTTGTAATCGCATCTCTCAACATTGTAGCATCAATCTCCATTTGTTTATAATGCTTGGTAAGACCACACTTGGAATACTGCATCCAGTTTTGGTTGCCACGTTATAAAAAAAGATGTTGAGATTCCAGAAAGAATGCAGAGAAAAGCAACAAAGATGATTAAGGTGTTGCAAGCTAAAACATGCAGGAATAGGTATGTCTAGTTTAATGAAAAGACTAGGGGTGACATGATAGCAGTATTCCAATATTGAGACTGTGACAAAGAAGGAGTAAACCTATTCTCCAAAGCATCTGAAGGCAGGACAAGAAGCAATGGATGAAAACTAATCAAGGACAGAAGCAACCTAGAACTAAAGAAAAATGTCTTGCCTGTTAGAATAATTTATCAGTGGAATGACTTGTCTCCAGAAGTTGTGGCTGCTCTAACACTGGAGATTTTTTTAGAAGAGATTGGACAACCATTTGTCTGAAATGGTATAGGGTTTCCTGTCTGACCAGGGGGTTGGATTATAAAACCTCCAAGATCCCTTCCAACTCTGTTATTCTGTTATGTCTGAAGGTAAGAGGAAAGGATTCTATTCAAGGCAATCCTATGCTGGTTCACACAACCAGAGTAACCTGTGCTTTTCCTACTAAACCTGGATTCCTACTGTGATTAAGGCTCTTCTCTTTTGGGGCGGGTTTTGATTCAAGAGCCAGATCTGTGCAACACATCTGCCACCTTATGTAAAAATGCCTGATGGATGATGAAAGGAGTTGAGGATCTTTTCTCTACCAACAAGATGACTCATTGGCTTGAGTCACCCAAAATCATTTTCTCTAAATACTGTTAGATGGGATTATGAAACATCCTTATCCAGTCAGTACAACATAAAAGGGAAACAGACTTGCTGCTCTTTTAACCTCATCTAACTTCGCATATCCTCAATGTCAATTTTAGAGCTCCTGAAATTTCTTCTTCTTTGGTTGGAAACTCTTGGCTCTGGAGTTGAGTTCACATGTCTTCAATTCAATTACATCTAACCATAGGTCAAGCATTCCTGACAACCTCTATATTTGCCTTATTAGAGAACCAATTTAGTGTAGTAATTAAGGCACCAGGCTAGAAACTAGGAGACCATGAGTTCTAGTCCCATCTTGGCATGAGAGTCAGCTGGGTGACTTTGGGCCAGTCACTTTCTCTCTCAGCCCAACCCACCTCACAGGAGGAAAATAGGAGGAAGGAGTATCAGATATATTTCTTGCTTTGAGTTTGAGAATCAGAATCGAGCTGGAAAGGACTTTGGAGGTCTTCTAGTCCACCCCCCTGCTTCAAGCAGGAGATCCTATCCATTTTAGACAAGTGACTGTCCAGTCTCTTCTTAAAAACTTCCAGTGAAGCACCCACAATTTCTAAAGGCAAGCTGTTCCACTGGTTAATTGTCCTCACTGTTAGGAATTTATTCCTTAATTCCAGGTTGCTTCTCTCCTTGATTAGTTTACATCCATAGTTTCTTGTCCTGCCTTCTGCTGCTTTGGAAAATAAGTTAACCCCTCCTCTTTGTGGCAGCCCCTCAAATCCTGGAATAGTGCTTTCATGTCACTCCTAGTCCTTCTTTTCTCTAGACTGGCTATACCCAATTCCTGCAACCGTTCTTCATATGTTTTAGTCTCCAGGCCTTTAATCAACTTAGTTGCTCGTCTTTTGCACTTTTTCCACTTCTTTACAAAATTAACAGTTATTTATAAAAATAGAGAAAAACAAAGGCTGACAAACTGCAGGCATTTTCTTCACCGCAGCGCGCGCAGCAAATCCGACAGCTCTTAAAGAGTAATAGAGATAACTAACTCTTCCTTGCACAGAGCGCACCAAAAAGAAAAAAAAAGAAATTATGGTGGCGGCTCCTTTAAGAAAATCTTCCTGTTTCCGGTTCACTTCCGGTTGCTCCTGAAGTCACTATTTCTGTCGCCTTCCGTAAGACAGACGTTCTCACCACGCATGCGCAGCCCGGGAAGTTCTTTCTTTCTTTCTCTTTTTCCCCTAGACTCTTCCCTCCCCTAGTTCTGCGAGTTGATCCACGCGATATCTTTGATTCTGCAGCGGGCAGCGGGCAGCGGGAAATATGGTGAGCTCAGCGCGGGGTTTTGTGCGGGGTTTTAATCGCTTATTTTGGAGATGCCTGGGTGACTCCGTCTTTGCAGTTGGAAATCACGTGTGAATCCGATTTTGCAACCCGGTAAACCTGTGTTAGGCATTGTTAGCTGGGATCATAACAACAGGGGCTCGTAGCGCCAAATCCTGAACGTATTTATCCGCAGGTGCTCAAATCGCCAATGTTTTTTATTTCTTTCTTGAGCCCATAAAAACCGAAAATGTTAATTGAATGTCGACTTTTTAAAAAGGATCTGTTTTTTAAGGTGATAGGTCGGGTGTACTGCATGCACATGTAACACGTGGGTGTACATATGTAGGGCATGCATTCAAAAGTTAAAAATAATTAATCTTGTATCTTCCCTGATGCAAACTAAGAATATAGCCCTTGGGAACTGCTTACAGGAAGGGGAGAGAATTTCTGCTACAGAATTTTTTTTCCCCAAAGGGGAAAAAATAATCAAGAAAGTCCAGTTGCCTTTTGGAAAAAAGCATCTTTGGGACAACCAGGACATGGATGACTCTCCGTAGACATGATATGCCACATAAGGCATTGTTTGTCAACTTTTGAGATGTGTGGCCTTCAACTCCCAGAATTCCCCAACCAGCATGGGAATTCTGGGAGTTGAAATCCACACACCTTAAAAGTGGCTGAAGTTGAGAACAGCTGCTGAAATGCACAACAAGCTGAGTGTTTGCTCATTATGACGTGTTCTTTATTTTAATGAGGATTTGCACAAGTTTGGGCACATGTAGTTTCTGCTCAATACTGCTGTAGTATTTATTGGGGGTTTAGAGTAGTGTAAGATTATACTATTTTGGGGTGTGTGTTAAACAGGAATATATATGCTTTGCACTAGATTGTGAAATGCTTCTTAAAACTTGCTTTATGTTCATTTATGTCCCTTTATCCTCAGCTTTTCTATTCCTTCTTCAAATCCCTGGTAGGGAAGGACGTCGTAGTGGAATTGAAGAATGACTTGAGGTATGTTTTTATTCACAGTTGTTTGGCTGCAAATGAATCCTGGTTTCTTTATGACCCTTGCCTTGCAGTTTCTGGCTGCTTTCTCCTTAATAAACCCACCAATTTTAGCTTTCATTCCTTCTTTATTCAATTCACAAGATACTGTTGTGTTTTTAAAGAAGCCTTGTCACCTTAATTCTGAATTGTCTTTCCTATTGTGTTTTTGTAGCATCTGTGGGACCTTACATTCTGTAGATCAGGTATGAATTAACCCTAATTTTTTTTTTGCAACCCTTCTAAAGAATAAAGCTGTTTTGCATTCTGTCTAAGTAAGTCTGTGTTGTTTAAACCACTAATTTCCTATATCTGAAGTATTTCTACACCTTTGCTGTACACAGTCATCCTTCAGCGTATTTCGTTTTGTATTCTGTCTTTGCAGTAGTTTAGGGCAGCAAACAAATTTGTTTTATCCCCACTCACTTTAAAAAGAAATCAGGGCACCATCCTCTACTTTTGCTCCTCTCAGATGTAGTAACTTGTGAACAGTGCCATGATTAATTAAAACATCTGTGAGATTGTCAACAGGTAGGTTTAATCCCCACTGAGGTGAGAAGAAACTAGTGATGATGTTGGATAGACAGCCTTGAATATCTTGCTTTTTTGCTGAACTTTTTCTTTCTTCCCTGATCCCATAGTACCTGAATATCAAGCTCACGGATATTAGTGTGACAGATCCAGAAAAATATCCTCATATGGTGAGTTCTCATCTAATGACCATGGCAGGATTTGAAAAATATGGATAAATGCTAAGATGATAATCTTAGAGCCGAGGTGGCACAGTGGTTAGGGTGCAGTACTGCAGGCCACTTCAGCTGACTGTTATCTGCAGTTCAGCGGTTCTAATCTCACCGGCTCAAGGTTGACTCAGCCTTCCATCCTTCCGAGGTGGGTGAAATGAGGACCCAGACTGTGGGGGCAATATGCTGACTCTGTGAACCGCTTAGAGAGGGATGAAAGCCCTATGAAGCGGTATATAAATCCAACTGCTATTGCTATTGCTATAATGGTTTGTTGGCTTTTTATTTTAACCAAGAAGGCCTTACCGCACATATCTATTAAGGGATGATAAGATAAAATAAGATCACTTTTATTGTCATAAATAGCCCACATTAAAAATGAAATTCTGTTGCCTGCTCTTCAAGAGAAAATGTATATCTCCCCAAACTCAAACACAAATATACACATGCTATATACATACATACACATACATACATAGAGCCGAGGTGGCGCAGTGGTTAAATGCAGCACTGCAGGCTACTTCAGCTGACTGCAGTTCTGCAGTTCGGCTGTTCAAATCTCACCGGCTCAGGGTTGACTCAGCCTTCCATCCTTCCGAGGTGGGTAAAATGAGGACCCAGATTGTTGTTAGGGGCAATATGCTGACTCTGTAAACCGCTTAGAGAGAGCTGAAAGCCCTATGAAGCGGTATATAAGTCTAACTATTGCTATTGCTACATGAGGGACGCGGTGGCTCAGTGACTAAGATGCTGAGCTTGTCGATCAGAAAGGTCGGCAGTTTGGCGGTTCAAATCCCTAGAGCCACGTAATGGAGTGAGCTCCCATTACTTGTCCCAGCTTCTGCCAACCTAGTAGTTCGAAAACACGTTAAAATTTTCCTAGAAAAATAGAAAATATCTTTGGTAGGAAGGTAACAGCGTTCCGTGCGCCTTCGGCATTGAGTCATGCCAGCCATATGACCACGGAGACGTCTTCTGACAGCACTGGCTCTTTGGCCTAGAAACGGAGATGAGGACCCCCTCCCCTAGAGTCAAGAATGACTAGCACATATGTGCAAGGGGAACCTTTACTTTATATATTAATCGCTGTGCATTTTGAATATGTAGCGAAAAGAGGAAACTTGAGAGTTCACAAGGTTGATGCTATATGAAAAAAAATTAAATGGATGTATTACTTTTGAATATATTTTTACCCATATCTTTTCTTAATCTATTTTAACTATCCCGTTTTCAACTTTATAATCAGTGATTTTAAACGTAAAATTAAAAGAGCAGCATGACCATTGTGTGAATATTGCACAGCAGTGTGAGCAAACTTGAGGTACCTTATTGAAATTGAGTAGTCCCATTTCATTAATGGTTCCCAGTCATTTATTCATTCTTTAGTCAACTTACATGACCCCCATCTTACAAATGTGACCCTTGGTGACCCAACAGGCACATAAACAATGCAGAAATACTCAATGCAATACAAAAAATCAATACTGGCCAAGAACAAACTCACGAATTATAGATAATCTTCGACTTAACCATTCCTTTAGTGGCCGAAATAACGACGACACTGAAAAAAGTGACTTAGTATTGCTTTTCACAATGGCAATAGCAATAGCAATAGCAGTAGACTTATATACCGCTTCATAGGCCTTTCAGGCCTCTCTAAGCGGTTTACAGAGAGTCAGCATATTGCCCCCAACAATCTGGGTCCTCATTTTACCCACCTCGGAAGGATGGAAGGCTGAGTCAACCCTGAGCCGGTGAGATTTGAACCGCTGAACTGCTGATCTAGCAGTAGCCTGCAGTGCTGCATTTGGCCAGCGCAGCATCTTCATAATCAAGTGATAAAAATTCAGACGCTTGGCAACTGTCTCATATTTATACGGTTGCAGTATCCCGGGGTCATGTGATCATCTTTTGTGAAAGGCAAAGTCAGTGGGAAAGCCATTTAACCAACTGTGTTACTAACTTAACAACTGTGGCAAGAAAAGTTATAAAATGGGGGCAAAACTCACTCAACAAATTTCGTACCTACCAACATAAATTTTGGGCTCATTTGTGGTCATAAGTTGAGGACTGCCTGGACCCGGCTGCCTGAATAGCCAGACTTTAGACACATTGATCCTTTTGTTGACCTCCAATCAGAGGTGGTATTCAGCCAGCGCTCTCCGGTTCAAGCGAACTGGTAGTGGCGGGTGTGGGAGGCTCCGCCCACTGGGCATGCGCTCACATTTGGGAACCGGGAGGGAAGGTAAGTGAATCCCACCTTTGCCTCCAATGCTCTTCTCCATTTCTCTTCAGTTGTCCGTCAAGAATTGCTTCATTCGTGGCTCTGTTGTCCGCTACGTCCAGCTTCCAGCCGACGAGGTGGACACTCAACTCTTGCAAGATGCTGCTCGCAAGGAAGCCCTCCAGCAGAAGCAGTGATGAATTTTTATTTTTTTTATTCTCCCTGTGTGACTTGACCTTCCTTGAAGAAGAGCTGCAGAATGGTAGAAGGTCACGTTATCTCTCTCTCTGTCTGTGGAAATACCAGCAAAGTTAGCATTGTAAATATGGCCATCTGTGTTCCTTGGATACAGACGAGGCTTCCACTTGCTAATGTTTGTTCCTTTGTTATGCAGCATCCATCCATAAAGATGTTCGCACCAACCTCCTCCATCTCTTAGGACTTGCTGGAGAGGAAGGTTGGTGAGCACTAAATTGAAGAAGAAATCTTTCGGTCATCCCTTTCTGATTTAAAACCAGTAATAAAATCCTTCCATTATCAGTCCTCTTCCTTGCTCTCTTCAGCATTCAGTGAATGGCATTGTTGTGTAGTAGAAAAGTCCAATTTTGGTCGAGGATTGATAGTCAGCCATGAAAATATTATTATTTCTGTAGCTTGTTTGCCCTGCGAAGTGCCCTAAACTTGGTTTTCTTCATGTATTATCAGCCCTTTCTAATTTGTTCCAATGCAGCACAGCTAATGCTAGTGTGATTTTTTTTTTTCCATGTTGGTGTATTTCCTATTTATAGGATTTGAAGCTATGCTTTCTTTGGAATTTCAGCAGGTTAGAAAGAACCTGCAAACTCCCAAGTATGGAGAGTGTTCCATTTTATTTTTGTCATACACACAATATAAATACCCTTCAGTGTCAATCTAAGCTTTCTTTGTTGCAATATAAAATGGCGGCTGTGTTTTCTCCGGCCATTAGAAAAAGTTGTAGGTTGAGCCCTGCTCTTTTTGAGTTTTTTTTTTAACATTTCACTTGTTTTGTTGTTGCCTTTTGTATTTGTTGTTCTCATTTTATGGGCTAATGCACGTGTTTTTTTAGGAATACTTTTTGAAAGCATAATGATTTGTTGAACAGAAAATGGACAATTAAAAGTTTGATTTGAAAGATAGAATTGGTTGTGGGCTACCATGTTATTTTTTTTTATTTTTTTTAAGTGTATGTATAGCTTGTGTCTCTTAAGTGGGAGGGCAACAGCACTTGGCTTTTAAAGCCCTAGACTCAACCACAATTGAACTCAAAACTTCCATTGCTAAGCAAAGCAGGCGGGTTTTGCCCTATTTTACAACCTTCCTTGCCACAGTTGTTAAATGAGTCACTGCAGTTCGGTTAGGAACACGCTTGTTAAGTGAATCTGGCTTCCACATTGATTTTGCTTGGCAGAAGATCACAAAAGGGATAAGGTGACCCTGGGGCACTTGCAACCGTCATAAATACCTGCCAGTTGCCAAGCTTCCAAATTTTGATCACACAACATGGTGATGCTGCAACAACCGTGTGAGAAACGGCCGTACATCACTTTTTCCAGTGCCGTTGTAACTTCAAATGGTCATTAAATGAATGGTCATAAGTCGAGGACTATCTGTATCTTCTAGATTGGAGTCCCTAGCTTAAATAGAGTAGAATGGGCATATTGGGTAACACTGGATTTGTTGCTTTTATGGCCATATTACATCATACTTTACTTCTAACATTAACATCAGCAAGGAATGTTACATAAGGCATGGGAATGACTAAGGCTGAAGACAAAGTCTTTGTTTAAAAGCATTATCTGAAAACCTTGAGGGACCAAAAACATGTGGGCAGCTCAGATGAATATTTTTGGGCTGATTTGGTAAAGATCATGGCATATGAAAGTTTATAATGTGGAATGTAAAAAAGGATTAAAGGCCAAGATACACATACACACACACACACACACACACACACACACACACACACACACAGTGGGGCAAAAAAGTATTTAGTCAGCCACCAATTGTGCAAGTTCTCCCACTTAAAAAGATGAGAGAGGCCTGTAATTGACATCATAGGTAGACCTCAACTATGAGAGACAAAAAGAGAAAACAAATCCAGACAATCACATTGTCTGATTTGGAAAGAATTTTTTTTGCAAATTATGGTGGAAAATAAGTATTTGGTCAATATCAAAAGTTCATCTCAATACTTTGTTATATATCCTTTGTTGGCAATGACAGAGGTCAAACGTTGTCTGTAAGTCTTCACAAGGTTGGCACACACTGTTGCTGGTATGCTGGCCCATTCCTCTATGCAGATCTCCTCTAGAGCAGTGATGTTTTGGGGCTGTCGCTGGGCAACACAGACTTTCAACTCCCTCCAAAGGTTTTCTATGGGGTTGAGATCTGGAGACTGGCTAGGCCACTCCAGGACCTTGAAATGCTTCTTACGAAGCTACTCCTTCGTTTCCTGGGCAGTGTGTTTGGGATCATTGTCCTGCTGAAAGACCCAGCCATGTTTCATCTTCGATGCCCTTGCTGATGGAAGGAAGTTTGCACTCAAAATCTCACGATACATGGCCCCATTCATTCTTTCCTGTACACGGATCAGTCGTCCTGGTCCCTTTGCAGAGAAACAGCCCCAAAGCATGATGTTGCCACCCCCGTGCTTCACAGTAGGTATGGTGTTCTTTGGATGCAACTCAACATTCTCTCTCCTCCAAACACAACGAGTTGTGTTTCTACCAAACTGTTCTACTTTGGTTTCATCTGACCATATGACATTCTCCCAATCCTCTTCTGGATCATCCAAATGCTCTCTAGCAAACTTCAGATGGCCCCGGACATGTACTGGCTTAAGCAGCGGGACATGTCTGGCACTGCAGGATCTGAGTCCCTGGCGGCGTAGTGGGTTACTGATGGTAGCCTTTGTTACGTTGGTCACAGCTCTCTGCAGATCATTCACTAGGTCCCCCCATGTGGTTCTGGGATTTTTGCTCACCGTTCTTGTGATCATTTTGACCCCACGGGGTGAGATCTTGCAATGAGCCCCAGATCAAGGGAGATTATCATTGGTCTTGTATGTCTTCCATTTTCTAATTATTGCTCCCACAGTTGATTTCTCCACACCAAGCTGCTTGCCTATTGCAGATTCAGTCTTCCCAGCCTGGTGCAGGTCTACAATTTTGTTTCTGGTGTCCTTGACAGCTCTTTGGTCTTCACCATAGTGGAGTTTGGAGTGTGACTGTTTGAGGTTGTAGACAGGTGTCTTTTATACTGCTAACAAGTTCAAACAGGTGCCATTAATACAGGTAATGAGGGGAGGACAGAGGAGCCTCTTAAAGAAGTAGGTACAGGTCTGTGAGAGCCAGAAATCTTGCTTGTTTGTAAGTGACCAAATACTTATTTTCCACCATAATTTGCAAATAAATTCTTTCCAAATCAGACAATGTGATTGTCTGGATTTGTTTTCTCATTTTGTCTCTCATAGTTGAGGTCTACCTATGATGTCAATTACAGGCTTCTCTCATCTTTTTAAGTGGGAGAACTTGCACAATTGGTGGCTGACTAAATACTTTTTTTTGCCCCACTGTATCAATGAATGAATAAATGAAAAGTGGAGTGTTGTATTTGGAAAGACTACAAGAAAAAAATGACATGGAAGAAAAAGAAATTGAAAGAAGATTAAATAACTGCAGAAGAAAAATAATTAATTAGTCTCTTCCCCCAAACTGAATGGAGAGCAGACATGAAGGAAGAGGGTACGGAAATTGGTTGAAACAAGGAAAGAACTGTTGTTACAGAGCTCCAGAGATGCTTGGTGGAGGAGCCAAGAGTGGTGCAAATAAAGAGGATAAGAAAAATGCATTTTCCTAAATACACACACACAAACACACACACACACTTTTTTCTTTTGTCAAAGCACCTGGTATGCCTGCCTCTCTCTAGATAGATAGAAAGATAGATAGATAGATAGATAGATAGATAGATAGATAGATAGATAGATAGATAGATAGATAGATGATAGATAGATAGATAGATAGATAGATAGATAGATAGAAAGATAGATAGATAGAGCTATAGATAGATAGATAGAGCTATAGATATAGATAGATAGGTAGGTAGGTAGGTAGGTAGGTAGGTAGATAGATAGATAGATTGATTGATTATAGATAGATAGATATAGGTAGATAGAGATATATATAGATATAAATAGATAGATATAGATATAATTTGAGAGTAAGACTTAGACTTAGCAGTAGACTTATATACCGCTTCATAGGGCTTTCAGCCCTCTCTAAGCGGTTTACAGAGAGTCAGCATATTGCCCCCAACAATCTGGGTCCTCATTTTACCCACCTCGGAAGGATGGAAGGCTGAGTCAACCCTGAGCCGGTGAGATTTGAACCGCTGAACTGCTGATCTAGCAGTAGCCTGCAGTGCTGCATTTAACCACTGCGCCACCTCGGCTCTTAGAAATGGTTAAGTTTCAAAGAAACATTTTTTTGCAATTTTGTAGGAAATACGATAGATAAAAGTCTAAACCAAAAGCCTTTAGCCAAGTGGACAGAATTAAAAATAAATGGTGAAATAATATGGGGTGAAAGTTAAATGAAGGAATGCTGGAAGCAGTATATTTATTTACTTATAAAATGTATAGGCCACCTATCTTACCTTAAGATAACTAGGCAGCTTACATTCATCATATTCTGATATTGGTGTGAGAATAATAAGTCAAAGAAATGGGATTAAAAGAGTTGCTACAAAAATTAGGGTTCCAAAGGGGGGGGGAAATCTTGAAGTCACAAATGTGAGAATGTTGAAAACTGGGGGATATGACTGGGGAAATGTTAAAACAAGTGTGGTTTGCAAAATGAGAAGGGCAGAGGTGGGTTCCTACCGGTTTGGACCGGTTCAGCCGAGTAGATAGTAACTCGACAGCCCACGCCCCTGAACCGGTTCCATGGTATTGCTTTTTGCTTCTGCACATGTGCAGAAGCAATTTTTTTACTACTGCGCATCAAGCGCGCACCCAAAGCACGTCCCTGAGCGAAGCGGCAGTAAAAGAATCCGGAACCCACCCCTGGGGAAGGGTACAGGTTTTTTTTTAATGTGGGCATGAAGACCGAATTGTTGCTGGTTTTTAGGGAAAGGGAAAGGCAGCAAGAGCAAACACAGTCGTTCCATAGTAATTTTTTTAACAAATGCTTGGGAAGATGTTTAACAGAATCCAAGCTGATAAAGGAAGGACAAGTGAGGACAAGGAAGGGCAATGCAGCTTTACGAGAGCCAGTTTGTTGCGGTGGTTAAGGTCAAGGTTCAGGAGACCGTGACTTCTAGTCCTGCATGAAGCAAAGCCCTCCGGGATTGTCCTTGGGCCAATCACTCCCTCTTAGCTCTAGGAAGGAAGACGCCAAGACTAACTGCTTTGGAAATCTTGCCAAGAAAACTGCAAGGACTTGTTCAGGCAACCATCAGGAGTCAACGTGGACTTAAATGCTCTCTCCCTGTAACCCCAGCAAATAAACAAGATAAAATAAGCAGGCAGTTTTACACTGGGGTTGAATTGTCAAAATTAGATAGTCTTTAGAGCCCTTAGCATAGTCTTTATGGGAATTTGAATTAAAACATCTTTAATAAAAAGGATTTCTCAGGGGAAGCAAGCATATACCCATGTTTCTTTGCAGAGGGCAGCACAAAGTTAATCTTTGAAAGAGTCACAAGAGGCTTGAGGATCTTTTGACCGAACGGCAGAAAAGAAATATTTTTAAAACTCGTCTAAATGTGAATGGCTTATTAATAAAAGCATAGGAAGGGGGAAACTAAAGTTGGTGTACTGTCTTATTTCTTTCTCTCTCTGCAAGCTATCTTCGATGGGTGGTGCTGTTTCAACACTCAGAGCCATTTTATGGTTTCCCATCAGGATGACTTGGGAGCAGATTGCTATATAAAGCCCTTTCTGAACTGTTATATTTGATTGCATGGATCCTTTCTGGGCAATTTAAGTGCATTACTGAAAATATTTCCCCTGCTCAGAACATGCCCTCTTGTAGTTGTTTATGCATGCATAGAGAGGGCCAACTTCCCATTGATGGCTTCTCTACAATCTATCATCTCTAAAAGGTAAAGGTTCCCGCTCGCACAAATGTGCTAGTCGTTCCCAACTCTAGGGGGTGGCGGTGCTCATATCCATTTCAAAGCCGAAGAGCCAGCGCTGCCTGAAGATGTCTCCACGGTCATATGGCCGGCAGGACTAAGCGCCAAAGGCACATGGAACACTGTTACCTTCTAACCAAAGGTGGTCCCTATTTTTCTACTTGCATTTTTCAAACTGCTAGGTTGGCAGAAGCTGGGACAAGTACTGGGAGCTCACTCCGTTACGGGGTGCTAGGGATTGAAACCGCTGAACTGCCGATCTTCTGATCAACAAGCTAAGCGTCTTAGCCACTGAATGACGGCGTCCCTTTCATCTCTACCTTGTAGGAATTTGCTTGTGCACAAGGATGTATAATTGACACCCAAAGTGAGCTCTGCAGCCGTAACAGATTCTGGGTTTTAATTTTGTACAAATTGTGTTTTAAATGATGACTGAGCATTTTCTAGAGTTTAAATACTTATGCATAGTATAGTATATCTTCTCACATGTGTTGCATCTCTAAAATAGTGTCTCCACCTCTGCACTGTTAAGTGGTGTAGTCTTCAACTCCAAGAATTCCTCCAGCCAGCATGGCTGACTGGCTGGGGGAATTCTGGGAATTGATGTCTGCAAAAACACTGTGTTAAAACATTTCCTTTTTGCACTCTGAAGATTTCTGCTACCTCAAAGAGTTTTGAGAGCCAGTTTAATGTAGCTAACTAAAAACTAGAGGACTGAATTTTTGGCCTCTCAGGCATTCAAGCCAGCTGGAGTGGTTTGTGGCCAGTCACTCTTTCCCAGCTCAAATCTCCTCCCAGGATTGTTATGGGAAAAATAAGAGGTAGGATTGAGGTATGTTTGCTGCCTTGAATTGTATACAAAAAAGTGGGATAAAAATATTATCTTTCCTCCAGTTCTCCAAGCTTCAGCACTATCCAGCTCCTCTTTTCAATAATCAACAATTCTTCAGTTCCCCCAAATCTGTAGGTTTTTTCCTACAGGATTTCTCATTTCCCTGAATCAAAGACAATAGTTCCCCATAAGAATTTTCCTCCACTACACAATAGAGAGAAGGCATTGCAGCATTTACAAAGGATTCGCTGTCATCATGAATATCATTTTAATTTCCAACTCTAATGCTGGGTTTTCTCAATTAGTTTATTCCTCTTCATTCTAACAATTATGCTTCTTTAAAAGAGCCAAAAAATTCAGTATTGGCAACCAGGATACAACCAGTCAAAGGTGTGCTAGTTCACTTTGCACCATAATTGGGAGTTGTACTTTATCACGTCTGAAAGTTTCTCCTGAAGATGAGAGTTGTAGTCTAACACAACCATGGAGCACTAGCTCCGCGTGGATGATAGCGCTTCGGGATGATGAGAGTTGCACCTTGCAGATCAACTGTAGCTTGTTCAGCATCTTTGATCCAAGAGTTGCAATACTTCATTCCCACCACAGGGAGGCACTCGACTGTTCCATTTGCAATAAATGTTCTCGGTCAAACCTGGGGGGGTGGGGGTGTTTAATTCGGTCGCCAAAACTCAGCTCCAAACAGTTGTGCTTTCTGGTGCCCAATGTATGGACCCACAACTGTGCAGTTGTCCATTGCAATCGCAACTCCATACTGTAACTTAAGCCTGAATTAACCTCGAGAGAAGGAAAGCCACACACTCCTAACCTCGCCGGAAGTTGTCAAGTTTCTCGGCTTACCGGAAGTTCAAATGCGAGACGTTCTACCGGGGTCGAAGCGGCTTCTGTGGCTCTCTATGATCATTCGAGTGGGTTGGTCGACTTAAGA